>NC_069141.1:44922470-45248284 GCF_943734755.1 Anopheles moucheti | reverse complement strand
TGTTGATTTCTTCGAGGTTCCTTTTGGCAGGATGATCTGGAAATTCTTCTACAATTTGGTGTTTACTGTCGTCCTATCAAATCCCTGCAGTAAATAACAGTCTGTATAAACGACGAAGAAACGAATAATTGGAACAGAGCACTTCTGCAATAAAACACATAAAAACAATGTGTGTGGTATTAAAGGGACTTACAGACAGACATGTTCTGAGCTTATGTACGCATTTGCTTCCTGATTAGGTGGTTCTAGAAATGATGTAGATTGATTTTCACATTTAATCAAGACACTATTTAATTGCTGCATTGCAATCTTAAAAAAGGTTTATACAACATTACCTTACGCTCCAGCATACAGTCATTCGTGACATTTATAACAAATTAGGTTACATGGTTTCGTTATAACTCCCAATTATAATTGACCCCATTTTACTCCTAGTTCAAGCTTTTTCTTGGCTAACTATATATTGACAAACACTGTAACTTTACTACTTGTGTTACAAAAGAAAAAAATGTGAACTATAATTAATAATATAATTTTTATTATTTATAATTTTTAATATAATATTTTTTTATTTCGCGTTCGGTTTTCTTATTATCAACGAATTAATTTCTTAGCATTTTATTAAGGCATAGTGGATAATACTGCCGAATAATGTACAAGAAGCAAAAATCAGCTAGTTGAGACGATGATAAAAACTACTAACCATATTCGGAGCAAACACATAGAGTTAAACTCTTATATCCCGCACCATTCAATGTCAGAAGGATGTCTATCCATGCATCTCGTTTGGATTCCCGATTTTCATATTAGTATGCAATGACATGCACACACTTGAAATCTGAATGTGAACGAGCCGTTCTGCATCTCAAGTGAAAACAGTCTTTCCAACCGATCTCCTGGGACGGACTATGCTTGTTGCCTATTTTACCGGAGCATCTAGTTGTGCGATCTTCTCTACACATCACACGTCAATTCCAATTTTGAGCAAATGCACCAGGGCGTTTCAATGGTTGAAACGATGAGGGCGATGATAGTGATTGGGAATCACTTTTTGAATGGCTCTGATTCCGATCTGGCCGGCACGGATGAGTCTTGCTGTTGTCTATATGGTTTCGGATGCGAAATATGCTAGAAGGATTTGCTCTGAGTTGATTTTGCGATCGTCCACACAATGACATCACAAACATTTTTCTTTCGGGAAGCTGTTGATGATGGCAGTAAAACGCTTACTCATAATTATTCTATAAATTTTCGGCTACAGTCTGTACGTAGCGTCTGCTGTAACCAACACCATATGTCTTAGAGAAGTTATGTGTTGAGCCTAGCTCTAGTAAATATGTACCACTTGTTTGAATAGAAATTTCGATTATTTTGCTACCCTTGGACGGTTAACAATTTGTATCTTTAGTTTTGAGACGAGACGATTCAATCCAGTGCTCTCGTAACGAATGGTTCTGTTCCGGTTTTATTCTCAGAAGACTTTCGTGAGTGACACTACTTAGGCACGCTTGTGGCTCGTCCATTGTTCGTCGAACACGAAAGCGGGCAATTAAATTCTCTTTATCTGGTTATAATGCTTTCTAGCTCATCTCATGTGTTGTCCGTTCGACGATTGGAGCACAGTAGCCCCGTACAACAGCTTCCATGTCTTTCACGGTAGCAGGATGGCTAGAGCTTGGTGATGTTTATGACATTTCAATTATCGAGTGAATGACCAGAATACTTAATTAATGGTCAAAAGGATGTGATTCACACTTCGTGTTCCTCATTGTGCTGATGGCGATGATAAAGGATGATTTATCATCGATTGACATGTGATCCATTTTTGTGACGGCAAACGCCGCTTAGCGCAACATACACTTTTGGTATTAGAACGATTCCGATTATGGTTACATGGCTTCAAGTTTATTAGGGATTTTAGGCAATTGTAAACCAAGTCGGAAATGATATGTTGATACTAGTTGCAATGCACTACATTAACAGTTATTCAAGCTTTTGCATTTTCTGCTTGGACGATTGAAAACCCAATAAACCAACATTCTGTAAATCTTCCTGTTATCTTAACATATACGTGATATAAATATATTCTTGAGCACGATTCTATTACATCGCAAATGGAAAACTTTACCAACGCAGGTTTGCATAGTGATATGTACTGACCTGAATCGGGTACCACATACATCCCGAGCATAACGATCGGCGCATGATTTATGCTCCATAATCTTTTGTCCGCCCATGGGGATTAGTTTTTTTTATTGGGCCAAAATTTGTCCCAAAACTGCTTCAGTCGGAGATAGCATATTGGCAAGCTATGTTCGTTTTATCATTTCCCGGCTATCCACACGCTCTTGTTCGCTTTCACTAAAGCTCAACAGTGAAAGGGATGCATGAAATGTAAAGATTCTTATTCTTAAAAGGATTCCAACCAGCGATAGAGTTTCTGAACCCATGCGGGAGACTAATATGACCTTTCGTTCGGCATAGAAGCTTTATGTATGTGCTGTACACGCTTGCCGGTCTAATCCTTTTTCCTCATTCGCATCCTTGCTGACTAAGAAAATCACCCAACCACAATACATAGGGAGGGTAAACAGAATAAATTTACTTATTGAAGCCAAATCATAACTTTCCTCCCTATCACGGGGGGTTCGTTTCGGGAAAGAAGTAGAAAATACAGCTTGCATGAAGCAAAGGAAAAGTAGGGTAAAACCACTTGTGCTCCCACTAAAATGCAGAGCTACACAAGGATGTAATGGAAGTACAGAAAAGTACCATCGTCTTCAGCTAGAGCATAATAATAAAAATGATTGTCTGGGTCGAAACTTCAGCCATTCTCTGCTCCGCAAACAATCTGCTCTGTTAGCCGAATGAAGGATATCAGCAATGTTCGATCCTTTTTCAGACATGGAAGGATTATGATCAAATCTGCTCTTATTTATTGACATAGTTTTTTCTTCATTTATTTTTATATTTATTGCACACCAATATGAAAAGCAACAACCACTGTGATGGTTTTGTTGAGTATTTGGATTTGGTATGTTTTTAGTATTTAGTATTACATTTTCTCCAACCGGTCTTTAACCATATTCAGCAATTCCATGAAGTGTTAAAAACAGTTTTGCTTAATTTTTTTTGTATGTTTTGAATCCAGGCAGTGGTTAAAATTACTTACATTCTGAACCTAACATGATTGTGCATATAGCGCAATGGATACTATAAATACAGCTGCTTATAAGCAAATAAAAAAGTACTTTTTTCTACTTTAATTGTAAGACAAGTTGATAATACTACACGGTTTGAATGGAAATACGCAATAGTTTATTCATCATGTTGAATAAGGCAAGTGAACAAAGTGTTTTGAGCAGATAGCTCCAGAGGTGGGTAGTTGGTAGTCATTTCCCGTAGTAATAAAACATAAATAGAAGCATAGAAGAACAATAGGGGCAAATCACGCAACGAATGTTTAGCAGTGTCGTGGTAAATCGACTAGATTGTTTATGTGAATCGATGTGAAAGGACTACGTGCAGGGTCCTGCGATGCAATGGACGGTGAAGGTATATCGGGTGAATGTTAACGATTGTTTGGTTGATTGGTTTGGTGTTGTTATTGTTGTTGTCGTGGAGATCTTACGGAAACCATAGAATCCTGCCCTACTTCGTTGCCTTCACCATTGACGGTAGTTGCCATGTCAGTTTTATTGTTGGAGTATGAGTAGCGGCGGAAATTATCATTTTAGAGGCATCCTCTTAGACGGTTAGTTGATTATATTGCTGAAGGTCAGAGATAGGTTCAGGATTTTATAGCGACATGAAAAGCGATTATCATAAATATACTATTTATGCCATTGTTTTCGTGCGTGTAGAGGAAAGCATTGTGCGTGTTTGACTTGTGGTAGAAGTTTTATGCCCAATGATTCAGAGTTAATTACATGAAATTGTATGTAGAAAGCCTAGATAGGAAGGATTATAGTGGCCAAACAGAGTGTAATTAATTGTTTCGAACCAGATCGATGTTGCCTCTATCATACGAGTCTTCGTAATTATTATGATTCGTTTGAAGCGTACCGAATTGAATTAATATTAATTTTTACAGCATTGTGTACGTAATTTTCAGAACTACGCATTTATAGTTTTTCTTCAGCCCCTTCAAAAGCTTAACCCTGTCATTTATTAATTCTAGATAAAAAATTAGGAATTTAAACTTGTCTAGTTTGACATTACATAACAATCATGACTAAGCCAGTGAATAAAGATGAATCAACATCTTTCAAATGCTTTTGATCGAACTTCTACTTCCTACAATAACGCTTTTACTAGGTAATAGGTCTTATTTTGACCTACCAGAGTTTATTTTATCCCGTAGGTTAAAGGGCCAGCTACGGGATAATAATCAGAAAGATATTTAGTAACTGTACTAACTGTACCTCAGCTATTCCAGTTAAACAACTTTGAAAGTAAATTTCGACAAATGTATGTGAAATGTGAATGTGTTGTAAATATTACACTAGACAACAACTGGCAACAACTGGCAGACTTTTATCAACTACCTAAAGGTGGTATAAATGGATCTCATCGTGTTTACTTCAGGCTTCAAAGCACTCACAATACCATACGATGGTTTTGCTATACCTTTCTGTACCATTTTGCTACGGGTCATACCAAATTCATGTCACGTGCATACGGCTCATCACACACAACATTTGCGTTTATGAAAGACTAAAAAACGACACTAACGAATCGACTTGCTCAAATTTTGTTAGTTTACCAGAATATTCAATGCTCTAAAGGTACTATGGATTACGTATCAGTAGGAAACGCTAGAGACGCTTTGTCCTCGTTTCAATGGCAACAATGTAAGCCCTGAGCTAATAGATGCATTTGCATACTTAAAATGTCGGGAAACAAAGGTCCAAAAACATTTCACTTGAGCAATTGTTTTTACTCGAATCCGCTGTGGTTCAATGCTCAATTTCTCTTCTCTGTTCGACGTAAAACTATCAAATGTATGATCAATTGATAACAATGATAGTTCAGTCCGTAAGCTCATTTTCTCAGCGAAACCTGGTTCCTCAATTTACTTAGTATGCAAACGTATTTGGAAATGATGTCCAATTCTATTCGTATTAGTTTAAATCAATTATGTAAACTTTTATAAACTTAAATAAAATGCATAACTGACCGAACACACCCTGTATTCAAACTAATATGAATAGTAATACTTAAATTCCAATAGATTCAAGTAATACCACCTGACTGTTCGTTATGAATAAAAAAGTGCACGATTGTGAAACACTGGAAAACCATCTGGACACCAAACAATAGAAACATGACTAACTACAAAGAGAGTGCAATGAATTGAAACATGCGCGAGGAAAAAGTCCACGAATGGCAGTGAGGCTTAGCAGATTGTCAACCCGTTGTTTTTTCTTCGCTGGTTTTAGTTCATAAATATCTGCTCTATGGAACCCACAGTAACATAAACATTTATAAATATTGGAAGGTTATCCGAGCATCTCAATCCATAGTAGGTGTTAGAGGTGGGATCAACTTCTAAAATGGTTAATAGTTTCAAAGTTTCGCGCTGAATGCTGACACGCACAGCGCCATCTTATACCCAACATCCGATCCAATTTATCCGATTGTTAATATTTAAACCTCCAAATATTTACTACTGTTGGATTTTCCATGTATGTAGTTTCGTTGAATATGTTATCATCGTATCACTTATTGAAATGCTTAAATAGCGTGAAATGCTGTTGTTAAATTTATCTAAATGCAAACAATAAACAAAACATTACTATCTTTTCTGAGCAGATTTTAAGCTAAAATATATATCATTCAAGTTGTATAGAACAATCAGACACTTTAAATTGTCTGAGTAGTGTTATGTGCACGTACCCATCAAAATTAATACTTCATAAACTTGGAACGAGGGAGTTTTTCCTTTTCCACGGTGTATCACGAAGGACCTTGTCCTTTCGCAATCTGGGAAAATGAACACACTTTGTATGCTGTATGTTGTACACACATAAAACACAAACATAGTCTCGAGTAACTTTGGGGGAACGAGTGTGTAAATTGCTGAATTCAATTTAATGCTTGTTCCGCACTCTGTTATTTTAGTGCATGTTGTTCTTTTGAAATGTGTGTAGGGTATGCCTTTGCAACAAATTCGTATGGAACAACAAAAACGTGTAAAACGTGCAAGGTGAACGCAGCAGTTGCTGAAAGGAGGATGAAAAATAACAATGCTCAAACGAACATTAACAACAGGCGTGTCGTCCTGCGAGGGTACATCATATATGATAGTTAGATGATCTTCCTGACTGTCAACGTATAATAGATTCGATTTGTTTAAACACATTACATTGCAACTTACACGAACTAAAGTAATATTACTATTGCAAAGCTACAAAATTCAATGCAATGCAATGTTTTGTATTATTTAATCTACAATGAATACAGCAATGATAGTTTTATCATTCTACACGCGAGTAGGGTATAATTTTGTTTTTTTTTGTATAAATTAATGATTTATGTTGTTTCAGTCTGATAATTAAAGTTGAAACTTTTGTCAACAATCAAACTGCCATGTCATATAAGAGCGTACAAGTAATCGATTTTTGAACTTTTCAGCAAACTAACCAGAAAGTGATTTCGCAATGGTCTGACAACTGTGAACATTCATGAAATAACAGTGAAACAAAGGACACTATCTCTCGACTAGTGTGCTGACTCACCAAACCTTTTCTTGCGTGAACAATTTAGTTGTTCGTAATATGGCAAATGATCACTGTCAGTGTTGTAACGCTGTTTTATTTACACAACACAGGGACATAAAACATACGAGGAAAGCTTCGCACAGGTTTTAGTCAACAAAAATATCCACCAGTAGCTGGAAAGAAAAAAAAAAGACATGAGGCGTGATCCGAATTGTAATTTCATCACAACAAAGCTCAACGTGTTAGAATGCAGAAGAAATTCATACTCCCTGTTGGGTTCGAGGCTGTGTAACGCATTCCTTCGACTAGTATACTACCACATACTAGAGCACGTCACTTCACTTTTAGATAAGCACGTTCGAAGGATTGTTTTCATCGTATCATATAGTTTGAATCAATGTATTTTTGTACTTTTTTAAGTGTACACGAATGCGATAAAATATTCCGTGCAAAATCTTAAACACAAGGTACTCTGTATAACAATACTGTACTCAATTAACTTTTGTCTTCAGTACTTTTCTTTTGTTGTTTTGTATTACATGGATACTGTCCTTTTATTTGCTATGATTTGTATTATTGCGTGGTACGGGGAAAATTGTATTCTATTTTAACTATGCTGATGCTGTTTACAGTAGAGCAAATATTGTTGGGTATATTAGTGCTTTAATTAAAGCTTTAAATATATTAAAATAGAATCGAATCAAATTAGTCGATCTGGAATTGGCTTAATGGCAATTTAAAACATAGCACACGAAAATGATTCGTCAAGGAGACTTTTTCAGAAACGAGATTATTCTACCTTTTTTGTTTCAATTAGTGCATATATCATATTTCATGTATTTTATAAGCAGTATTTCAATGCACAACTAGTTTGTCCTGTAAAATTAAAACCAAAAACGGTTCAATGCCACCCAGTAATGCAAAACAGCAATATTTTTATCAATTTCATCGTAAGTATCCAATACTTTCAATGTCCTATAGGTTTTTTCTGCTTCATATTCACGTACATAAAAAGGTTGAAAAATTCCCACGGAACATACTGCACGACGTACGGTAGCAAATAGCATTCTATCGATGCAAGCGTTTGTCGGTGTAAATGTATGCAAATTGTTTTGCATGAAATATTCATAACCTTGTGCGGTTTAGCGTCAAGGGTTTCAACAAAATGTCATACATTGGATCTGTAGATTTGCGAGACAGCCATGGTCACAAATGTGCAAGGACAGACAAAGCTAACCGTTGCTTATTTTTACCAATTTTCCATGTTTACTGTGAACTATTTTTTCAGCACTATCACTAAATGGTGAAATTTATTTTAACGACAATTTGAATGCAACCAATTGAATGTTCCCTTTGGTGTTACGAATATTTGTGCAGACTACAATAATATCAGATTTAAAAACTTATTTGACTGATGTTACTGTTTAATGCACGTACTTTAACAAAATATATATAAAAGCAATGTATGGCAAACAAAAAGTCACATAAAGACGAAGGGAGGAGAACATATAACAATTTAAGTAGCACAGGTTTTGTTGGGAACTGTTTTATTTATTTTATGATTTTCCAGTTTTAGTCTGTCCAGTTTCAGTCTTTCCAGTTTCGTTTTTTTCGTATTATTATTCGTACAGAACTAAATTATTACGTTCGTACTAAATTATGAGGGGTCATCAGAAATTGCGGTTAATCTAATTATAGTATGGTAATTAAATGTGTTATTTGTCAATAAATATTTTTTTCAATCTTATTCGAACATAGAAATTTTTGCATCAGCAGAGTATTAGAAAACATTACACTGAAGGTGTAAAAAATTTCAATCTCAATGGCATCCCAACTTTTTGAAAAGGGTGAATTTTTGTGAATAGAAATTTTTATCGGTGGGATGTAATGGGCTTAAGCGGACATGTGAAATAAAAAATGACATTACAGTTTTTTTTAATGTCATTTTATGATGAAGAAGAGTTATTTTTACTTGCTTAACATCCCTAATTCTACGCTTTCTATCCAGCTATAACATAATGTGAGTGGCCATGTTTGACATTTAATTTTAAATGATGCATGAACCAAGCTATTTATCATGCTGCTAGCGAATTTAAATTTGACCGCGTGACCACCCAAAACAAAGTGTGGTCAATCTGGTTTAATTTCTCGCCACAGCACACTGTGCCTTATTCCAGCGGTGGATTTAGGACACCTTACACTCATTAGCCAAAGGTTAAACAAACGTAAATGTTTGTACTCCAACCAGCCTTGCGTGACGTGTTCAGAGGTTTTGACAAATTGAATTTTAAACAAAAGCTCCGTACAAACGATGGAATCAATCCATGCTAAGCCATGCTTGTTACTTAGTCGCAGCAGCGGGTACATGACTAATTGCTTACGGACAGGGCGGATCCCATGTGTCAACGCAATATGCAACTTAAAGTCAGTTATGCATGCAAATGCACCGGTTGGTTGTCGGTTGTACATTGGACTGAAACAATCAGGTATTGTAATCATCGTTACGACTCTATACATGAAACTTCCGTTTTGTGGTAATAAGCATGTTCTTGCATTCTTTTATGAAGAACACAGTAATTACTGTAAGCTTTAGTTGCCACGAGCAATGCTATGTTCTCCGTCTGCTTCTTCCAAACGAGGATTCAACATTCGTACTACAATTACTGCATTGCCTGTATGCCCGACTGTTTATTATATAATTAGTAGTCGAAGAAATAGTACGATACAACACTTTAGTGTTATCGTTATCGTAGACACATCATGAAAGAAGTTAAATTACATTCTCTTTCATTTTTGCAAATAAAAAATGATTGGCACAAATCAATCGCTATTGATGTTTGTAATAGTTGAAGAAAAACAGGAGTAACTTTTATGATATTCACCTGTTTCTTCCATGATATCCATCCTGTAAGATCTGTTCGAGGTATGAATACCGCGTGCTTCACCGGAAGAACTTAAAACGACTGACACAAGTGTCTATCATTTCCTAATTTTAGATTGATTATAACAATTTAGTGAATATCTGTATGCGAACATGGTTTTACAACTAGGGAGACACAAGCAAGCATAATTTAATTGGTTGAAAATCATTTAATTCTCTGTTAGAGGCATTTTTAAGTTGAAAAAATCGCATTGGTATGAATTAATTGGACTAAAAACCGAGTAAAAACGCAGTGTTCAGCATTGAAAAGTGTTCGTTTGGATGTGGAAAACTAAAAGGTATTTTCCACTTTTTATATTCACAGCTCTTCAAAATCCACGAATAACAGAGCATCCAATAGACACCACCGTACCGCGTCATGAACCGGCCACTCTCAACTGCAAAGCGGAAGGAATACCCCAACCAACCATCCAGTGGTACAAGGATGGCGCCCCGTTGAAGATACTCCAGGGATCGCACCGAATAGCGCTGCCTGCCGGTGGTTTGTTTTTTCTGAAGGTAAATAACGTTCTTAATCCCTTTTAAAAATGCAAATTTGCCGAAAAACCAACAACCCTCCCAGAGTATGTACCTCAAAATGTTCGGTACGATACGATACTATTTTCCAGCTCGCTTTACTACGGGGGAGGATGTTTTCCGCTTCGGCATTAATTCCCCTAATGAAGCACCTCGTGTTTCGAAGAAATGTCCAAATACTGGCTGTTTTAGGTCAACTTTGTAAAATCATTGAAGTATCTTTGAAGCGCTTTTGGTATTAACGAAATACGGAATATGAGTAAACGTGTTTTACTTTCACTGTGTGAAGCATTACGATTTCCGGGCCCCTAATGCTTCCGTGTACGTGTTTTGATGCTGCATACAAAGTGGCTGTGGTTGGCAGAAGCTTCTTTCTGGCAAATATTTGCCGATATTAAAATTTAAATAATTTCATGGAAAATTAAACACATATCCCGCCATACGTAAGTAGATCGAGTTACGCTGGGATGACTTTTTGAATCCTTGCCGGGGTGAGCTAGTGAGCGGAAGAGACATTTTCACACATTGTTATAAACAGCTCCCTCTCTCCATATTATTTTGCGAGATTTTGCCTTGTATACGGTAAGGGCAATTGGTAGAGGAAAGCCGACGAAAACAAGGGTGCAGTTCAGCCGCTTGACCACATTTGACAAATTAGCTTCGCAACGAAAGGATGGCGCAATCATTATGAAAAAATGAGCACTGTGATAAAAAGAACCGTACCTAATATCGCACAAACTTTACGGTGTACATAAATGTTTAACGAAATAATTTTCCACTCACGGAAAGGTAAACGACACCTGCTGATTAGCAAAAGGGATGCAGCTTTACATGTCCTGTCACTAAATGTAACGAACGAGTTTTTACCGTTCAGAACTGTCGCTAGTACTGTATACTTCATGGAATAGGAATCACATTTTCCTTGTTTTGCGGTCAGCCACAGATGCTAGGGTACTTAAAATAACATCTAATTAAAGTTTTGCGTTTTGGCGTAATCGTAATTTTTAATGTCAAAAAAACATGGCTTTTATGGAAAATAGACTTTCATACCAGGCATCATCAAGACTTATATCATTACGGCAAAGTGATTTGGTGTTCAAATTAAAAATAGTTCGCAAGATAAATTTTTCAACAATTGCACGGCTTCTTCCTTCCTTACTTACTTAATATGTTAATAAACGATGTAAATATTAAGGTTTCTCAGATGAATTATAAATTCTTATCTAAACGTAAGGTACCATTTTTCATACTTTTTGTTTGCCATGCCTTTCATATTTGTTTGTGAACTGCCCAAAAACACAGATTTCACACACATTGATGAATCATACTAAAATCATTTCATTGCAGTACATAAAATATGTTTAATAACAACTAAAAAACAGTGTGAAAGATAAAATTCCTCTTACATTAATGACTAACGTGGCACACAAAGCAAACAATCGATGCTTGCGTCAAATGGTGTTATGTGGGATAAACCGCAGATGGGAAAGAAAGCAAGTGCCTCACTTAGCGCTCAACTCGAGAAAATCGCCCAAAATGGTCCACCATTATCCGCTGGTAGTACTGCCATAACTGCTGTACTCGTAATAATTTTAATTTGAAAATATTTATAAGACAACCTTAATTTACCACACGCTGCTACGGTAGCTTGTGCTGAACATATTATTCAACACCGAATGCCTCAAAAACAGTTGCGCTGGTAGGGCACTTAGCGTACCCTAGCTGGCCATCATCGCGAGCTGCGAACTTGCACTGTACAGATTTCTCCCGAACTTTTCCACTTACTAAAGGTTGTTTCGTTAAGCCAGATATGGTTTCACCTTTTCCACAAAATAGAACCTCATCAGAGTCACAGCGAATCTGTTGATGAAAAAAATAGCCAAACTGCGCTCTGCGCTACGGATTTGATACTTTTCTCGCAGGTTTTCCATCTTCTTACGGCATCCACGAGTCCACAGCATCTATGCTATGTTATGTAGTAGGTTCCGCCATTCCGACCGATCATCTTAGTTCTACCGGCTTAGCAACTCTCCCTGCCAGAGGGTGGTGGGGCGATGGTATGGTGGCTTTTTCGGTGAAATTGTGTTCCTAATTCTACACTTTTCTTTTTTTTATGCGCTCAACTGTACTTTGCCTTCTTTCACCAAGGTTGTAAACTCCCGGAGAGAGAGCGACGCTGGTGTGTACTGGTGTGAGGCACGGAACGAGAACGGAATTGCCAGAAGTAGGAACGCTACCTTACAAGTAGCAGGTGAGTTGCTTCATTTCCCATTTCCTATTTCAAATTGTTTTGCACCTTTTCCCAAGCCTGTTTCATTTCCCTCGAAACCGAGTGCACGAGCAAAGCTTGGCCATTTTCCCATACCCAATAAAAAGTCATATTAAGCGAGGTGGTTACTTGTAGAACTGTGAAGTTGAGTGGAATGGCAAGTAGGACATAAATTACTTAAAACGATCTGCTTGTCGAGGACGATCTGCAGACCCAAGGGAAGGACGGCGACAAAAAGAATATTAATTCAATGGTGGGAATGATGTTTTTTCATCTTCTACATTCGCGTACTTCCCTACATTCTCTCAGTCAGACGAAATAGTACAATGGCAGATTTTTTTATTTCATACTGTTTTAACACGGAATATTTTTGTTTTGTAACTAAATTTCTTTACATTTAAATTTTACGCATGCCGAAATGCTACGTTAAGTGTAATGTTTAATTGCTTTATTAATACGCGAAGTAAAACCAATTAAAAAGCATACTCGACAGGACACTAACGATGCTAATTGGAAGCAGTTAGGACAAAATCTCCTCATTTTAATAGCGACATACCGCATGCTTGTCACGAAGCTTAAAAGCTGACAGAATTAGGAATCGTTTTCAGCGTTGTTTAGTACGATTTTCATTGTTTTCCATGGCAAAGAAAACCTGACCAGAATAATTAACATCAATATTAAAGTGCTGTTTAGAATGAATAGAACAAAAAACGCATAGCCGAATAGGAAAGATATTCCATCGCCAATGGCCATATAAACAACTTTCCTTAACTTAAATTAACATACCTCTTTGACGTGTTTAAGGATCGATAAAGCAATAATATTATACTTAAAACAAAGTGTAGCTTTTGTATATGTAGTTTAATTTGGAGTATCCATAAGCAATTTTTGTTTGTTTCCATGTTTTCTCTTATCATATTCAAACCACTCTCTTACACCTCTGACAGCTCATGTAAAGACAATATACTCAAGTCCAAGCAATTCTGTTCACTTCAACTGCTTACACACTGCTTAAATTGTACTCTATGTTATGAGTTAACTGACAATTCAGTGTCGAGTTTCACGTATAAGTATTGAGGTTTGAATAAAGGTTGCCCTAAACACGAAACATACAGCAAAGCAGGGATAAATCGCTCCCTGCGATTTCAGTATGAACCGGATCCGGACTATTTGCAGTGTTGTTGCTGCAATGACAAGCCAGGATACCCAGTACGGTGAGAGTAGTGATGAAATAAATTTAATTAAAAATAGCAACAAGCATCTATCGCCGGAGGCACATCAATTTATTATCCTTTCCCTGGAACAAAGTGCAAAGATGAAACCATGCTGGCGCAGGTTGGAACGTTTAGAGGGAATACTTGTTGAGCTGATAGGAAATACACAGTACTGCATTGTGCATAACTGTGCCAAATACATAGAACAGCGTTTGATCGGCGATATATACCATGCTTATATTATAGCTTGCCACTTACCGTCGATTATACAGTTTAATATGCGCAGCTTATGATTTAGCAGTAAAATATTTAGAAAGTTTAACGGATTCAACGTTACCGAAGGAGATATATTAGATGCCTGTTGCCTGCTGCCTAGTTGATTGTCGTCTGTCTTCGCTGACAGACAAAACTCGTTTAAAGCAACGTGCGTATCGCTCTAACATAGCACAGTTAGGGGGCGGAAAGCGTTTGAAACATATCCACATTCTGGTCACATACATTTAGTTGTTTGTTTCCATTCTATTACTGGCTTTTATTTCTATTTTTGACTCAGTTGGGATGTACATACCAATCGTTTGTCATGATTTAAACGTTAGAAAAGGCTCAGACCCAGAGAAGGCTTTTAGGGTTTTTTGTGACTTTTTAAATGTGCAATCCCTTACACTATTTAAATCCGATTTGTTTTCACTAACGTCTGTGCTTGTTGTTTACATACTCATATTGTAATCAATTTTTTTATAATGTACTTTTATTTATGCAATATAAATTATGTCCACAGTCATTTATTCGATGCTGCAAGATTGGCTGGTAAACAAATTAATTCCAAACCCATCCGCTGGCAGGAATGAACTAGACAAACAAAAGTTCCAAATAAATTTAGATCTACTAACAGGTACTAAAAACGAATGCCAAAAAAATGGTACAATGGAATTAAATCCTGCACGGCGAGCACTTTGAACCGTTCGTCCGTTCGAACTAGAGCTTCTATAAAACTATTTACGCTAGTTATGCTACTAACGGGAGGGAAAATTAGTGGAGAAAGAAAGAGCAGCAAAACAACGATGCAAAGTGAAAAAGCACACAAAAAACCAATGGCAAAACCCAGCTCCAAATGCCACTCTCATGGCAAGCACAAATGTCGGTGGAAAAACACACACAGAAATACACAAACAAGCTTAGGAACATAACGAATGGCACCAAAAATGCAAATAAAATTTCCATTTGCATCGCAGACGATCATAAAAACCGCTAGGTTGGTCAGATTTCCAATGTTTTGTAGTTGTTTGCTTCTTTTGGTATGTTTTCAGGCGACGCCTAGGAATATTGGTCAGTTTTCCATTATGTTTAACGCTTTTGTGACAGTTAGTCGTGGAGTTTGCTTTTCGGTTTTGCTTGCGTCCATTATGTGATTTTCGTTGCAGCTCACTCGGTAACCCATTCGGGGAAGACTTATTGTAGTCGATGGTCGGATGCGAAAGTGTCAGGTCCTTCAACGCATGTCTACGGTTCCGATGTTCACGTTTTGTTATTTTTTAGGGTTAAAGTGGGCTGGTACCGTTTACTAAAAATAGGAAACACCAACGTGGAAATCAAATGGAACCATCACGCAGGCTATAAAAACATTCCTCGTTTCAATTGTCAATCGGTTCTTGCTGGGTTGTGAGGTCTATGTAACGGGAACCTGAAATCAAATACACTATAATTAAGGCACAGTTGCTCATGTCGTGCGGGTATTTCTGGGCTTGTTTGTTTTTATCATATCGTCCCAACGCAACGGCAAAACGTTTATGCGCGGTGTATAGTAAGGTGAAGTTGGAGGGAACTGATTATCAACCGAAACGAAGCTAGGCGCGTTAGCCATGACTGTTTCTAGAAGTTTGACGGAGTGTTTTACTTTATTTTCCTGCTTAATTCGTAAAATAATATCCAATTGGCTTCCTAATGTTAATATTCCGTGTCAGAAGTACGCGTTAATCGTATAGCAAATATTGCGGAATTTTATGTTTATTTCACAGTACTACGAGAAGAATTTAGGCTCGAACCGCAGCATACTCGTGCGGCACAGGGTGAAACGGTACTGCTAGAATGTGGTCCACCAAAGGGTATTCCCGAGCCAACTTTATCGTGGCGAAAAAATGGCCAAAAGCTGGAAGTAGAATCCTCGAAAAGAATACGCATTGTAGATGGAGGTAATTTAGCGATTCAGGATGTACGGCAAACGGACGAAGGACAATACCAATGCATCGCGAAGAACTTAGTAGGCGTACGGGAGTCAGCGACCGCTTTTCTCAAAGTTCATGGTAAGTAGTGTTGGAAATTTACCATCCACTATCGTTCCAGCAGCTCGTTTTCGTCCTACTCAAGTTTCGTTTATTCTTTTTTGTATCCTTCTACAGTGAAACCTTTTCTGATACGTGGCCCTCACGATCAAACTGTCGTCGAAGGTGCGTCTGTAACATTTCAATGTCGCGTTGGAGGAGATCCCATGCCGGACGTTCTATGGCGTCGATCCGCATCGGGAGGCAATATGCCATTAGACCGAGTGCACATCCTCGAAGATAGAAGTCTTCGCTTGGAAAATGTTATACTAGACGACGAGGGAGAGTACAGCTGTGAAGCGGATAATGCTGTAGGAGCCATCTCAGCGACTGGTACATTGACCGTCCATGGTAAGTATTTGCAATGTTTGTTACGTTTGCTAAATTGCCGATGTTCGTGACATTTACATTTGTACATCATAATTTTCAGCACCACCTCATCTTTCGATAAGGCCTGTGCCGCAGGTTGTTGAAGCACCGCACGACGTTTCGTTCGAATGCAAATCTGAAGGCCGACCGAAACCGACGACATTTTGGTCGCTCGAAGGCAATCGAACATTGATCTTTCCCGGCACGTCCTTTGATCGATTCGAAACGACATACACGCAGGAAAGCCTCACCGTTCTCACACTTTCACAAACTACGAAGTCTGACAATGGCCTCGTGGTTGTTTGTAGCGCCGTAAATAGTGTTGGTTCGATCAGTGTCCGAGCCCGGCTAATGGTTGCTTCGCAGGATGACCGACCACCACCGATCATTATTCTTGGGCCAACCAACCAAACCCTTCCGGCCAAATCGACCGTATCGTTGGTTTGCAATGCCGTCGGTAATCCCAATCCGTTCATCTCCTGGTATCTGGACGGTAATCCTGTTGTTCCCTCGGAACGAATCAATGTAACGGAAAATGGGACGCTTTTGCTGCGCGAACTGGAAAAAAGTTCCGACCAGGGACTGTACACGTGTGTGGCAAGCAGTCGTAGTGGGAAATCTACCTGGAGTGCTTACTTACGCGTGGAATCACCAACAAATCCGAACGTTAATTTTTACCGCGCTCCGGAACCATCCGAATTTCCAAGCGCACCGGGAAAACCGCAAATCGTGAACATCAACAACAGTTCCATCACCATCTCATGGTTGCCGAGCATTAAGTCAGGTGCTTCCGACATCAATGGGTATCTGATTGAGGTGTTTTCAAGTGATATGGCCAAGGGTTGGACAACGGTACCGTACAAGATCTCGTCCACCAGCTACAATTACTCGCCGGTATCGCCAAACGTTAGTTACATTTTTATCGTACGAGCTGAAAATGACCAAGGACTTGGTATCCCGAGCCTTATGTCGGATCCAGTGACAATTGGACGAGAATTCAATCACGGCGAAGACATCAATCTCAGCGAAGCGCAGGCAACTCTTTCGTCCGGTCAAGTGGTCAATCTCCTCGAGGCTAATGCCACCGATGCTACAAGCGTACGGTTGGTGTGGGAGATTGTTAACGGTCAGTTTGTGGAAGGTTTCTACATCTACTCACGGAAGATAAACTCCAACGGAACGTATCGAACATTGACTGTTCTGCATGGTGGAGGTGCCTCTGCGTGTACCATTAATGGGTTAGAAAAGTTTACGGAGTACGAGTTTTTCCTCGTACCGTTCTTCAAAACGATTCAAGGTCGTCCGTCTAATTCTAGATCTACCTGCACGCTGGAAGATGGTAAGTCATTTGTTCAAAACACACCTATAAGAAATACGAACATGTCCTTGATTCGCTATACATTTGCATCGATTCAGTTCCGACGGCACCACCAATCAACCTGGAAGCGGTTTTATTGAACACCTCTGCCGTGTACCTTAAGTGGGATCCTCCAAGTAACCACACTATTAACGGTATGACGTTATCACGTATCCCAAATCGCTTAGTTTCAACGTTGAAATTCGTTCTTTGATTTGTGTTTCTCGTGTAAATTCATAGGAAAATTGAAACATTATCACATCATCATCCGAGGTTACGACGTTCATAACATATCCAAAGTTCTCACCAACATGACGGTCGATGGAGATGCACCGAAGTTACTGCTAGCTAATCTATCGGCTGGCGTTACTTATTCTGTCAGTATTGCAGCTTCGACTAAAGTCGGCATTGGCCCATACAGTATTCCTTCCATTTTAAGGTTGGATCCACACACTAGACGGCTTGATCATGGGTACACGAGGTAAGTTGGAATGGGAATGTGTCTTGAGTTCCTAGGAGCTTTAAGTTGTTAACAGGCGTCTCGACACCGCAATTTCTGAAATGTTATAATATTCTTTTAATTTTATGACTGCATACAAACCGTGTAATCTTTTCGTTCCATTCTTCAACAGATACCCAATCAACCACGACTACTCTCACGATATATTGACGCAAACGTGGTTCATTATTCTGCTCGGTTCCATCATTGCCATTATCGTCTTCCTGTTCGGTGCCATCATCATTTTCCGCAGGATACAATTTATGAAGCATAGCTCGTTGAACAATATGCACGGTGAGTACCAACCAACCACCCAAACCATCAACTTGACAATCGTTCTAACCAAGCGTTCTGAACGTCGTTACATTCAATGATTACGCATCGGAAATGCAATTTAAATGGTCATACATCACGAAGTGTTAAAAATCTGATAATGTGGGAAAAATTATACTCGAAAATAATGACAGTATAAAGAGGTAGTAAATATGCAAAGATTTTATTTTACTCTGATTTATAGCTCTTTTTTTTGTCGTTCGTTGCATTGTCCTTCGAGGCATAGACGATACAAAAAAATGCTAGACAGGCATTAAAGTTACACAAACAATCATTCTTAGTGATCTTTCTATTTTGGGTTTTCCTATGGGTTTTGGGGAAATGTTTTATTTTTCGTGTGTTTTACCTCACAGCACTTTACAATAAATCATTTTTGTTGAATTTGAGACGTCACGCCACAAACAATTCAATGAACAGCGGCGTTGTTACACATTGCATGTGACATACGAGGATTCTTTCAAACGCTGGGAACTGAAGTTCTTGACATGACATAGTGTAGATGAGAAATGTGTATAGTCACGGAACAATTTATCGCATCATGCCATATCGCGTTTCTTTACTCAAATCACTTTACGTACCTCGCTTCATCGGGCACACAGCAAGCTTATTGCATGTGTGTTTGAGTTTGCAATCGTCCGTGACCATTCAAAATCATATACGGAATGCAATAAAATTTCTCATCAGCAAGGACATTCAAAGTATAGTCTAGCAGTATAAACCTTTACCTGACGTCTTATCAGTAAAGAGCATGTTTAAAAAAAAAAACTATACCGTATCAGACTACGTTGTTAACACATTTACACATTTGCAGGTAATCACGCAATTGGAACTGTTCGTAAATTTCCTACCCTTCCATTGAATCCGAATGGCGTGTGGATCGACCCTGGAGGAGGCGTATGGCGGCAAGCAACTGATATTACTAAGGAAGTCATCACCGATTATGCTCAGGTTTCGGCAGCGCCTACACTACCGCTTCCCGATTATGAACGGTAAGAATACGATATTTTACTAAAGACTAATAACTTTGACAACGTATTACAATGTAATGTAAGCATAAGTAAGGCAAACATTTTTTTATCGAGCCATTGCAACATTGTAGCTCATTCTGCACGATTGCTACACATAGCTCTCAAATTGCTTCCATCCCGTGCTCCCAAGAACCACAACGTACAAAGTTGTATGGGGAGTAAGGCCTATTCTAAACAACCTTCTTAATTATGCCTAATTGTGTACATTTTAAACAAACACCACACCGCAAAAGGGTTGATGACAGTTTGGTGTAGCGATACTACCCACGAGAGCTTTTGAAATAGTTTCCCAAACAATCAACAGGGCTTAAAAGCACACAAAAGCGACACATCTTCAACACTTTCCAACTCATCCCTCTCTACGTGTACGAGTGCGCGTGTACGTGCGTGTATGTGTGTCACTAGAAACTATGAGGGCAAAAGCAAACAAATAAAACTTCAGCATCATTAAAGGATACACAGCAAAGCTAACCGATTCTCTACTCCCATCTAACGACCGGTCTGAAGATAATGGGGATCACTTCAAAGGTTTGAGCCAGTAATGGAGTTCGTAAATTTTTGGCGGTTTACGTTTCTCACTCAAGGCTGGCGAGGCCGCAGCATCGAATGAAACTTTTCCCACAAAACGATAGTGTCAGTTGTTTACCACCATTACGTTCTTGAGCAGCCGCGACTACGGTAAATATGCCTATCCTTTCGAAACACGGCTGAAACACGCCGTGCCGTGTGTTTCATCGCACTGGCTCCCGTAAGTGCGAACGTGTTAGCAAGAAGGTTATGCATGAAGTGTGCAAACTTGCGAATGAGCATCTTCAAATAAATGTTTTGCGGGAAATCCTTACCGCCTGTCGTCGAGCAAGTTAGTGCTGCTGAATAAAGTGAAAACTTTCTCCGTCACGTATTTGTCTAACACTTAAACACTTGTCCGTTCCATTCTATGTTTGGTGATGTAAAAGCACCACTAGCAATGGATTATTTTTTCACGCGAAGACATATAATGTACCTCATACATTGGTTTATTGAGTCAATCGATATTGACTTTGAAAAAGACGTAATACATATGTTTATACTATATAGCTCGTCCACATTTACCAAACGTAAACGTGCACCTCCAAAACATGATCATCAAACGCCGCGTTTGGTTTTGTTACATATAAATAGGCGATTAGTTTGTATCTTTTATTGCTAAGATATGCATAAATGAGAATTGGTAAGAAATTAAATAAGTTGACGAATATTAGTACATAGGTTGAGACAAATGTTGAACCGATTTGGAAAAAATAACATTTGCATATATTAGGACCGTCAATATCATTGGAATATACTTCCATATTGGCCGTAGTCCCAAACTGCGAGATAAATTTATATTATCGTATTCGGAAAAAAAACTCTTAGAATAATAAAACTAAAGTAACTTTTGTTTATAAATCTTGCGTAAGGGTAATGTACCCCAAGTAGTGATCGCACTTTTAGTTTGTCCAAAATTCATCCAATTTGATATTGGAATATGACAGATATACGGCATAGTCAATTCTTTCGATATTAAAATAAAAGTTGAGATACGAACTAAGGTGCTGGCGGTACTATAGGACAAGGAAGAACTGTGAAAAAGTGAAAAACTTAAAATACCTTTAGCAACGGTCAACGTTGAGACTTTGGATTAAAATTTAACTTTTGTAGCTCAAAACCTGTATATATAACCGCTTCCGATACATGGACCCTGCCCAAAACTGGAGAACAATATCCTCCGTTGTCTACCGTACATTGTATAACTGTCATGTCCGTAATGTCTTTTAAAATTTAAATCAAGGAGCAATGATGGTGTCCACCAGAAAGATCATGTTAATAGATTGGCTTTTGACGGCGCTCGACCCCGTCGGTTTAGAGCGGTTTAGGGGAAGATTGTCTTTTCCACCTCCACGATCCACGTCCAAGAAATCAACGATTCTGAAAATAGGTTAACCTTTAAGCATTGCTAATAACTCAAAACTAAAACGAGCATTTTTCCTAATCGGTCGACATCTTTTATAATTGATAATACTCTTTGCACTAAAATGTTACCAAATGTATGGCAGAAAGTCCATTACGTATACAATTTGTTGACATTGACTTTTGCATCATTGGGGGAACAGAAAAATCGTATCTTATAATTTTGAAAGGGACTGTACACAAGGCCCCATTTCGCAGATAACTGTGCAAAGTATCGAACTGTGTGAACATATTCATCATCCGTCTCTTTACGTTTCACGCATTAAGTGTCCAAAATAATATATATTTATGATACGCGTAAACTAACAGAGCATACACTCGTATTGATTCTTTCATTTTTTCTTGCATGTTTGTACTCAATATTCCTTTCTCGTGCGTTTTTTTTTCTTTCGCCGATATAATTAATTGCAACTGTACGCACAGACTGTCCCCGCTGAATATGCCTGACTACGCGGAAGTGGCCGGTTGTTCATCATTCAAAAACGATCTGGGACAATCGGACCCATGCTATGACAACTACGGTGCTTATGCGTCGACCACGCTGGTAGGCCGCTCGGTGCAACTGTACGCCCAAAATCAATTCGATGGCAAAAATGTCTACTCAGCTCCTACTCTTGCAACGGCCGCCGCAGCGCCCGGTGGATGTCACTACAATAATTTCATAAATCAACAACATCAGCAGCGCCACCAACAGCAACTGCAAGGCCAGTACGGTCTCCACGGACCGCAGCAGATGCATGCTCAGATACAGTCGCAACCACACCAGCAACAAATAGGAGTGCATGATAAACGGGAGCGAGACGCTAGCGGACGCCCGGTCGGTGGCGGTAGCATGAAAAGCCAGAAAATGAACATCATCGAAAATCGGATGGCCGACATGTTGAACAATTTGAATCAATGCGCGTCGACGGGCCCTACGGCAAGCTACAGCACCGGCGGTGGCATTGGCTCATCGTACGGTGGCTCAACGGTAAGTAATCTCAACAGTGGCAGCCACTGTAGCCTACTTCCGGCGGGCCAACCGATGGCAGCCTCATCGACGCTGACGATGGATGTGATGAACGGTTTGTCTGGGAGTGTTCCAAGCGGCAACGGTAGCGCTGCTGGTGGACCGGGCGGTAGTAGCAGCGTACCCCATACACCGCTTTTTGGCACGATTAAACGAACGACCAAGTACAACAAAATAGGCTACAATAAGGATAATAAACTCAATTTTGGCGATAATGGTCGATCGGTTGAGCAGCCGTTGTTCGTCAAATCGAAGTACGACGGTACCTGGTCGTCCGTGCCGAGCTCAGTCACCACGGCGTCGGCAACCAGCATCAACATGATTAATAATTCGCCATATCAACAGCAGCAGCAGCAGCAGCAGCATCATCTACTTCCGCTCCATCCGAACACCAACGGTGGCCATCAGCAGCAGCCTTTGACGACAACGGCAGGCCCACCGCCCCCACCACCACCTCCGCAGTCCCCAGCAATTCAACAAGCGCCTTCAGTAGTTCATCACTTTCCTTCGGGCCACCATCACCCAGCGTCCGTTTCGTCCTTCCATGGTGGAAAAGATTCCTCCCGATCACCATCGCGCATTTCGCCAACGAAGCACGGCATGCAAACAAATAATTTAGATAATCATCCAATACAGGAGTGCAACAATGGAGCCAGCACAATCACTAATGGGAAGGAAGCCGCTACTGGTTTCATTGGCAACACGCATCATCCGTTGCAGCATCCAAATTATTTAACGGGCAGCACTAAAACGGACAATGTATAAATTTGATTTACTGTACTACTTCAGCTGTAATTGCATGCTATAATCATATTTTCTAGTTAGTTTTTCTGCCATCTTCATAGCCAAATATCACCTCTGCGTATGTCTGCCATGTGTTTGTCGTTTTACCACTTTTTTTCTACTTGGTAAACATTGTTTCGTTTCATTTATTTGTATTTGCCATGTATTTATATATTTATTTGCTTATTGATAAATTTCATTTTTACAAATAACATAAAATTGCATCATTTTGAAAGTACATAATAATATTTAATTATTATGTTATTTTTTATGACTATTCATTTGACTGTTTATGATATAAGTTTTTATATTCGAATATTGTGCATTTGATTCCAGTAATGGTAAATAGATTTGAATCTATGCGCAAAGTATAGACCGATTGCGCAATCTAATGGCAAAAGGATATTTTATTTTATTTAATCGAATTTCTTTGTTTGTGCAATAATCACTGCATTTACAGCCTGTACATAATGAAAATATATCGCTATACTGTGTATATTGTGACCATTGCTTTTGTATTGTTCTTGGCGCGGGACGTGATTCAACTTTCGTTATACTCGCAACACACTTGCAGTACAGTTCTGCCACCTGAAGTAGTTAAAGCAACAATGAACACATTTTTAAACAACTTATAGAAACATATGGCAAAGGATGTTGAGTTCATAATGAAAATAGTCACACAAACAGATAAGTCTTAGAGACAGTTGGAAAAATATCGCCACATCAGTCGATCTGTTTCTCTTGCTAGCTTGCATACAATCCACCCGGGAGCAATATGGAGCCGATAGTAGCGGCACACTTACATGGAACATATCGAAACGAACCTATTGCGGCCGATGCTTCACCTTTTTTTTAAGATTTGCAAATCGATGACCAAACTATTTCAGGGGTGCGCACCTACTCCATCCTGTTTAGCGATTGTACATAGCTCTTGCTCATTTAGCTGAACAGCTGTACTGAAACTGTACTGTAAACGCTTGTAAAAGTAGAACTCTATCGAAAGCACGATCATTTGAATAACCTGTTGAAGTATTGTAATAGAAATTTGCCTGAAAACAAAAATAATTCCGATATATCTTCACCCTAACAAATGCATTCCTGGACATGAGTCCTTTAATCTATCCGTTTTGTTCATGTCGAGAAATGCTTCGCTTAGTAGCAAACTTATTAGGCCCACGATGGACTTGCAAGCGAAGAAACTCATACCAATAGGATAACGATTATGTTCGCACAGGCTGATTCCCTTATGCGTGCGTAGCTATCAAAAAGTAGGCGAGCGAGCAAAACTTTGTTTGACTGAGTAAAGGTAAGTGACAAATTGAAGCGTAGGAAAGGAAACACACAGATACAATATCCTGCCATCGAAACCTATTGCTAACTATTATCAGATAATTGTAGGCCAACTACTTCCACTAGTGATTTTTCTTTCAAAAACGGAGGAGATGTAGGCAAAACTAAAAAGAATTGCAGATCAATGGCATTAAAAAGGACACATGTGGTGTACGAATGAGCCATGAAAGGGGCGGGTGGAAACAGAGAGAGGAAATCGTAAAATAAAATGATGATATTTTGAACGAAAAAAAAAATCAACAACTTGTTTGCTGTGTATTAAATTTTCACAATCGTTAGTTTTATATGATGACCCTTTACTAAATGTGAACTATTATTCTAATTTTATCTGATGTGCACATAAACTGCTCTGAATTATAATGACACTTTTTTAGATCTCTTTAATCTTTTAAGTTTTAGTTGTAAAGAAGGAGATGAAAACATTTAAGTTATGCTTAATTCAGCACATACAGCCCACAAACAATATTTTTATGGAGCAATTTGTTAAATAATGATTTCATTTAGTCCGTGCGGTCTTTACATGAACATTTTTATCAAGCTCTATTTTTAGCACTGCTGAAGAATCATGCTTTAATGCTCTATTGCCATTAAAAAATCATATCCACGACGGTTCACCCAGATGTGCTTCCGCTTTTGTTCCCTCGAGTAAATTGTTTGCGCAAGATTGAACTTTCAGAAGATAAGTACATGAAACACTAAAACGCAAAGCATCAACGCTCCTGCTTTCGAGTTTTTTTTTAATTTATCATAATGTAGTCAGCTATTTTCTACCCCAAATTTCGAAGTAATGATACCACTTCATAGCAGCTTGGGTTGGAATAACATCTGTGTCCTTTTTCAGTACTTTTCGGTTTCATCAGCAAAACATCACCCACTTGCGTTCGCTGAATTGTTGTGGTCCGAAATCTTAATTATTTTGTATTCTCAGGGATAAGTTTCTGTATGATTTCGTTTGTACCGTTCTCCGCTGAGATTCGTATTTTGAATTCGCTGTAAAAAGTAAAATCTGGATAAAAGCACATTAAAATATTATTTTATTTTTAATTTACATCTCGTGTTACTCGGGGCGGATAGGTGGTGTGATGCTAGAGACAGAATTAAATCTTATCCTAGCCGTTTTCCCGTTCCTAGTATTGACTGACAAGCTAAGGGTAAGTAAAGAAAAATATACCTTAAACTAGAACCTCGTAACTCTCTTTACAAACCGAAATATCTACAAAATAGCAAAACTGTATCTGAAGTTGTGGAACATTATGGATTTTTTTTCAATTGCATTTTATTTCCAGAACAACAGACTGAATTGTTTATTGAGCTACACTAGAAATATTCTTCAAATAGTCGAACTTGGTTATTCACGTGGAAACTGACTAAAATAGAACAGGACATTAATAGACTTATTAAGAAACAACAGAAGAAAAAGATTCCGTGTACAATCACCAACGGCATATCGTACCACTATCACCACTATCAGTTGATGTAATCCAATCTAGTACCATTTAGAAGCATCACTGGCAAATAAATCATAAATAAAAATCCATTTATAGAGCTTTCCGTGCACCATCTTGCGTGTTCTGTCCGTTCGCACGGTTGACATCATCTATCGGTGATCCACAACTGCCAAATGACCATCGGTTGTAGCTATTTTTATGAATTTCTATCATCCCCCGTATCTTGAAGCTTTGTTTCGGTACATTGGGACGATCGAGTGAAATTTGATACTAATGCTGCGAGCGGTTCTTATCGTATCCAATTGACTGTGTAATAATTGAAATTCTTACCATTCGTTTGTGACAGACACCAAGAATCTTCCCTCAAATACAGCTGAGAACATATTGGGGAATTTGCTGACGTTCCCTTGCCTACTGGACCATAAAAAGGGAGACACGCTTAAGGGACCTTCACAAATCCCCCAGTTTGGTTTCGATCTAATAAGAGAAAAGAAACTATATGGGGTAGGAGTGCAGAGTGCTGTTGTTTTTTGCGTCTCTTTTTTATACTGATCATTCCCAGCCCTGGGGACCATTGAAACGAGGAAGTTGTAGTAGTGTACAGCTTCATATTGTAGCGAGTAGAATGAAAAATAACTACTACATACCGTGTGTGTGTGACGAGGAGTGCAACGTGGACAGAAGGAAATAAACTTCCTTTGTAACTGTCATTGGAAAATAAATCGAAGAACTTTTGCTTCCAGATAAATCCAACCAATTTTCGACCGAACGAACTTTACGCCGTGAGCTGACACTGTCAAGCGCACTAGCATTGTGCTGGAAGTAATCTTCGAATGACCAGCTTATCTCGTAGAATACCCTTCAAAGAATTTAAAGAAACTAAAACCATTCACCGTGCAGTTCCAGTGTCCTTTCGACATAAAACGATCCGTTTTCCGAGACAGCATTAGTTTGTTATATGGCAACAATGGATTTTAACGTCGCCAATGGACGACACAAATAGAATCCTTTTGCTTAAGGTAATATTAAAGATCGAAAAAGTTTTACTATCGCCTTTGCTGAGTGTATTTTTACGTTTGTATGTTTCCTGTTCTGAACTAAATGCTAAACCCGAACTGCTGTCCGACAGCGTAATAGTGGTATTTTATGCGACTAATTTTGGAACAATTACGACATCCTACTTGAGAACGCAATGGATCAAATAAAGACTCCCTCTTTATTTCGAGAAAGGTTTTAGACGAATTGAGTCTTTCCAACTCCGTCCCCCGTATTCATTGCTTCATTTAGGATGGGATACCACTTTTTAATGCCAGCTCGTTTTATGGCTACAGCAGTCCTGTAGGTGCGCGAGCAATAGTCGTGGATAAACGGTACGGGCTCGTTAAGCGTAACACCATTAGAACAGGATGAATAAATTCAAGAACCCGCTTTAAGTGTGTTCAACTATTCTAAGCCAGTGTTCAAGTGTACTTGAGTCGATGAAGGATTGAAACTGTGAAGGGTTGTATTTCATAGCATATTTATCACAAAATTTCCATTACCAAGATCAGAAGCTTGTGCTTCATTTAATGGTACAGAAGAGAACTTTATTACAAACAGTATTATTTACAGAAAGGATTAGGATTAAACCTGGAGATACAACTAGAAAGTTCTTCAAGAAATTTAAACATAATAGAAACGAAAATCTTAACTAAAGCTAAAATGTTTGCGCGTTTTCAAGCAATTTGATTAAGCGAGTTTTTGCACAAATATTTCCTAGGTAAAACGACCACAGCGAGACACCACCTTAGAATAGAACGGTTAGAACAATGTTTATGTTAGCATATTGTTCACAGGTGTGTCACAGAGCTTCTCACACGTGTATCGTATTTGTGTGCTTACGCAAGTGCCTTACGCTTGTACGCAAACATGAGAACACACCTCCGACGGTCACATCGGGCACCGAACGGGTGTAACGCTGTACTGGGTTGGATTTATTTGCCAATCCTTTTTACATCGCCCGCATGGAGCGTCAAAAGTGGTGCCTTGGGATTTCGGGAAAGGGGAGAAATCCATCAGGATCAGAAGGTGTAGAAAATCCGCGCGCGTACTACTGAATGCGATAAAGGGACACGTAAGTAAATCCACCCCGAATCGCTTTTATTCGTGCTTCGCTGTAAAACGGCTCATAAAAATATGTCCCGAAACGGTTTATGGCAGCGAAGGGCATTTTATTGCGGAAGACGCAAAAGTTTTGGTTTATTTTACATCCGAACGCTTTTTATTGGCCGTGGAAGGATGCAGGGACAGGAAATAAAAAGTGGTAACCGCATCTGTGCAGCCGAACAACATGTGGCTAAACGGTTTACATTTTTTTGTCCCGTAACATATTACAAATGAATCCCGTTTAGTTCGTGATGGTATAAATGGGTAGATGGTTTTGTAAATTACTGTGTCAGTAGCATAAGCTTTTCCTGGTTTGAAATATGTAATAAAATTAATTTGCAATGATACAAATGATACGTTAAGCTGTGTTTTTTAACAATAAACTATTGTGTATGAAGCATACTTTGACGCCATTTCATCCTGGCCTATCAGTTATATAACAGAGAATGATTTGATTATTAAGTTAAACTCACTTATTACCTTATTTTCTATTATTCTGATGACCTGATATAAACGCTGTAATACTTAAAAAAAAATGTCCGGTGGGGCTAACATCTCTGATATACATCCGTTACATTTGAAGCTTTCAGCAGAGTCACGGGGGCTAAACTTTACTTAAAGAATACAGCAGCACTGGACATCGCAAATGTAACACTACGCACCCGTATAGCTATTCCGTGGATCGTCTGCTCCTTCTCGGTATATTGTTCATTAACAGTATACGAAAGCCAATGGGACATGGGAATGCAAAATTTTAGTCTTCTGATCGGACGTACAAGCATACAAGAGACGCTAAATTAAGTCCAGAAGGTCGTCTTCCGTGACATTTCGTTTATAGCAACAACTGGCACGACTACGTCGGCGTAGTGAGTTAAGTCCACTAAGTTTTTAAAATCGGATCTAAAAAAATATCTCGCTCTAACAATCTCCCCAACACAGGATCCTGAATTTGGTATACTCCACCAACTCACTACACTCCACCATAGTCTAACATTACCACCAAAGAATTTCTTCAGTTTATCATTACCAAACTTTCGGATGCAATGGTGATTATGGAGTCACGTTCGTAAACTGGCTTTGGTTATGGAATAAAAACATCAGCAACTACCAACTGTCGTCGTTCCACCGATCAACAAGTGTAAGTTTTTAGATCTAAAACGAAGTACTAAGGATGGATCGATCGTCCTGAGCTTTAGTAAGGTTTCAAGTAGAATCCTTGAAGCATAAGTTTACTAATTGCTCTATGTATATATACTGTAGGTAATTGCTGTTATCGTTTCTAACTAATTCATGTTTGTATGCGAATCTAAGCAAATAAATTGAATACAATAATGATGCGATTCCTTAAAGAATTTAAAATAGTGACATAATCTTTCTAAATCCTGTACAACTTCACATCCATTCGATGAGCCAACTAGTGTGTACACAGTTTTTACTAAACACTGTACATAAAACAATAAAATAAAAGTAGCAGCTTAGTTAAACTTTTATTGAAATAAAAAAGCTATGAATTATCATCAACACGACACAAAAGAGCTGTAAGCTTAGTAAAGCTGGGTTGGCATGCACAAACTAGTAAATCCTATTTCCGACATCATAACTGTTCACATTGATTTGCATCATAGCTGACAATTTCAAATTAATCATTAAATCATCAGACGAAAAAAAAAATACTAAGAAATGCATAATCCAACCAAAGTTATCAACACAATACTAAGAAACGCAACCAAAACTGGTATCGTACACTTATCTCTACACGTGTGTATGCTTGTTGTGTTCGTATATGTTCTATAACGTATCTTCTTCTAACACTCAACAATTATTTCACACCACGTTCCACCAAACATCTAATCATCATTTATCATCATCTTGGAAAATATTCCACGCCATATTTTTCCTATTAACAATTGTTGCGCCCCTCACGATAAATCGTTTTCATCGCATGAGCAAAACTGGAAGGTAGAATTTGTGAAAGGAGCTAAAGAGACCTGGGCGTCTCCGCGTCCTTTGAAGCCTACACATTTGCCATTCATAATCTTTTGCTGAAGTGAGGAAGCTGAACAGATCCGAAAATCCATTGCTACGGTTTATTGGAGAAGCAGTAGCAGCAAAAAAAAAACACCACCGCAGGAGATGATGCTGTACTCAAAACAGGCTTTCGATCGTTTTTATTTTTCTTCTGCTGCCCGCTAGCTGTTACAGCGCTGAACAACTTACGAATTTCGCTGAAAGGACTAGCTACGTCAGGAGTTTCCGCCAAAGCACGCGTAGACATGGGGCCGCGAATACCATAGTCATCTGTATTCATCACGCCCTGCACCATTATCATTATCGTCACCATCGCCGCCATCCCTGTTGATGTGTGGTGGAAGAGCAGCAAGAAAAGGACTTGAACCATCGCTACTACTCACTTCGTCGACCGTGTGTCATAAACTTTAGCGCTCCTTGCCTCAATCTGTATCAAACATCGGTATCGCATATTCATGTTCGCATATGAGATTTACCATGCGTATGTGGGTAGATAAGGTTTTGCTTATGCTTATGCCCAAAACCGTCGTCCCAGCCATTCTATTTTCTTGATTCCCATTTTACGCCTCCAAAAGGACATCACGCAGAGAGACACATCAATTGCAGCGCATTAAAGAAACTCCTTGGCCCAAACGAAGGATACCGTAGAATGTCAAAAGACGACTAACTTCCCTACACAACCACCAAGCTACTATTCGCCTTCCCCATACTACCTGCTACACCTACAACATTACCTTTTGCGCACGGATCGAAAATGTGCGCGGTAAGCGAAGCGCACGGAACCATCAAGACGATAATATTTCCCCACGTTAGACGGATATACTCATGGACAGGGTTTCGTATGATAAATTGTGGAGTGTAACAGCTTTCCACTCGTACTATATTGAATTATGCTTGGTGGTTTTTTCGTCCCCTCGCCGGGCCGGTTGCCTTTCTACCATTAGTGCGCAACACCAATCTGCTAACGGCAGGGTGAAGAAGAAAAGATACGTTATGAACGCTGGAAAAGACGAACAAAACCATACATCACATTGTGCAATTGTGTTTATCGCACGTGGCCAATGATACGCTATGTTGTTCGCTAGAATAACTAAAAGCTGTTTAAAAGCTTCTGAATCTGATTTTTGTGTTGTGTTGAATATTTATTTTCAAATTGAAACATCTCCGACAGGCAAATGATTTGCAATCATTTTAACGGTTCTTGGGTAGGTCTTGATTGATAATTAACTTTGTCTCCGTAGTTTGGTATGCTCTGAAAAAATGTAATAATGTAATTCATCTAGTAAGTATACGATCCTTATTTTTAACCAAAAAAGTAAAAAGTTCGGCTGTTCAGTTTTCATCTTCTAGTTTGCGTGGTATTACATGTCGCTCATCGTATGGTGGCAGTCGGGAGTCACATGTGTTGGATAATAATCCCTATAATAACACGCACCCCATGTGTTCTTGCTGCTTGAACATCAACAACCCGGAGGGAAGAAACTCATAAGGTACAGAAAACAACATAGCCTCGAGTAAAAGTCGGTGGGAGAAGAAAAACAAAAAATGAAACCGGAATGCCACAACATGCCGGCAGACGCACAATAACTACAACCTTCAAGACTCTACAAAAATGCCTTTGAGCTGCTGCTATCAGTTTGAAATCACATGAAAAAATCCCAAACGCACATCATCCCCGCCATGATAAGCCCTGAGACAGTGAGCAAAATATATAAATAAAAAAAACGTTAAAGGACAGCGAATTGCTGCTGCTCGGCGCTGGTTGGTGCACTGTCGCATGTGTCAACCTGTTTCATCTACCGTACCACCGCTGTCAAGGGTGAGCCAGCGAGGCACGGAATCTGAAGCATCACGGAAATTTTTTTGTAAATATTTTATTAAAGCTAAAACACGCCAACATCAGACCATGAAAATGTGCAGAATCTCCCCGGGTTTGTGTGCTGGCAAAAAGCAGAAAATATGCCTGGCCTGTATGGGAGTGACACGGTAAGCGACAAGACAATGGCACAACAAAACACTAACAGCACCGGTACAATAACAAAAACCTTTTAAAGCTTGTGTGCTGTGAATATTTCTGAGTGTTTGCAATACGGGCAGGTGTTTAGCGTCGTAAATTCCTAAACTTGAGAAAATACTCGACAACGCTTTTAGGAGTTTAACATGTAATTTATGACATTTGCGAAAAAGGTAATGTTGCAGTATAAAGCAATTCTTTACCAGCTTTCCTTTTAATAACGACATTGATCTCGTAAAAGAAAGTTAATTTGCAAGAAATAATGCATCCCCATTCGAACTTGTGCATCGCAATTAGCTACGCATTGCATAAACAATTTAACAAATAAAAGCACAATATAACTTAAGTGTTTCCCGACAAAACCGACATTTTCAGCAAACGGTAAGGTAAACAGTGCCATCTGCTTATGTACAAGTATTTTTCCCCTTGAAATATTCTCGCAGAACGTCTCCACCACACTGATGGGATTAGATCGTTACAGTTCCGATGGTTTGTATGCCACGGGGACCCTAATTCGTATCCCGCTGTGAATTCGCAGCTTGTTTTCTGGCCATCGAAAGATAAACCCCGTGGATGATACCGTTTGCAGTGCGGCATGAATTTAGAGAGCCATAAATATGAGTAACAAAGAAGATTAAAAAAGGGAGAATTTACGCGTGAAATTTTATATGCTGCGTACTATATTCCACCCTCCTGTCTGCGTTGGTGTTAAGGTGTGAAACAACTCATTACCTTGATTAAACGGAAAGGTAGCTGTATAAGGCTGAGAAGTGGTTTAAAAGCGTAAGCAGATAAACGAGGGGTTGAAATCTGTATGGGTGGGATCTCCTTTAAGTAGTGCAAATTTCATGGAATAATATATTTCAAACCAGATATAAAATGAGTTCACTTTAAAATGTCTTACTATTCTAAAATGGTACAATATCACAATGTACGCAGCATACATACGAGATTACGACAAATCTCACACGGATAAATCTCACAGGCTCATATGTACGAAACAAAATTTAAACTTCAGTTTGAGCAATTCGATATAAACCGTTCAACACAATCATCGTTCTATTGCACCATGGCATTGTGTAGGATCTCCACCACTTTATGGCTCAGTAATTGAACATACCACATTGAAGTGTAGTATTTCAAGACGCAAAAGAAAATGAAACAACACTCAACCCCAATGTGATGTATTTTACACCAGCACGGAAACGACGACGTCACGCCACATTATTCATTATTCGCTGCACTCCAATACCAAACATCACATCACTGGTTTTGTTTTTCAAAGTCGACTAAATTTATTGCTTAAATTAATTTCATTACTTACCCCTCTTGAATTAAAACACTGCATACCATTGCACTTGGGATGGGATGCACTGCGAAAGTGCACAAAAATAAAACCAAAATACACAACCCTCGTCTGACAGCTGCGATCATGATTCACAGACACGTTTCAACATAACAAGTGCGATTCAGACCTGTCGTATCAAACCCACCATGGCAACGTGGTGCTTTCCCTTTCGTAGACCAAACTGTCATACTTTGTAATCAGTCGGGGTAATGTGCCTATGGTAACCATTTCTCTTTTATTCTACCGCCACAGTGGCGAGATAGGTAGAGAGATCGGGCTTTTAAAATTTATGATCTAGTTGAGTTTGATGAATTGCATGTCGCATGTGTTGTCATAAAACAAATTACATCAAAACCTTTTGGTTGAATCGTCCAACAGGGTACAACATGGCGTTTGGGTGAAAATTTCTCCAAACATACCCCATTCTGCCCTTTCGTACTGGAGGATATCGGGCCATCGAATTTGGTGAGAAGCAAGCAGCAATTTTGCTTATCCCACTAGGTAGAGGCTGACTTGGGAGATTAATGAAATAAAATATGAGCGCAAATTAATTTGACCGTGATTTTAATTAGGGGCGCAAATGTTCAAGCGCATATTAAATAGTTGGTGTAATTAGTGCTTGTTAAGTGATGATTTTTATGTTCATGGCTGTAACGTTTTGGATTCGTAGCACGAACTCTTTGAATCTGATTTCTAATATATATACCTGGCGGAACTCTTTTCGTGATAATAATTATTGTAAGCCAATAAAACAGTTCGTTTGTAAAACTTAAATCTTAAACTTATCTACAATGGTTTAACTCAGTTTTGTCCAGTCGCACTGACACACTACCACCTCGTCGTCTGTCAAAAGCAGCTGAAACTGTGTCTCCCTTTTTCACAATCGCTGTCAAGGCCGCAAAACCTAAATCTGGCTTAGCCTCTTGAATCTTGTGTCCGCGAGATGCGAGCTCCGCTAGCACATTTGAATCGAACCCTTTCTCATATTCAACCTGCATCGGTGCTAATTGATGATGAATTCGTGGTGCGTTCATGGCGTCACAGAGACTTTGTTCGAAGTACAGATGCCGAAGAATTAGCAAAGCCGTAGCGGTGGTAATCCTGGAACCTCCTGCTCCTCCGACTACCATCCGCACATCACCCCGACGATCAATTATGATCGTTGGAGACATAGACGAAAGGGGTCGTTTTCCTGGCACGATGAAGTTGGCTGGAGAAGGGGACAGACCATAAGAGTTCACAACACCGGGCGTGGAAAAATCGTCCATTTCGTCATTCAGGATGATACCGGTCGAGGGTGAAACTATTAACGACCCAAACCTGAAGAGGTAAAGCGGCGTGATTAGTTCACAAGCTAGCATCAAGCTTTGATTTGTATTACTCACAGATAGTTGATCGTACTTGTTACAGCTATGGCATCACCATTGGCTGCTAGTACCGAGATGTGTGCGGTGCCTTGATCTTGTATACCAGCAAAATCTGCTCCGTAATAGTCATAACTGTCGAATGTCATGTTGCTCACTATCGTGTCACGAATGTAGGCAATGTAATTTTTGTTTGTCATCTTTTGAAGCACCGCGTTCACAGAGGTGACAAAACGCGGATCTCCCACCTTTGTACGTAATCCGTACCCGTGCTTAAAACTCTCGATGATCCGATGCCACGTTAGTGGATCATTCAACGCAAGGTCCTTGTATCCGTCCAGAATCGATAACATATAGCTGAGTATCGGTCCACTGCCTGGGAGTGGCATGGAATGAAGATAGTAATGATTGCGTAGCTTAGCTCGCGCTGACTTCAGCCATTCGGGTCTAAAACGAATAGGGACAAACAAACAATATTATCAAACTCCAATTTCTCCATCAGATCTCTGGAAACACTATTACTTGTAATTGTAGAAATCATTCTCCGTTAAGATGCTGCCAACAGCTTTTAAATCTTTCATCAGTTTGGGTAACAGTGTACCGTTTTTACCGTACAACGCGTTCGCTCCTTCCACGGCAATCACCTTCAGGGATTCTCCCAATGCTAATCGCTTGATGCGATCTCCCACCTTCCAGGTATCATTAGTGGCGGGATTGATGAAAATTTTCGCCAGCGCTGGGTACGTCAATATAAGCGATTTCTCTGAGGATAGTATTTTCGCCAAATAATCCGTCACGAGGGACCCCTTGATGCATAAGTCTATCGTTGGATACACTAGCGTTTTCCAGGGAAGTTTGCCATACTTCTGGTGCAACTCCCAGTAGCCCTTAACTTCTCCTGGAACGGCAATCGATAGGCCACCTGCGATGGCGGCTTTACCGTTTCCGACGTACATATTTTTGGTAGCAGCTGCCGGTGCGACCTCCCTCGAGTCCAAGGACTCTACGATGCCCGATGCTTTGTTATAGACGGTCAATACAAATCCACCTCCGATTCCCATACAATTCGGGATCGAAACACCTTCACAGAACAGAGTTGCGATAGCCGCATCGGCGGCGGAACCCCCTTGATCAAGCATTTTCATCCCGATATCGGCGCATTCTACCGCGTTTGATGCCACTGCAGCATGCATATTGTCTGCGCCCTGCGATCGAACCGTGTGCCATGTCGTACTCATGACTAGTAGAAATGATAGCAATCTGAAGGTATGTTTCGCAAATATATTAATTTCTTCTAATAATCATCATAACTGAATCAACTAAACTCACTGTTTTACTGCTTCGCTATTCATATTCTTCAACTCTTACTTTCTGATAAATCAGACATACACTGCACTACACCAACTTCAATTGAACACTAATGAACGTACATTGGTCTGCGAATGTTATATACTTCTGACTAAAATCGTAAACGTACCGCTCGAACACAAACATGTCTGATGTTTTTAACATAATTTATGTACTGAACAAAATGATACCTGCCCAGTACAAAGTCTCTATAAAAATAAAAAACAATAACAAAATGATACCTTGCATCAAATAAAAGTTCAAATTTCGTATCATTATCAAAAAATAATTCTTTAAAAGGCATGGTCACCAAATATACGCAGTAGAGTTCTCTGGTTCTGTGACTGTATTTCACGCACTTCGTTATCACATTTTGAGAAGTTATAAAAAAAACATTCCATTAAAAAAATCCATTTTAAATTCGGTGCTATCGTCCTCTTAAAACTTTTTTTTTTTGCAATAACAAAATTCATGTCTAGTAACAATACCCTGTATAGTTGACAACTGTTGACATAATTTTTGCTCCAGTGAACATGAGTATCAGAGTTGCCATTCGTAAAAAAACAACTTCACTGCTGATATTTCTTGTTTAAAGATTGATGGCATTCATTTAACCTTAATTACATCGGGTGTTTTCTTGCGCAGTTTTTTACATTTTTGCAATGTGTAAGCGTTCTTAAAATTCCGTTGCCTTTTCGTTCATAAATTTAGTTCACAGTCAACCTTCTACCTGTTTGAACGTACTTTTAATCGTGGGATAACATTCTCTACGAAACGAATACGAGTGAAATGAGACATAAAACGTTTAAAGAACCAATATCGTTCGGAAATTGTAATCGGCACTCAGAGATAAACCGAAGCAAGAACAGAATACCTAAACCAAGAACAACAAAATTAACGCTGACTCAATATCATCAAACACTTGATGAAAAAATAACCACTATTGTAAGACCACCGAGCTGCTCAATAGTTAAGAGGACGTTCCTGATTAAATATTGTAAAAATTCCTCGTGCATCGGGTACTTCCGATGGTGTTATTATTCACAAAAAAAAATATAACCATGAAGATGACTCATTCGGCCGACTTCAAAACATTAGTCAAGGTGTTGTTTAACAAAAACAATCATGATTTTTCACATTACTCATACCGTGTCGTGAGAATGCAAGCAATCATATAAATCTAATAAGTGCCCTTTGAGCAAATCTAGAACGAGTCTGGTTTGTAAAATGGCACTAGTGATTGTTCAATGCGCAAGTTTCGAACGGTTATGGGTAAAATAAGTCAATATGGCCGGGACGTATATAAGGGGGAAAAATCTCTAGCGATCACCATACTTTCCGTACTTCCAAAGGTAAGTCACAACATCATGAATACTAACACCACTAATTTTTGTTTCTAACCTAAGGATTTTTTAGTGTAACTACGGTGTTCACTACGCCCGAATACAAATTATCATCATTAAGTAGGGCTCCGGGATTTGAAACCTCTTGTTTTTGTTTTTTGTCCTACATGTTGTCAAAGCTGAACAAATACAATATCAGCACCGTGGACGATGAAAGCTGGGACGAAATTCCAGTGCTGTTCGAGCGTTTAACTAGCGACGTGTTGGAGAAACGTTTGAAATTAATGAAAACCAAAGAACGGTCAGTACAGTCCGGAGAAACAATCAATTGAGGAACTTGAGACAATATACAGTTATTTTATTTGCGTTACGATTTAGTTTGGCTAACATTTTAAGGGGTTTTCAGGTAATCATTTGCTAATTAACACGAAAATCTTACATGCTAATTCAAAATTATTCCAAAACTGCTAAAGGAATCTGACAGTATCTATTAAACTCTTTTGTGCCGGCAGAACAGACGAGGCATTAATGATATACACCAAGAATGACAGCTGACTACAAAATTATTTTCGGATATATGGCAGCGAAAGCAAACGCATTGTTTGGTATAATTCAATAAAAGTTTTGCTTGCTTATCTATGACACATCATTTCGGAAGCGCAACAAAAGTACTCTGAACTTTTTGATTCTTGTAAATGCTTTTTTCCACTAATATAATAATGGTTGTACGCTGGTAATACAGTATAAAACATTAACTATTTTTAAGACGTTAAGTATATATTTTATCGTATCAACCGTGAATTACTATGCAGCATCTAGTAACAATTGCCTAGCCCTGCTTTGTGCGGTCGCACTGACACACTACCACTCCGCCGTCTGTCAAAAGCAGCTGAAACTGTGTCTCCCTTTTTCACAATCGCTGTTAAGGCCGCAAAACCAAAATCTGCTTTAGTCTCTTGAATCTTGTGTCCGCGAGCAGCGAGCTGTGCTACCACATTTGAATCGAACCCCTTCTCATATTCAACCTGCATCGGTGCTAATTGATGATGAATTCGTGGTGCGTTCATGGCGTCACAAAGACTTTGTTCGAAGTACAGATGCCGAAGAATTAGCAAAGCCGTAGCGGTGGTAATCCTGGAACCTCCTGCTCCTCCGACTACCATCCGCACATCACCCCGACGATCAATTATGATCGTTGGAGACATAGACGAAAGGGGTCGTTTTCCTGGCACGATGAAGTTGGCTGGAGAAGGGGACAGACCATAAGAGTTCACAACACCGGGCGTGGAAAAATCGTCCATTTCGTCATTTAGGATGATACCGGTCGAGGGTGAAACTATTAACGACCCAAACCTGAAGAGGTAAAGCGGCGTGATTAGTTCACAAGCTAGCATCAAGCTTTGATTTGTATTACTCACAGATAGTTGATCGTACTTGTTACAGCTATGGCATCACCATTGGCTGCTAGTACCGAGATGTGTGCGGTGCCTTGATCTTGTATACCAGCAAAATCTGCTCCGTAATAGTCATAACTGTCGAATGTCATGTTGCTCACTATCGTGTCACGAATGTAGGCAATGTAATTTTTGTTTGTCATCTTTTGAAGCACCGCGTTCACAGAGGTGACAAAACGCGGATCTCCCACCTTTGTACGTAATCCGTACCCGTGCTTAAAACTCTCGATGATCCGATGCCACGTTAGTGGATCATTCAACGACAGGTCCTTGTAACCGTCCAGAATCGATAACATATAGCTGAGTATCGGTCCACTGCCTGGGAGTGGCATGGAATGAAGATAGTAATGATTGCGTAGCTTAGCTCGCGCTGACTTCAGCCATTCGGGTCTAAAACGAATAGGGACAAACAAACAATATTATCAAACTCCAATTTCTCCATCAGATCTCTGGAAACACTATTACTTGTAATTGTAGAAATCATTCTCCGTTAAGATGCTGCCAACAGCTTTTAAATCTTTCATCAGTTTGGGTAACAGTGTACCGTTTTTACCGTACAACGCGTTCGCTCCTTCCACGGCAATCACCTTCAGGGATTCTCCCAATGCTAATCGCTTGATGCGATCTCCCACCTTCCAGGTATCATTAGTGGCGGGATTGATGAAAATTTTCGCCAGCGCTGGGTACGTCAATATAAGCGATTTCTCTGAGGATAGTATTTTCGCCAAATAATCCGTCACGAGGGACCCCTTGATGCATAAGTCTATCGTTGGATACACTAGCGTTTTCCAGGGAAGTTTGCCATACTTCTGGTGCAACTCCCAGTAGCCCTTAACTTCTCCTGGAACGGCAATCGATAGGCCACCTTCGAAGGCGGCTTTACCATTTCCGACGTACATATTTTTGGTAGCAGCTGCCGGTGCGACCTCCCTCGAGTCCAAGGACTCTACGATGCCCGATGCCTTATTATAGACGGTCAATACAAATCCACCTCCGATACCCATACTCTGCGGGATCGAAACACCTTCACAGAACAGGGTTGCGATAGCCGCATCGGCGGCAGAACCACCTTGATCAAGCATTTTCATCCCAATATCGGCGCATTCGGCCGCGTTCGAGGTTACCGCAGCGCGCGCATTGTTTGTATACTGTGATCGAGCCGTATGCCATGCCAGACACGATACTATTAGCAATGAACGCCAGCTATAAAAGTAATATAACGCATATGATTAGATGGTTAGATCACTACTTAACATAATTTAAATCATCATTCTGCTGCTTGATTTGTATCCATTATTATTCATTTCACAAAGAACTGGTTTTAGAAATTGAATTTTGATTTGGCACTAGCTTCGTTTAAGCTGAATTAGCATCTGTTTAAGCAGTGTACACAATCATCAACACAACAGAATAAACTCACTTCATCACGTTTTTGCTGTTCATTTCCTTCAATGTGTGCCTTTCTTCTATATCAGACAAGCTCTACACTACAGCAGCTTCAACTGAATACTGAAAAGCGTACAGTGGTCCGCAACCTTTTTATACTTTTTACTAAATACGAATCTGTGTCCAAACAAAAACAATTTTTCGTGTTTTACCCCGTCAACAAAAACTAATCCATACCATGAAGTTGTTTTTATCTACACCAAATGGATGGTAGTGTTCATCGAACCGGTAATTTTGTTACACACCTTCCTATCATATTGGGCATAGTAAATTCTGCGAAATCGTCTTTTCATTCGATGACTTCGGATACCGTTCTCTTAGAACGGGATTTTTTATATGTACAATGGTACGTCTGCTGACGACGAAACTCTATATAACTGACTTTTTGTTTGTTTGGCACAACAACCTCCAGAGATCTAGAGCTGCCATCATTTCTGGCTTTTTTTAGCTATATTTTTACCCGTAGCTGGATCGTTAGTTCTGCGTACGGGATATAACTGACACCTGTTTAAATAATGAATTTGTTTGCACACATTGAAGAGGGAATGAATTTTCTGCAATTCTTGGTCAAATTTAACGCTCCTACTGGTACAAGTCTATGGCAATCTTTTTACCTCAATAACATTTTGAGAAACAAAACTTCACAACCACATTTGTTTACAACTTTTGCGATGAAACACAAACTTGAACCGTTGCATAAATTAATACTTTCTAGCCATCCCTAATATGTTCTATGGGATTGATACGAATAGCCCTGTTGCTATAAAACACGAAGGATTTCAATTACTTCCTCTCTTGAACCCACAACAACTAGCACTGACTGAGCCGGATCCATCCAACGAACGTGGAAGGTATCACAATCCGACGTCGTGTTGACCCGCTTCTCCTTGCAGGTACGTATGTGGTACTAAATGTCACTGGAGTTGGCAGTATCAAGGTCTACTACACGTCCAACCCTTCCCACCTGAAAATCATGTAGAGGTCAGTGCGCCCCAAAAGTGCGAAAGTGGGGTTTTGACCGCACTGATGCATAACCATACATTTGCTGATCGGTTGCTGATTGTTGTGGTAGGTTTTTGAAGGTTGCATCACCATCACGTCGATACAACTGGTACTCTCTCGTGGAAGTTGAAAGTTGATTTCTGTTTTCTCCGGTACGCAAATTGAGTAAAATAAACTTGGAAGATATTTTATAGCCAGCCACCCGGATGTTAAATTGTTATGATAAAATGGTTGCTACTTCGATTTTTTTTCTTTGGTCAAGCGTGGAGAAGAATTCGACACATCTTTTACGATTTTGTTTATTGTATATGTTAATACCAATTTCTTCTCGGTATATGTAAAAAATCAGCTAACTGATTATAATTTATTCATCAGCACCTTTCCGAAGAAATGTTAACATCTTCCAATTAATACCTTTTGTTTTATTTTTTTGTTGTTCCAGATTCCCAATCCCTTTTTTTGTAAAATTTATGGCAAATCGAAATTGAAATACTACATTTGGCTTATGAAAATGTGGCATCCATCACTTAAAGTTATTAAGTAACGAGTTTCATACTAAATCATATTAAATTTGAGATATCTAATCTTGTCAATAATAGCTAGCTAGGACACACCACTCGTAAAAGAGTAGCAAAGCAATTTTAATGTATTCTAGGTAACGAAATATTGAAGTACATAAATTAAGCATAGAGAGAAAAGTTATCATTATTCGAGAAGAAAACACAGTAAAAAACAGGAAATGTCAGTATAATAGTCACAATAACAAATAGCGGAAATATTTTATAAAAAGTAATCTTATAAATCTCTATGTACCTTCAGTTACTCGGAAGAGAAACAACAGCAAGTCTTTTTTTCACGCAGGACAGGTAACATTATAATTGAAGATTGAAGATTTCAACTGAGGTGTTGGCAAAAAAATACCAACCATCCATCGGACGTATCTAAAAGACTTGTAATGTTGAACAGCTCAAATTTGCAGTACTTAAAAGACAAAGTAAACTCAGCAACCATAGCATGAGGGCAATTGTTATCTTTTTCTAAAAAATCGGTGGGCTAAGAAATAAGATTATAGTTAGTTCGCTCTGCGACAAAAAGATCATCGGATTCTATACGATTGCTATAGCACTTACACTTACTATACACTTACTTAGGCTATATCGCATGAAGTTGGCATATAGTTACAGAACTGGACCTAATAACATAAGCACGAGTGCGTGAGTAAAGAGACAAGTCGTGAGCGAGCTGCGACCCAAGGATCTTTTTCTTTTTTTTCTGCAAACTAATAAATCACGATAAAAACAATAAAGTGCGATTCATCTTGTAATTATATAATGGGTAGAGATATTAATATTTATCAAAAAATATCAATAGCACACATGTTAACTTCGACTAGGTACTGAAAATAAACAACAAACTTTTGGGGAATAATACGTCCAGTTTCTTATTCTGTAGGTTTTTACGTCCTCCCCAGTAGCATTCACCGAAAGACGTAAGCATGTCTTCATGAGGAGCTGTTTAGATTGTTTAGATTGGATAGTTAATTTTTCACACATCGGTCAACAGGCCTGATTCGGATTTTGAAACCGTTCACGTTGAGTGAGATCGAAATTGCTACCAAATAGACAACCACCAACCTGAAGATCTTTAAGCTTTTGTTGAATGTTTTTAATACATGTTATATATTTCATGGTCAGGCTGATGAGTCAATGGGTATTTGTATTTCGAATTTAAACTTTATTCCTGTGTCATGTTTTTGTTGGCTAACAAAACGCATACTTCTTTGTTCGAACTTACTTTTGTCGAATCTTGATGATTTCGATTTAATTTCGCCTGTGTAAATTTCATTCAACTCTATACAAAAAATAACAAATAACCGTTATTTGTATGTTGCGAGTGCACACAGCATTTTTGTTCTGTTATTGAATATTGAGCGCAATGTGCGTGAATATTAGTGCTGAATTTTTTAGAGTATGGTACGGTACGGTAATGTATTTTGTATTTCATTCGCGCCTATTCACAAGTACGTATTCAGCTTCCTGAACGAGTTATGAAATATGTAAAGAGCAAATGAGCTCTTTGCCTTTCGCTAAGAATGGATAATTTATATTTAGATTATATTGGGCTTCCTTTTGAACTCATGCACACGTTAGTTTACCCTTTATAAAATTATTTCATTGCATATTTTCATCAAAATGTTTCTTAAAGTTAACCAACTTCGAACATGATTTTAATCATTATGCATGGGAGCATGTATAAATTCGACCACTTGATAATTAAATTATTACATCCAAACCGTGATTCCAAACCAAAACAGAATGTTTATTTAATTTCACATCAATCCTTCTTCGTACAGCAAATTCGGCAACTTTCAAAATTGAAAAAGTATGCGACATACAACTTTGCATTCCGTTCCATTTTTATCCAACACCCTTTTTCCATTACTTCACTTCACAGACTTTCACCTCCGACAATAATGGATGTTGAAAGCACATCATGGGGATGGATATACGCACTGAACACAAAAAGTTTTCAATGGCCTTATCATACAGCCGAGTTGTTCACCGAGATGTAACTGTAACGTCATCCTGATTTTTTTCTATTAAACTGTTGGCAAAACGCAAATGCTCCAGTTGTTGAAAAGCCTTCATTGCCGCATTATGATGAATTTCTTCAGGATCGAGGTCATGAATTTTTCATGAGTTTCAATTAAGAATGTTACTTCAAAGCCGGATACAATTTAGTTTTTAATCAATTCAATTTATAAATTTTTCAATAAGTGATGTTATATCAAAAAACAACAATAAACAAACTCATGTTATAATTTCCTATTTCAAATTCAAGCTATTCATAGGTACACTCTAAATAAATCAAGTCTGATGGATGAACAACGCTAAGAAGAAAAAACATCGTTTCCTAGTGGCGATCCTTTTCCCGGATGGAGCATTGCTTAAGCTATTTTTCATGCAAAGCTGAATTCAATTCGATGAGTTAAGTGCTTACTTTCATTGAAAAACGATGAATGATTACCCATTCATCAGTTGAAATCATTCTTATGCACTTCCTAAGTACAAGTTCTTACCTAACGGATCCTTTCAGTGCGGTAGTGTGTTGTTCTGCTGTTGGCTTTCCTATATTTTTTATCACCAATTCGGTACCACAAGCAAGCTATAAATTTTTATGATTTACGCGGCCATCGTCCATAATTTTTCTCGCCGCTTTCTGCTTTCTATTTCACCGTATTACTCTTGGTCATTCTGGGCTTGGTAGGCACCACACCTGCTGCTATTGCTCATTTTTCATGCTTACCTTCGAGGAAAGGGACATGATATTTTCACTGTTTACGTTTGCTGTAGTTAAAATCGCAGCCGTGTTAAATCCTGCTGTGGAAGTCTTCTTCACCATTTTTCCACGATCATATTGATTTTGGGTTGCTCTATTTCACTGAACGCTCTAGGTCCCAACATCGGAAATCGAATGAGATGATATTTGAAACGATGCAATATTCCACCATATCAACATTTTTCATAACTATGTATGATACGTAAAATACGATTTATAGTTGTATAATTTTGTAATTGAATTGGTCAAATTGTAAAATTTAATCGATGGACCGTAAATTATTTCGAAAAATAGGTATATGTCAAGAAATATTGCTTACCATTGATTGTTTCATCCTGGGGTAATTCAACTAGTGTAGCACATAAGTATGTATAAGTAAATGTTTTAAATCAGAATGATCTTTGCATGGTGTGGTATGGTGCTCACATGACTTTCTTTTAATTAATCTATGTAAATAAACTTGTTCTCTGAGTCTTGTTTGTTTTTTAACACATTATATTCAACAACCGCATGGTCATTCCACTAAATACAAAGAATCTTTCGGTAGATTCTTCGCAAGGATATTTAGTTATCGCAAGCTTTCTTAATTGAATTTATGGAACTGACTGTTTATATTAATTTATTTTAAGAAGATTTTTCGGATGGATGAATCATGGACAACTTACCCGCTCAGTGGTTGGAAGGTAAGATGGTAATTTGTTTTCTCCATCTATTATTTCTACATCCAACGGGATCCAACGGGACACGATGTCTGTTGCCGTTTATACGTAAGGCACGGCTACTCTATTAAATTACGCAGTACACTACAGGCAAATATTCACTGCTGTTTTCAGATAGTGTAATGAATATCGGAAATTAGTGCAATCTGAACACCGCTGACTAAAAGCAATAGGATAGAAATACTTTCGATAGTTCACCAACACTTTCGTTGTGTTACCGTGCTTTAAACCTCATCCTCACTAAAACCTTTTCCTTGTTTTCGCAAAACAACAAAACTGCCTTTACGTTATAACTTCTCCCACATGGCACAGCAACACAGCAACCAGGTTTCTTACATAACGTGAATACCTTTCAACATTATCTACTTTTCTCATTCAGAAATAGCTACTTTACATCAATAGTCAGCTGCTACCACAAAAATGCTTCCTTGCTTACTTTTTTCTCTCCTTTTATTTTGGTTTCTATAACCGTGCGCTTCTGCACAAAACGGCAAACCCAAGATTGCACCAAACAGCCCAACAGAAGCAGGGAGTCGAAACGTAACTGATGCAAAGTTTACAACTTCCGCGAAAGAATCATATAAAAAGAACAAGCTGTTTCCCGGACTCTTTTTTCGTGGATAGCTGGTGCACTTTAAAAAGTTGTCATTTTTCTTATAATTTTATGATTATGGAATTTTGCTCTTCCGGTTTCATATCTGAGAGTGGTGAAGTTGACATACTGCAAGCAGCCCATAAAATCGCGTGAAACTTTCTAAAAGACACTCTGCACAAGCACAATAAATGGGTTTTAAAACAAATTTGGACTAGTGCTTAGTGTGGCATAATAAATCACTTACATTACAATTGAATGTGTGTGTGTTTTGAGTGTAAAGGAAGATAAACCACATAAGATCAACTTTTGTAAAAAAAACTAACACATCACTATATTTTGTGGCCTTTGACTTAAATATATTTGCATGAGTTGTTCAGTTACGCATTACAATATCAGGTATATAATAAGATTTTCAAAAAGTATTAGGTAGAATTCTATGTAAATCGGATTCACACCAAAAACTGTCACTTCAACTTCTTTTCAGTCAAATTGGAAGAGTTATTTTTTCTATGATCTTCTATGAAATTTACAATATTAATGTTTCAAATCTTCATTTATGATTTGAGCTTAAGTTCTATACTTACAATAACCCCAAAATATTAAGAAATGGTTGATTTTTCTGCAATTTGGCAATGAAATGCAGATTTTTATATTTTTTTATGGTTTTTGTGTCCCCAATAAAACATTCTGAAAGGACGTTCTGGGGCATGAAAAATGAATAAAGCCGATTTTTTATGCCGATACTTACAACGATTTTATGCTCTGTCTGTATAATTAAACCTGAATAAATGTTCTTATTATGTTAAATGTTGTTATTAACAAATATCTCACTAACCTATTTTTAACAACATTGGCAATGTCTGAACAGATGGTATAGACGATTTATTTAAATCAACCAATAAATTTATAATCGATAACCAACAAACACCGTTAGGTGAGTCCTACGCTGGGAAAATGGTAATTTTATTTACAGCCCTGATTTTTTATTCAGTCACTTCTATGGTACGACGGTGAATTTTCCTTCCAAACCACAGACCAAGATGGTTCCAAGATCAGACGACCAACAAAGAAGTTGAACTTTCGATTCCCCGCATCCAACCTTGACGCTGCGTGAAACCATCACGGCACACATCTATTCTAGTTCCTTTACCAGCATCAAGTTTTCCCCAACGCTTCCGAACGACTATTGCAAAAAGGAAGAAGTGGAAAAAGGCGAAAATTCATCGACCCCGAGAAAACCGGCTACCGGAATGATAGTAAAAGCAACCCCAAAACCTTTCGAAAAATCACTCCTCCAAAAGGAAAAATCTACCTAGGCCATATGGCGAAGTGGTTCGCATCGGTCGGTAAGTTAGGATGGCATTTACAACAAACGCAGGTCGGAAAAGTTATCAAAGTTATCATCAAGCATCCCTCACATTACAGTGCCGTGAAACTGTAAGAAGGAGAATATATATATACGCATATAAAAAACATACCCACAAATAGGCACACAGATGGCAAGAACGAACAGGACCAATCCCCTGTAGAATAAATCTTAAGAGCTTTTGGTAGTTTAAAGTTTTCCCTTTTTTGCTTTTACTCCGAAATTGCATTCAAAACCATTGCCGCTGCCGATCGTATTCATCGGTCGTAATCTGTCGAATATTTTATGGTTCTTCGAAGTCTAACTTTTCTCTCACGAAGCATTACATTTGGCACAATTTTAATCGTCATCAACGCTTGCAGATAAAATTTACCTGTAAGTTAAGTTTTCTATATGATTCCGTAAAAAAACAAATAGCAAACTGCGTTTAAATTCGATAGCTTTATAAAAATTACAATGAATCTTTCTGCATCCACTACAAAAGCTGCATTAGAAATATGTACCAAATGAATTAACCAAATTTGCAATGCATGTAACGCGTAAAGTGAATTATTCGTTTCAAGCCCAATAGATCTTCCATAGAACTGTTAAGATTTTTTTAATTCATTGTTTTTTTGCGCTTTTCTGGTAATTGTCTCTTATGAACTTTTGTTTCTTATTCTGTATCATGGTTTATTTTGATCTTATCAAGCATAAAATGTTTAGTTCAATTTAATCATGCATTCATTATTGTATACATCAGCATAATTTATCAAGGGCTACGAGATATCTTATGAATTGATTGACAAAGATGATAGATCAAACGGTTTAAAAGCGTTAAATTTAAACGTTTAATTTATTTTATATATAAAGCGTTTATTGTTACTTTAATACTTAATTCAAACTACTTGTCTCTATAATGTTCGAGAGTTACTTAATCTTCTATAATAGTTCGAGTAAAAATTGAAAAAAAAATACGAATTTAATTAAAAATTTCCAAATCATTGCACGAACGAATGCAGTTACTAATTTAACAGGAAACACACTTATTAGCTCTCAGACCTGTTGACCAAGATCGTACCATTGTGCGGAATAAATAATTAAAACATAGATTTAGTAATCTTTGTAACAGATTTAATCAGAGCAATATCATGATCATCCTTTGTGCCCCTGTCTTAACAACGCAAGGGTTTCTTTTTGCTTCAACATCAATCTTAATCGAACATGTCTTGAGCTTGCCTTTAATTACGAATTCCCTCACTACACTTTATCGTCATGTTCTGCTCAAGAGCAACCCTATTTACGTGAAGCTATAACAACACTAATGTTGCTGAACGAACTCATTTCACTGCTATGGTACGCTCGTTATCGACAACTTACCCTAGCTGTTTGCTACGGCTAGTGCTTGAGAGCATCGTGAAACCTCCGCTGCCCAGCCAGATCGTTTGATTTCGCACATTACCCACATATAAGTCTGGTGCAAAATTTTGGCTGCACCACAACAGGGTTTACAACTTTTGTTCTCTTATTATCAACCCTAAGCTAGAACATTTCATCAGCGTTTCGATGCGAAGGAATCCCCGATCCCCGAAACACACATGCAGGGAAGTTGTAACTTTAAGAGCACCCTCAGTAGGTGTGCCTATTGCTACGACTGCCGCCAATTCTACCGCCACATGATGTTCAAGAAGACGGTGGGGATTAGTGCGCAAAAACACCTTCCTTCGTTGTATGCCGTCGTTGATTCGCACCAGGGCGTACTTGAATGGCCTATTTACAACCTCTCCGAGGTGCCCAAATGGCACACCTTTGCCGACCCCGGCAAAAATGAGAGATTCCGTAAAAGCATAAATTTTCTTATGAACGAGCAAGCATCGCAAGTGGGGACCATGAATTGATCGAGGAACCGTCCTGCTATTCTTCGCCCAGATCTACCGGGAGCTGAAGTGAGCTTGCAAAAACCCGACGAGTAAACTCCAATACGATTTGCTATTTTCGGACAATGATTTACTGTTATGAGCTTAAGGCTTCGCTCTGCCTTCATAAATACTGTTGAATCGTTTCGGGCGTTCTGGCAACGTTCTTTTGCGGGTTTTGGCTCAACTGTCTAACAGGCAGGACACGCGAAACCGTAACAAAAGCACGGACAAACACCTTGGATCATAAGTAGCACTCGTAATTGTTGCATTGGACGATGATAGTGTAGTTGTTCCGGTGGGAACCAACGGTAAGAGCAAATAGTGACCACCAGGTGCAAAACCGGCGAACAGTGGCGAATAGCTGTAGTGCTGTTATGTACTAGCGACATGAATTACTCTCTTGATGGCCTCTTCCAGGTCTTATACCGTGATCAGCAGACCGTTCATTGAATGAAACAAGCGGTGCTGTAAACGAAGAAATTGCAAAACATTCTCCCAATGAAAGTTGTGTTTTTTTATTATACCCGTATGCGAGCAAAACTAATCATCACTGTACTTTTTTGTTAGGATAAAAGCAGGAACAAACATCATATCCTGCAAAAATACATAATGTAGCTAAATGACATAACGAAAAATACTATTTTACAGCATCCTTACAGCTTATTTTGAAATCAGAATAATGCATAAGATATCCGATAAATTAATTCAGATTATTGTGTACGTAATCTGGTCAACAACGAACTCAAAAGCGTTATCGATCGTCTGTTCGCCAACCAATGAAGAACACAATAGAAAACAAATCCTTTAACGTCTTCTTTCAGTACTGTCAGCGAGTGTTCAAAGAAAGCAAACATTTAGCTGATATCTATTGTTCGACAAGTTAAGAAGTTATGCTACGAATGGTTGATCGAAAAGGTCATCGTGGTGTAAAAGAGATTAAATAAAATGTTCCAATTTCAAGCATCCATTCTCCACCTACAGCGTAAACGGATGGATGCGCCATTTGGCATCATCATAAATGGCCCCTTCTATTTTTTTTTTGCTGTAACGTCCCATCCCTTCTAAATAATCGTTTTGGTAAAAAATAGCAGCAAACACAACGAAGATGCTCTACGGAAAGAAAATGGTCTCATAGAGTTGCCGTATAAAACTTGCTCCAGCAGACTACGTTTTTCCACTGTTTTCCACGGCATTCTCTTCATGCGGTGCCTTCCACGTAGCAGAAAATGGTTCCCCCCTGTTATCTGCTGAAAGCAAAACATTACAGGCTATAATGCTCCCGAGAAGGAGTGCTTTAACAGGAACGAATCAAGAAAAACATTAAAAACATCTGCTCTTTATTATTTTAAAATTTTCCACTGAGAAAACGAGATGAAGTGTTCTTAACAACGGTTCGTCTGAAATGGGTACGGGCAGCAAGGGATTTGTCTAGCCAGACCTTTTCTACCCACTTGCAGCAACCGAATTCCTCGCAAAATTTACCAGGAAACAGGATTCCCTTTTATCAGATAACATTCGTGAATGGGTATGGTATGGTTAGGGCAACTGGGAACGGAATTGTGATCTAAAGTGATCAGACACGTGGAAAAAGTAAATGAACAAGCCAGCAGTTACAATACCTCCTTTCTTCGTTACTAGCAGTGCAACTATCTTTTATTTCACAGTCTATGTGGCATAAAACAAATCAGTATTAATCAACTTTTATTACTAACAATGCACATGCTAACATTGTGTTTCTAAATAAAATGATCAGATCTGTTGCCAGTATGGTCGGGGTGAATGCTATTCAGTTTGTTTGAATACATTCTTAACCACAACTATTCCCAAGGTAACAATGTAATATAACAACAATTCAACTATTTAAGACCAATCTACCCAACACAATGCTTCAAAACATGGTACAGAAATAGTCTTAAAAGTAAGACAAAAACATAATTCTTTCATAAAGCTCTCGCAAGAAATATGACAGAAAAAAGGGCACGGAACCATCTTCATCAAGATTACCACTGTCGCGAAGCTGTTCTACCAGTGCAGCATCAACAGCTCGCAAGAAGTACATCTAAACTTCGGAAAGTCAAGTGAAAATGATTTAATTAAAATTTTCCACCACGTATAACCGGGTGGAAAATTTAATAATTTCCTACAATCACGAAACTATTATGACATTAACGCTTTGCTGGGAGACACGGCAAACGTAGTGCACATTCCGAGATGGTTGGCGGGATGGTTGGATATCTTATGTCGCCGGTGGAATAACTTTTATCATATAAAACGTATCCTTCTACGTACAGCTGTAGCCACCCGAACCGGGAAGGAAGGAAATGCGCACAAAAGATACCATCATATGTCTTTAATCGTGGAACCACGATAAATCAGGAATTTGCTGTAGATCTGTTGAAACGTTGAAAAACTTTTCCCTCCGACTTCGGTGAGCAAGGAAAAATTGCGATAAACCGAAGTACTCCCAAGCCATGCCAAGCACGGTTTTTGAACAGTTGTTTGACAAAGTCTTTACTACGTGTTTCGACTCTTTAAAACGGGTGAAGAAATACCTATAGAAGTTGTTGAAGAAGATGCATACCGTATTAAGATGGATGTGGCTTTTGAGTTTATAAGCAAGTTTTTAATCATTTTTAGGTTGAAATATCCTTGAATGTTGTTTTTTTGTTAATTAATTGATGCTACAGTTAGTTCACTTCGCATCACTAAACTTCTACCACTACTAACGTGTAAGCAAGAAACAAGCAAACATCCCTGCGGTGTGGTTTGTGTGGTTTAGTTTCAGCTATACATGCGTTACGAAATCCTTCCAAGGCTATACCACACCTCACATAGAACTACGGGAATTCTGTACACTCCTGTGCAGACTTACACAATGGTTATACCTATAGCAAGTTTCCGTTGGAGATAATCTACATCTTGTATCTGCATGTGTGCCGGCATGTGAGTTGTTCCTGCGAGATCTAAAATCCTTTGCCGCACGCATAACTCAGTCCGCTGTGCAAATCATCTGCCTTTTACACCAGCGGAGAGATCAACACAATGGGTTCACTAATTAAAGCTGACTTTGTTTATTGTTAGTCTAATGGTGGATGTTCGCTTTCCCATGGTTGTACCGGTTCGGCTCGACATGGGCTAACAACATGCGTCAGAAATGAAATCATCCACAATCTTGCCCACTCTTTCGCCGAACCCACAACCGAGCTAGATGTGGTTTTGACATTTCAGCTGGCGTTAAATCCTTCATCACCAGTCCCGATAGCAAGCTCGGCCGGTGCAGAGAGAACAAGAACTGTCCAGGGTGTCAATAAATTGTCCGTGTACGGCATCGTCATATCAAAAATAGGTGCTAGAGAAATAGAAGGAAAAATTGATTAATGGCTTCCAGCGTCCCATCGAGCGAAGGTTCGAAATCAAGAGGGTACAACCATACTCCCACATGTGCTAACATTGGCAAACATGGTCACATTGTTCAGTTCATTTTGTTCTCGTTTTCATCGCCTGCCAGCGCCCTCCCAGTACGCTTTTCAAACTCCATAAAATTGATGATGATGAAATCCTCGGAAGCCGTGCTATGGCTGTGCGCCGTGTGCCCATCGTACAGCTCATTGTTGATTAGGCTTCATATTAACGAAAACACTGAACTGCACTTGATCTATGCTTGTCTCTCTGCAGGGCGTGTATTGGTAGAACGAAGCAAGCATGGAGCATATTACAGCCCACAGCGGTAATTAGAACACTTCACGTAATGTTCGGTAAATTTCATTTTTCAATGATCATTTATGATCTTGTAGGAGATACTAGCCTAGTTTCAGCTGTGTTGTACAGGATCTGTGTTTTTGTGATTTTTGGCAAAACTTCCAATTCAAAAGATATCCATTCCCATAGTTTCTTGAAATTCTTCCACAGTTCCAACCATCATGCATTTTATTGCTTTTGTTGCCAAGTTCGTGGCATCCACTGCGGTAGTACATACCTATCTCCGTCCAATACTTACTCAACCCAAAGCAAATATCGAACTCATTCAACTGTAAGCGATTCGAATGTTTGTTACTGCTAACTACGTCATTTTACATGGAATACGGAACACAAAACCACCATAACTTGAAAATTAACTTATTAACAAAATCTCATTAAAGGCAACCACCAAAACCAAAAAGTTTCCATTCTCCCATCACATACCGAACATTCTTTCGTTCGTTTCAAACATTGGGCAGACTTCGGCGAGCTGAAACCATTTTTAATTTCATGCTTCAAATCAAATCATTTCGTTTGCGTACACACTATCAGGCTCATTTCATTCTCCGCCCGTTTGTGTGCGACAAAGTTTTGGCCAGCCCCATTTTGCTCCACAACCTTTGCAAATACACCACTGTGGCAGAAGGAAATCTTCCGTCTTGCACAGCTGGCGATATTTTGCCGGTAACTTTGGCCATTGTTGTTGCTGCTCTTTTGCGGCTAATCGACTATGCATCGTCCCTTCGACAATTGTAACACCAACCAAGCGTATCTTTCTTCTGCGCAATCGATGCTATATTTCATGTGGTATAATTTTCGCCAGTGTTGTTCGGTGGAAGTAAGCCAGAATCATTAAAGACGGTCAAAATGTAGCTTTACTGCCACAACAACAAGATAATGTAATCAGCGCTTCTCCGCACTGGAGGGATACTACACCCAAGGGACGAAACCGGGGCATCGATGTTGGTTAAGTTCGCAATACGAGGCTTTCTTCCATGGTTTGACATTAGAAATGATATCCATCTATCCTCTTTATTGTTTCAAGAAAAGTTATATTCTGTGCATATGTTGTGAAATTATCGATTTATTGATTTACTTGTATGGAAGAGTGTAAGTATTGAATTCCCGTTTCCCATTATTTCAACCAGAGAGGAACCTATCAATTACATCAGCAGATATTGATTTTGAATTATTTTCATTCATTTCTTTGACACTATCGCAACATCGATCCTTTTGTCGGAGAGATAATGCATCAAAAGGGCGTTTTATTGTTGTGATCCTGGTTTGTTATTGTTTAATCAAAATATGAACATGAGCTTGTTCCCTCATTGCCTCATTACCCACCCTCTCCTCTTGACTTTTGGCTTGATATTGCTGTACATAGCCCACCAATATACGCTACTCAATATGTACTACATGTACTCATCATGATCAATCAATGCGTGTAAATTTCTGTTCTGCGAATGTTTCTCATGAATAGTTCATGCGAGCTACAAGACCTAGCAAAGAAGGGACTTACAATACGCAAAAATGTTAGTAATAATTTAGAATTAGTATTAATGATAGATTAGAGTTGGGGTGTTACTAATCAAGTTATTCCGTATTAGAATTACCTATAGATTAGAATTAGGGCACGATTAAGCATGTTAGAAAGCAGTTTGATCTCATATGTGTAGGAAGGTATATTGAAAAAATTTGAAAGATTGCTAGCCTAAATGGAAATCAACATACCATTTATCATTCAGTAGTATAATGGCTAGCGGGAATATAGGAGAACCTTGTAAGGTAGAATATGTTATAGTATGATATAATTGTATGACAAAACGAGCCTAGGATCTTTCAAACTATGAAGAGGGGGTTTATTTGCGTATGAATATGAAACTGCGAAATTCATCAGGTTTTTATGGGCCCTTAGTGAAATTTAAATGCTATCAAACGTACCCAAATATGCAGGACATTTGATACAACATAAAACAGAATAAACATTCGATTGAATGGTTTGAATTTATGATGGTTCTCAAACCTACAGCACTAAACTGTTATACATCTTAAGCATGGCTGCCACAAATGAGGATTGTGAAATGATAGGGCTTCCAAATGAACATTAAATATGGCGACAGATCATAAAGCTTTTTACTCGGTAATTTATTATACAGCATACCCATGCATAGCCATCCCAACTGTGCGTTTGAGTATTAACATTCTCAATAATACATTCAATAAAACGATTGCGAACGCTTTAATAGAAAATTTGTGAACAAAGATTCCTTTTCCGAAGCGCCAAAAGTCCTGCTTGCGATTAAATTTAAGTCTGTATATAACCTCAACAACAACCGCTTTTGTTTCAACCTCCACGATTAACAGCAACGTCCCAAATCCTTTATGTTTGTGGGATCAAGAACACCCGCTTCAAACAAAACAATCTCCCGTTGCCAGCGTTTATGGTACAACGACTCTACGCCAACCCCTCTGCGTTGTTGTTTACGCATCAAACCGACTAGGGAAGCTCATCTGCATATTTTACCTATCTTCTGGCGAATAACGGCACCGATGAGCCAGGCAACCGGGATACACAATACGAAAAGGGGATGATGTTGAACAAGCAAAGCGAGAACAATATCGGTTAGAAGCAAAATAACTGGCTCAAAATAAGTAATGCAAACGATGGAGCGCAACCATATGGAAGCTGCCATGGGGTATGGTAAAGAAGGAATTTAAATACAACTGCCCATTTAGTTAGCTCCCAAGTGCGGACAGTCAGGCGGAGACCGAACGATTGGGTGGAATTTTTAGCAATCAAAATAATCGTAAAAAAGCATATGCCAAAATTCTGCCCTGATTAGATCTTTATTGATTCTATGTTTCATGAAACATGAATAAATTATTTTATTAGCCATTTTACCAACATTCTCAGTCCATCTTTGGCTTAGTGCAGCTACCGCTATGCCGATTGTGTGATGGGAAAATTGACTGCTGCTGCATGCACAAATATTGTTCTGTTACAGTGAAAACTTACACTTCTTAAAGAAATCATTTATTCTGTAATGTTACGCTGGTGTTTTTATTGTTTACTTTGCATACGTTATTCTACATCAGTAACACGTCAGACCTTCCGTAGTATGTAATGCAAAACCATGGAGTGGTAACAATTACTATGCAATTTCCAAAAGTTGTAAACGCACTCATTTGCTTTTTAAACAACATTAACTTAAATAGCTGCGTAATTCTGCACTCATGAACTCTGCACGAAGCTCAAAGTCATAGCCATTACTATGCTCGTCCAGCTACTATGCAGACAAACACATCTCGCTTTTGCTTCTAAAATTCTGTGTTTTTTTCTTCTAACAACCATCACCGGGAAATACTAATGGTATCGGAAAACGTAACGCACTGCCGATGTACCGATGGTGTCATCAGAGGAAGGCTAATTACTGACACCGGTTGTGTGCATGTTTAGGGAGAGAAAATCGTTTAAAAATACAATAAAATTTGAATAATCTTCGCATCAATTTTAATTTTGCCTGAGCGTGACTGGAATGCTGTTTCGCTAAAAAAATACGATCGCGGCTGCTAGGGGATCCGCAAAAACTTTCAACAAACATCATGCAAATGATGTATAACATAGATAAGCTATTAAAAAAATGATGTTAAACAGTGATTATAGATAACAATACTCATAGTTAGATGTCTGTCTAGTTGATGTAATATAGCGGCCAGATAATTATTTGCTTGTTCATCTCCTATAACAGTTAAATGAAGAGATATACAACCCGATCGTTCGTAAATGAAATTAAAAAAGAGTGTAGTTTTTTGGACTAACCGAACTATGCATAACTAACCATTACCATTCAACAAACAATTCTGTGACTCAGTGTGGCGTTACTCGTCTGGCGTATTTATTACAGCTGCCAATGCCTTTGCTGATACGATACCATTCGCGCCGCATGAGTCAAACAATCGTCAAATGGAGTATAGATTAGGCTACACATTTGTATGGTCACGATATCTGTCAATGAAATTAATGGCATCCTGATGGCGGTAGTGTTCACGGAAACACATTGGTGACGATAAGCAAAAGAAGCAACCACTTTATTACCTAGATTTACAATTCAGGGATTTACCTTGTTTATTGTTAAATTCACTCGTTACGTATTGGTGTTCAAACTTCACGGCTCCATAATGTTTGCTAATCATTAGGTCTAACGCGCGATACAACACTAGTACGAATATGTTACTGCAAGCTGCTATCGGGCTGCTTAAATTTGAATCTTTATCAATTCATTACATAACCCATTACAACTCAGTGTATTAAATTACATACGCAGAAAAGCACTTTTTAGAGCTGTATTTATCAAACTAAAGTGTCCAGAAACTAGAAAACGATACCAGATGGTAATTGAAGAATGTCTATGTAGGAAGAATGTCTATGTACAAGAATGCCACTATGTAGGTCCATTTTTTTCGTTATAGTGTGCAAAGTCTGGGTAACATCAAATGGAAACAGAGAGCTTCAAAAATGTAAAAAATTGCTGGATATCTCTACTTTTGAAGATTTTTAAACGACAATAATGTTCCCATTTTTAATCATTTACAAAGTTTACAAAGATTCATACCATTTGCATGAAGATTCCATACCCCTGGAATCTACTACTGTTGCTTTCTTTGGGAAAGCATTATTTATTTATGAAATAATAAAGTAAATGAAGCTGCGATAGGATCAAGCTGTCAAGTAGTGCGTTGGAAAACTGGCTGTCACTTAGCGTTTCTAAGCTGAGAGGGAGAGAGAGACGGGGAAACCGAACATTTTTCAGAAACATGAATTTCTATATATTAAAACCATGTCATGTTACAGGCATAAAGCCAAATAACTGTGTTACAAACTCTAGACCATACAACATTCATTTCCTAGCAGCCATATACCCGGAGTATGAACCCATCCGAGCCACAATCTTCAGCAGTACTGAACCATTGCCGAAGCATGTCTCCTGAGTATGACGACGAGGGACACATTTGCTCGTACCCATGTTGAAGCGTTTGCTTAATTAATTGTAAATGGTCGGCTATAAATGGTTTAACATGTAGGAAAATTCAATTGTACATGTACTCACGTGGAAGGCTACGCCAGCCTCATCTTCATGGCATCGTTCAGTAACAGGAGCTCATCCGGATGTTTGTGTTTATCAGAGCCCATTAAATAAAACTTTAATGATATAGGCTGCAAATCTAATGAGTTCGTTGCAGCAGAAGCATACAGGATACTGGTAGATTGTGTTGAAACTTAAGCGCAAAATGAACAATATCTCATAACAGCACTACAATAGAAATTATAAATAAATGATTTTATATATTCGTTACATGCTTTTCTGGAAGTTGAATGCAAATCCTCGTGCCTTTCGTGCTTCACTGTTCTTGTGTTTTCAAGCAATCAGCAATTTGCATACTTTTGTGCAAAAATACCTCATCTGATTTGTCTGCTTATTTTCTGGCTGTTACCATACAACTGTTCAAGCTCTTTCACTTTTGTATGCGCAGCAATTCCCAATTCGCTGCAATTCATAAAATACCAATTTTCCGCTTGAAGCTATAAATAAAGAGCAATAAAATATTTACGTTCAACAGCACAATTCGATTGAGCAGATTCAGTCTTTCTCAAGTGTTTCCCTGAATAGTGCAGTTGATTGAAACATGTCTCCTGTGCACGACACGGCTAACAATCGGTCCGAATCGCTCGAATGGCTCGTAATGTTCGATATGGTTTTATTTTGCTGATTGTTGATGCTGTCGCTTAGGATTGTTTGTGCATTTGTATTATTTTCAACATGGAAGTTGAATGATTTTAAATAATCGTGATTCGTTTGTTAAGGTGCTATATTAAAGTTTTCACTTGTTTTACTACGTTTACATAAAAATACTTTTTTTATTCCTTTATTGTTATAAATGGATTCATTTCGCACGTACCCTAATCTCGATATTTAACTCTGGCTACCAAAACCACAATAGCGTTTTTAACTTACGCTACTTCGAATATACTTAACAAATTTAAGGCTGTTCTGTATCACCACTAAAACAAGAACATTTAAGTATTCTGTGGACAAGCTTGTGCCTAAATTACCCTCTATTATCTAGCACAGGCTATCACAAGGCAGCATCAACAGTGTAAGTGTGTCGTCATATTTTAACACCCGTTGTGGCCTGGGTTTTGGCGTCCCTTAAGGCAGAAGAAGCGGCCCATCTTTAAGAAAATGCTAAAGAAAGGCTGATCCTTGGCTCTCCCAAAAATCTGCAGTCATTTGCATTCATCCACGTTTTGGCCATAAGTTTTATCGTTCTGTCGATGTGTCCTTCCTGCCCATTTTTTTCCTGCCCAAAACCTTTTGCCAAGATCTTATTACCGTTGTCATCAGTGGTGCTCCCACACTGATACCTTTTCACCGAACCGTACAGTTGTGGCCTGGTGCCCTCTGCTGATGGGACCGAGGGTGTAAAGGCATTCGGGCATTCCTCGCCGCCCCTGGCCGTCTCTCGACAGCAAATCAGCAGCTGGGAAAAGGGCCAAACGTTATCCCAACGCTTAGCGTCTGATCGAATCCATATTTTTCTGATAGCCATCCCCGCCCGTCCCCGGCAATCCGCCACGCAGTGCCGTAGTCATTTTTATTATACCGTTAGCGGTGGGATACCAACGTGTTAGCATATTCTTTTGCACCACCATCACCACCACTAGAGGAAACAAGATTCTAACAAGACGCAGCACAGACGGCACTTGGTGAATTTTAAGTACCACGCAGGATGTGGCTCGAAATCAAAATCGAATGTACTTTTACAACGGATGCGATATCGATGATCCCTTTCCGCTGGAGCCGGTTATTGTACGAACGTGTGTAAGAAGAGGAAGTGGAGGAAGTGGGAAGATCGGGCATGATTTTCTCTTGATTTTCAAAATGGGCGAATCTGTCGAAACCTGTATCAAATCACTACTGATACACCAGGGAACACAGCGGGCAAATGTTGGCCCTCGAAAACCTCTTTTTTCGGATGTATCTTTTTAAAGCCTTTTGCAGCCACATCCCACAGTTATTGAGTGTGTTATAGTAGAAGTAAGGCGTCATGTTCGACATCGTTGCAAGTTGCTAGAAAATTGGTTGAAACATGTAGTTTTATTTGCATCTGCATACGTTTTCAATGTAACCCCAACGTAAACCATGCTACGATCAATATTTATAAAAATGTAATACAAATCCTATCCTATCCGTTGTAATATTAATCCAACTTTTAATACAAAAATAAGAAAGGTACCGGATCCTCTCTTTCCATCTCTGTTTCATTTTTTCAATTCTCTGAACCATCAAAGACTTTCCCTGATACACAGACTGCTGTTTGCAGGCGTTTCGTCTTGTATTGAGAAGGTGGAATGAAACGGTGCGTCCCTTATATTTCAGTCATCGACATTTCACAGCAATGAAAAAGGGAACCCCGCTGCGTCGGGACGTCTAAATTGTCATTCAAATTAATGTGTAATGAATATATATATCACAAGCCACTTATCAAATCAAAAGTAAGCAAACCGAAACAGAGTCGATCTGATGAAGGTAAGGAGAAGCCATAAGGTACAACTGCGGACCGAATCTAATTGAATAAACGTAAATACAGCGCTCAATTGTAGTTCCTTCATGGGGGATTCCTGTTTTTATTTTGCTATGGTTCAAGCACAAAACCTTTGAGATTTTGCATGAATGTTAAGAACTTTTGCTACAACAAAATGGAAGTGTACGATCAATTTTAATGGACAACTTGTAATAAGTTGAAACATAATTTGCTAACATAAACCATTTAATTAAAGATTTTCGTATCAATTTATGTTGTGTAATATTTACGAAATGAATTTTGTGTAAAAATGTAACCAACCTCCATATGTTGGATAATTTGTGCTGAAAAACGATTTACTTGAATTACCCGCTTTCCACTGTACCTCTGAACACCTTACACCAACGACCTATGTGCAATCAAAGAAAAACCTCTCATAGCGGCATAGCATTTCCTTCATGGGCAACAATCTCAAGCATCCGACTCCGATGCATCAAACCTATACGCGTGCTGGCGGTTGCTCTTTGGTCGCGGATCAACACCGAAATTCAATAAAAATCCCGTCACCAACTCAATATTTCCCTCATTCGCTCACCCACTTTTACAAATTAATGCATAATACATGAGCACCGAACGACTTCGACAAGAGCATGTCTCGGCCGGTTCGTATCTCATGCGAGCGTATTCTGCCTATCGGAATAAGTTCGTCCAATCGCCCCTTGATCCGGCGATTTCCCCATTTCTCTTTCATTTCTGCAATCTTTGCAGCGTGCTGCAATGTAGCGCGCAACAGACCGAATAAGGGTGCTAGAATCTTTATATATTCTTTCGATATTCGTTGGGTCCAACCCCCATCAACCCCCCCTCGTTACTTCTGGTCCTTGACAGCGACGAAGAGATTGTTTCAGCAGAAAGGGAAGAGAGAAAAAAGCATGAGATTGGCATAAATTATACATTTTTCAATGTTTTAGTCCCAAAGCACTCTGAAGGAGGAACGCGCATGGATGGATGGACCGGTGGAACGACGATTCTGTGACGCGTTTCAAAGGGACCTTTGTTTTCGGAGGGTGAACGGTGACGCGACAATGCGAAAATCAATAATTGCCCAACTGAAGAAGGATCGCATTCCACTGAAGTCATTTGAAAATATCAGTTAATACATTGACAAATAAAGCTGCACTAAAGCTGGTATTCACCGAAATTTACTTCACTAGATTTCAGTTACACGTTGCTTGTTCGTATGTACTTGTAGCTACGAATGAGATATTATATGATCGAAGGCGCACAACTGTACCAGCAGCCTTATAAAACAAATTAGAAATTCAGTGAACTGTGTGGTGGTTCGATTGTCGCATTCCACCTTAGTGAATCGTTACAGTGTAACGTACTTACATTACTAATCATTACACTAATTTAGTATACCAAATCTTACAAAACTCTCTGCAAAAATATATAAAATCTAAAACATCGATGAAAATAGGTCAGGTTCAAGAAGTGCAAGTAAGCACGTAAGTACACTAGCACTTTGGCAGTGCGTTATCAGATATTAGTGAACTCATGTAAATTCAGTAATAAAACAAGCGTAAAGTTTTGTGATTTAATTACCCCTTTGCCGAAATTTACTTTCGCACAGACGACTCAGTTAATAATAATTGTCCCTCAGATTTATTTTCGTTGCATTTATTGCGTTACTTCAACCTACATCATCGCTCACTACACCTGCACCAGCGATAATTCGGCTACCGTAAAATGACACACAGCATTCTTGCAATCTACCCGGAATCGGTAATCGGGCTCTGTGTTTTCCCACTGTAGACGCTTTTATATGACATCTCACGGAATAATGTCCGATAAGGAACGAGACCTTACAAAATACTCTTAGAATCGTAAATATCAATAGATTTACGCACCACATCTGCCTGGTCATGTAACAGCAGGCCGTATGCAGTGGTTTAATATCTTATCTAACGAACAAAAAGTTCACCCTGATATCAAACCGATATCACAGGCTGCTCTTACAAAACGTAATTTAGCAATCATTCAAGTGTGTGACGCACTGTTGATGCAGTATATATAAAAGCAAACTCTGTAGCACATTGACTCAATTGTTCGGAGTGGTCAGTACTAATCATGAAACTGTTTATCGCCGTCGTTTTGGCCTGCTTGGCTGCGGCCCAGGTAAGAACCTTTTCCTACACCTTCAGCTAAAGTGTGAACAATCAGTTAGTATTGACTCGTACTTAACTTTAGGCTCGGGAGATCAGCTACAATTCGATCGTGCCCATGCGTGACGCTCCTCGCAGTGCACGCATTGTGAACGGTTTCCCAGCATCGCTCGGCCAGTTCCCGTACCAAGTGTTCCTGAGTGGTCAGACCGCAGGAGGCAATCTTGCATGCGGTGGCTCGATCATTGCGGCCCAATGGGTCCTTACGGCTGCTCACTGTCAAGTGGGTGTCATCCAGTTCACTGTCCGTGCTGGAACGATCAACATTAACGAAGGTACCGTGCGCACTTCCGACCTGATCGTCATCCATCCTGCATACAACGCGGCCAACCTCAACAACGACATCGGTCTGATCCGCGTGAGCGAACCGTTCCCACTGGGTGGCAATATTCAGCCCATTGCCCTGCCTGGAGCTGATCTGTCCGAAACGTTCCTGAACCGTGAGGCCACCGTATCTGGATTCGGACGTACCAGTGACGCGAATCCCGGTATCTCGCAAACGCTCAACTTCGTCCACTTGAACATTATCTCCAATATCCAGTGCATGGGAGTCTACGGTGCGGCAACCATCATTGACTCTACCGTGTGCGGTGTCGGTCGTGATGCTGCCAACCAAGGAACGTGCAACGGTGACTCCGGTGGCCCACTGGCCATTAACGAAAATGGTCAATCCGTACAAATCGGTGTGGTGTCTTTCGTCGCCGCCGCTGGCTGTGAAGCTGGTTTCCCGTCCGGCTATGTACGCACCACTCATTTCCGCGACTGGATTCGGGATCAAACTGGCGTCTAAGTAATTTAACGCCATACCGCACTGACATCAAATTACTATTTATGCCCGTTTAGAAGCTTTCACTAAACGTGTCACATAAATACTCCTTACAAGACTATATTTGGAATAAAAAAATACCATTCCGTACATCTTTTACAAAAGGCCTGCGAATACTTTACGGCAAAGAACACAAAAACACACCTGACTATATTTTAAATCTTTTATTTCTATTATTAAGTTGCCGCGAGTTCGTAGTCATATATTAGTTGTTTCATGAATATCTCTCAGCGAACAAGGATTATTAACATAACTGCTCAGAAAAGGATGCATGTTATAGCATTCTTGCATTTTCTACAACTTTTGAAAAAGCAATTGTTAAAGTATCAACAGGATTCTTTCTTACTATCGCTGAGAAATTTTTCATTCAAAACACGTTCTTCTAGCCCAATGCACAGTCACGTCCATTAGTATATTATAATGAAAACAAAGAATCTAGCTCCTGGTTTTAATCGTCAACAAGCAGAAGTGCAGAATTCCATCAAGTATTTTGCTACCATTTCTGAACATTTAAAAATATGCAGCAGCCGTCATACTCTGTAATTCATCAAATTGGAAGTTTCACGCGCGAAAAAACTTCTTGTTTTTCTACCATAAGAAAATGTTTTAGCAGTTTTTATACTCACTTTAGTAACGCTAAATTACAGTTCCAAATTTCGCTTTGCTGTTCGTTCACAATGAACAAATTATGGTGATTGCTCCGCATTAGAATGGCACTATATACAAATGCGTCGGATGGCCTGTCGGTTATGTCGATGGTATGCTACGCATGCTCTAGTACATCACATCACATGCACGATTGGTTGATATGATTGATGCACATTTAGTCTACATAGTATGCAAAAGAAAGAGAAATCAAACGAACAAAAGTGTAGCGCCGGAATGCCGGTCAACACTACGAATTGGGAAGCATATTGTTAAGCATTTCCTTTTCCGACGTACTAAGCTTATCGGGGAACTTAATATCGAACGCTACGAGTAGATCGCCTTTTCGCGACGGTTCCTTCGGAAACGGTAGCCCATAGCCTTGGATGCGCTTTACCGTATTAGGTTTAATGATTTCCTGTTTTGTACTGATACGTAACTTTTCTCCAGTCATAGTGGGTACCTCAAAAATTACACCACAGAGAGCCTGAAATGGATAAGAGGGGAAAGATAACCGAATTTTACACATTATGTTAAAGTCCAAGGTTCATATATGCATATAAATAAATGATGATGGATGAATTTTTGTGTATGTCAGCAAATAGCATCTCCGAACCGGCTAGCTTAAATGTACATCCAGGATGGACATTAAAATAACACCAAACATTTGATGGTTAATATTTAACTTAACTTCAAACTACTTCTACACTACACCTTTTCATCTTTTAATGATGTAATCTATTCTATTATTAATTTCCATCTATGAACCATAGTTTACTTTTAAAATATGCGGGTCAAGTAGCAGATTTTTTTAGTTATTTAATAAATAAATAGGCTAATAGTGAAGTTTTAGACGTTACTAAGTAACAAACAAACTAACGAGTTTTGCTAATTGCATTTATCTTTTTTTTTAAACTAATCAAATTTCTAACCAACGGCGGAGTACATCCGGTAACATTTCACTGCTTGGAAAAGGAACTTCAAATGAATCTGAATTGTATCGTAGTTTAAGTTACCTTTAGTTATAAGCAATACAGCCTGTCCGTTTTTCTTGAATAAAAAAATCCTACTCAAACACACGTTGAGCGATGTGTCTAAACTTAACTACCTTGATTACAATGAAACCAGTTTAGCAAAAAATTACCATTTGAACATGAAAAAATGAAAACTAAGTATAATATTATTTTTAAAAAAAAGTTTGGTTTCAATAGTTCAACACCAAAAAATACTAGTGTTAAATTACAAATTACTTTGCCTTTACACTGCTTCGTTAGAAGTAATGTTACTGTAAAAGAATAATTAAATGATTAGTAATTAATAAATAATAAAAATTTAAAGAATATAAAGAAAAATAGTCCTCTAACACATCAACATATTCTTGTGCTAATTCTGAATCAAAATCCTTGCGTTTTTTTTATCGGAGCAAATCAATTAAACTTGAAAGACGCTAGCGTCCGGCAGAGGGCGTTAAAAGCCCGTTTTCATCCGAAAACGAAATAATAAGATGGAATCGAAAGACTTCATTAGCGTGTAAGGAGTTTCTTAAAAATAAGAAAATAAGCATAACCTACTCTTCTCTTTAAACCCATTCAAATGCCGTATTTTTTAATCGGGCCAGAGGTTACGTATTCAACAAGCATCGCAGCTACTTTAGTATTAGTTCACAAATCATGTAGATTATTACGATCGTTTTTTCATTGCATGAGAATAAGCGCTACAAGCCGGAAGTATTCTAATCCAATAATAAATCATAATACTTTGCACTTACCTGTTTTAACGTCAATCGAGCAGTATATCGAAGATCACTTCCTTCGCGCCGAAACCATACGTGGGGTTTGTCGCGCACGATAAATACAATGTCAGCAGGTATTTTTCCCTTTGTTTGGTCACCTTCCTTCTGGAAGGTAACTTTCGTACCAGACTTCCATCCAGGCTTAATGGATATTGTCACGCATTTGTCCTCTTTTTTCGATGTACCGTCTGTTTGTAGAACACGGCGTGAAATCTTCATCTTCTTTACACAGCCATGATAGATCTCTTCTAGCGTAACGTACAGATCGTGCTCAATCGGGGGATCCTGTACTTTCTCCTTTTTGAGCGGCGAGTGAACGTTGAATGAGTGCGACCTTAAATCAAGGAAATAGATAGATATGTGTTTTACGTACTGCCTGCTTCCTGCTCTCGAGTTATCGATTTGTGGTATACCTAAAGGCGCCTCCTAGACCGTGCCGATTGCCCAAACCGCTGAAGGGAGTGAAGAAATCGTCATCGTTGAAAATACTGCTATTGAATAAACTATCGTTGTGCATATCGAAGAACGATCCGAACGGGTTGTTTGAGCCGAAAAATTGTGCAAACGTAGCTCTGGGATCTCCGTGGAATTCGTAAGTAAAATTCTGGGAAGAGTTTGACGTGCCGTTCGAAGCTCCTGTGAAAAACAAACAACAGAGAGATAGGGATATTTGTAGCAATTTCGCATTTCGTACCATTCCAACCATTAAAACTTACGTCCTTTTAATCCTTCCTCGCCAAACTTGTCATACATTTCTCGCTTCTTCTTGTCCGACAACACTTCGTACGCTTCCGCAACTTCCTTAAACTTTTCCTCTGCGCCAGGTGATTTGTTTTTGTCCGGATGATATTTCAGCGCTAGTTTTCGATAGGCCTTTTTTATATCTTCATCCGTGGATCCTCTCGGTATACCGAGAGTTTTGTAATAATCTTTCCCCATGGCACCTATTTTGGCTAGATGTGCCGGTACAGTAGTTTATAACAGCACTTCAATTTTCAGAGCGAGACGGTACGGTTTATTGTACTCAATGTATACTACGAGCATACAACGTTGTTTCCTGAAACTAAATCGGTACACAGAAAAAGGTAACACAATTTTAAATTAACATTCTACATATGTATAGTATTTTTATAATATTTTGTAACAGTACACAATACAGTAAAGACAAAAATCTCAGTACCACTATGTGTAGATAAATGCATGACTAAAACGTAGAATGAATATCAAACAGAGTATAAACACAATTTTTTTATTGAAACGTATTACAAATATAATGCCTCTAGTTAGATACATAGGATTATCGAGTGTACCACAACATTTGCGTCTCCATGCTCCTGTTGTAGCGGGTTTGAGCGTGTTCAATTTCTACCAATTTCGCGTTCAGTTGGGTACCTGTTGCACTCATTTAGCTCCCTAATACCAATAGTCACACACTACACTTTAAACCATAACTACTAAAAAATAGTTAGTATAGTCAATGTAATTTCTGTTTTAGAACATGAGTTCACTTGGTTTTGTTGGACACACAGCAGACAAGACCGAGCCTATCATCAAAATCTCAGCATCAATTCAACGAAACGAAAACTAGCAATCACAAACTCACTCTCAAGGGTTTAGGAACCGACTGATAAGTTCATATGTCTGAACAAATTATTTCCTCTTAACACTACACAATCATTGTATTAATTATGGCACACAATGAATGGAACGAATGTACATTGTCTGTTTATATTGTGTACTATAAATAAAAACGCTCAAAAATATATTTTCCACGTGCGTTTCTTTTCAGCCAGAGTGCATTTTTAATGACGCACCTTTTAAATAAATAGACAACATCAAAATCACAATCACTTACACGTTGCTATAACACACTATACGCTTCCGCCCGTAACCAAATACTGTTTGGCGATTTGCTTTTAAATGACAGGCATTTAAAAACTATTCCCCATTGTTCTGCTGTAGAGTAAAGATATTTACAGAATTTTGTGGACACTTGTGTATGTAAGACTTCGCTGCAGAAATACTACATTCGTTCTGTGTGCACATGCCGTACGTATCGGTTTATAAACAGATTAAACTTTTTCATCGCATCGAAGTTAACGGCCACACACTAACAAACTCTTGTTACACTTTGTACGCGAGTCAGATGTACTAAACTACTAACACCTTAATGTGCGAGCTCACACAATCGTGCGTGTGAAGCTTACATACGTTCTGCGCATGTTATAAAGATATCACGAGACTGAAACGTATTTCTCATTCTGTACAACGTTCAACCTTTTGCTGTAATAAAGTGTGCGAAACAACAATGCCGCTCAGTCGGCGTCTGAAAGATGAGTTGAATTCTGAAACCCCATTCTCCACTGCCATGGTCAACAGATTCGGTGTCACACAGTCCTCGAAAGTGTTCATCCAACTCACAGTTATTTTATTCGCACCTCGGCTGGGTTCGGTCGGTGATTCAGGGTTACTTGAAACAAACTGTGTTCTGTCCATGGTTTTGAGCTGGATTGCAGTGAAAAGCAATTTGATTCCCCTTGATTGTACGAACCGGCACGAACTTCATGGTTCAGTCAGTGCAGCAGGTTCAAGATCAAGACGAAACGTTCCTCTCCGGAAAAAGAAGCGCATTTGTTTGTTTTTATTGCCTGAAAGTCTCACCTTATTTTAAAATCGCACCAGCGGCCAATCTTTTGTTAACGATGTAGACACATTGCCATTCACTGTACAAACGGAGGCGAAGGTTATGATTCGACTTGTCATCACTTGCTGTACGTTGTGAATGATCCACAAGCTGCAGTGAGTTGCTCCTGAATAATTATCCGGCATTGAAATGTTCAATACAATCAATATCTTCTGACAAATTTACTATAAATTGATACGCTAATTCTGATATTTTCAATTTATTTGTTCAATGCCTAATGTACGCCAATTTCTATGTACTCGTGACTTACATTGCAATACAAACATTTTTTTATCTTCTCTGGTTTTAATCAAAATCGGTCAAGTGTGCATATGTCTAATATATGTGCTCCTAATAAATGAAATACTAAATTTTAAACTGGAACTGGACAGTAACGGTTCACATGAGATTTGAACCCAAATTGGTAATATTACCAAGTTAGTTGAGTTAGTTGAGTTACCGACCTAGTTGTTGAACGGATCGTAAATTATTTGCAGCTCACTTGGATAGTAAACTGGGACAATAAACTGAACCGAATATCATTTGCCATGGTGCAAAGTGTACATGAAATGTATTAATGTACTTAATGTACGAACTAGAATGATAACCATTGAACATATCATTCCTTTGCTCATGAATGCATATTCTATTTATGATCCGTTTATATCCGGTTTTATATTTATCATAATAAGTTTTAATTAGAAAAAAACACATGCCAAATGGTGATTGGAACAATAGTAAATAACGATAACATTTACTTTTGGTAATGACTTTGCACCCTTTAATCTTCTTTCGTATTCTGTATCATTTGCGGCAACCCAGCAATTATTTATAAATAATTGTGCTTTCTGTTCTGGCAGTCAACAAACAGTGTTACGAAGAGTGTAAATTTGATTTTACACCATTCGTGGCATCTCTCATACCATAAGAAGATCTTGTAGTTGCGCTTCGGGCCAGGGCATCTGTCTTCCACCGCTCAATCGGGCACTGGTCCGATATTGTTTGCTCGGCAATATGTCATAAGTTATTGCCATATGGCACTGCTTCGCCATGGGGTGACGAGTTGCTTTTACCATATCAGTCAATAGATATGAATGATAATCCAACACATTCTTCCATATAAGTACATAGTCCGAAGCCGGTCAGTTGGGTAGCTGGTAAGTCGATTTAGCAGAAATTCGTTTTTCCTGCCAGACTTTATAACGTTCGCGCGAACGTGTCAGCCGTCGTGGTGAATTTAGTGAAACAAGTTTCATGTCGATGCGATACAAACCGCCAGGAAAGGACCACTGAGCAATTCGCGAGATAATTTTGATTGCTGCAAAGAGTGAGGACAATCTGTTAGCGCCAATAGTTTCAACCATACGGACACAGCCACCGGCTGAGAGTTGTTAATTAAACCAAGGCATCCACCTTGTCTTTCAAATCTTGGAATGTAGCTACTACTGTTAAGTCACCTGATAAAGTTGCTATGCAACCCAATTCTCACGGATGCCGTGTGCTCTAGCATGGAAACAAATTCGTTCATACGCTTGTGAGCATAGCTGAAGCTTGTATGAAGCTTTAAAAAATCCTTACAAAGCCTTGTCACACACACTTTAATACGATATATTGAAGGTAAATGTCACAAACTAATTTCAAGATACCAAATCCAGCAATTAAACGTCGTTAAACGCATGCAATTTTCTTTAAACGCATGCAGTTATACAATATTGATACTACTACACTATTAGACCTACGACTATTGTGAAAGTTTTAAAACCAACATTGTATCGATGTCCAGGATATTTAGTAAAAAAAGATGATTTCATCAATTGTGATATAAATATTCCATTTCAGATTCTTCTGATACTTTGCACCAGTGCAATATGCATTGAATTATTGTCACATAACAATCAAACACCAATGCGGCTCGCAAGGATCCGTTAATAAAATCCTTAATCGCTTTCCAATATAATCCATAGAAGTTTTTAATAATCAATATAAAAATCCGAAGCGAAATCATAGCCATCATAGCTGTTGAATGTGTAGCTGTCCATGATACATTGTTGAACAAGCTGGTTCCGACGAATCCTGCGATATCAACTGGTTAGGTTGCAATTTTGCAAATTTTCATTGCTTTATACGTCTACAAACACGTCAATTATCAACATCATTTCATCGCCAGACTGCAGCAATTGCTCAAGAGCGCATATCAACCCTCGGGAAAGGCAATAATTGAAGATCATCTACTAAAACAGCTTTTAAAATTGACCATCAACCATCACCAACCTAAGGCCGACAAGCTGCCACTACAACGTAGCGGGACGTCGCGGGAACTGATGCCCTGAATCATCGAAAGAACACAGACTGTCCCAAAGCCGGCTGGCGGAAAGCACCAAAACTTCTTTCGGTTTGGTTTCCCCCAAAAAGGAAACCAATCACACCTCCCCAAAAAGACTCAACGTGCCCCAACGGCGCAACGCAGATCCCCACGCTACCTTCATGATCGTGATATGCCTGCCATACAGTAACTGGAACGCGACGGAAAACGACACACAACGGCAGATCGGAGATCGAGCGATCGAACAGCATGACTACATGTCTCGCCATTTCGAGTAGACCCGTTTTTGTTCCCTTTCGCCTATGACTCCAAGTCGACCGGTTAAAAAGATGCTAGTCGAACCGAAGCGACCGCTGGATTTGAGCACTATGGTTACCCGAACGCACATCGACCGATGGTGGCGGCACGCATAAGCGTGTGGAACATATCTACATGCAATTATCATGTGTTTGTGCATGTCTGTATGCGAATTGTGCTGTTTGACACAACATCGATTGTGAAGATGTTGACCATAAATGGTAACGGAATTTTTAGTATTGCATCGCGTCACCCTGGCCTCTTCTCGCACCATGGCCGTAACGCTTGCGCAGACCAAAAACTCGTTCACCACCTTTTACCACACTGCGCAGCGTTAACGCCGTGAGTTACCCCGCATAAAGGTGTAGTAGGTTCCACAGCGCAAACACAGCATATCAGTGCATCCGACGCAGATGCGATGTAAGCAAACGAGCCAAACGGCCAGACGAAGAAATCAACAAGGTTTTGATCGCTATCGCTACGCTACTACAAGTGCGAATACATATCAATTAGCAAAAGGGCTTCGGTCACTGCATACCAACGCACCCTTTTAGATGCATCGCTTAAGGACGTGCACAGGGCACGCGGGCTCGAGACATTCACGCTATACTAGGTGTGCAATACTGCCATTAATGATCGATGATATGTTGCAGCAAACAAGCATATCTCTCTCGTCGCGACACCGCCCCTTCGCTAACCAACAGATGTGCAAACAAATCTGATCTACGGACAATTTGTTGCATCGTCTTATAGGTCCGATTCGACTGCATCGCATTTACTCTAAAACGACACACAAAACCAATGTCGTTCGATTTAAACTGGAAATAGAAAATGGCCCAGCCAGCAATGCTATGTACAACTATCAGGTCTTCTTGCTTTGGCCTTCTCTCATGCCCATGTACAAAAGTGACATAATTCGATATTAATTTCACACATTTCGCTGATTGAAAATGTTTAACTGCTTCGTAAATACATTCATGAATAATTGCAAGATTAATCGTCACTGTAGCTCACCTTATTTATCCCGTAACAGTATGCATAAAATCAGTAAATATAGCTTTAAAAATCGTCATTTTGTCGCTTACTTGTAATATATTTGATAATGCACTCAGTTAGAAAACAATCTCTCAAAAAACATTAAATGACATAGTCTAGTCTACAAAACTACAACGATGTGCGAATGAAAGTTAGTATTTTCGTCACATGTTACCTTTTGCATTGATTGTGCTAGAAAAGTTAAGAGGATAGTTTAATGACGGTACCATATTTCTATATTGCTTTGCTATATACCGCCTAAAATGCGCATATGAATGTGAGAAGGAGTTTTTTTTATTTTCAATTGTTTGAAAACGTACTGTAAGCAATCGTACAAAATGTACTGGACCACTTATCCGTTCTCACGTATACCAAAGGTTAATCCATCCATGACGTTACGGTACGAAAAACATCGCACTGCTTCGCTGCTATTCTGCCAAGCGCCGGCACCAAATACACTGGTAGCATCACTGCCGCCGTCATTTGGTCAGTGCTTTATCCATCCTTTTTTACGTTCGTTTCCATTATATTTTTTGTCCATTCTTGCACGCTCAAGTGTCTTCCATTACGAGCGAATCGGTTGTACTTTCAGTAAATTTTACAGATGATATTAGCCCGGGGATGCATTGCGATCCGACGAATGTGGTGCATTTCACCGCCAGAACGAGCGGCACACAACTCTGCCATCTGCATGCCATGGAATAAAACAGTAGCTATTTGCTATCCATTAGCCAGTAAGTATCATACGTACGCTTAAACATCCACAGATATATTTCACATGGCTATTGAGCATGTGGACTGAACACAGAATCAATAAACTGCCCTATTAGCGCTCCTGATCCAACACGACATTTGCATGAAGGATTCAAGAATGAAATGTACGATCGAAGCGATAAACCGTGTATTTAACTTTGAAACAGCCATGTTTTATTATTGTAAAGGCTAAACTGGCTTTCAAAACCGAAGCTACACGTTAGATAATTGATTTATTATGTTCATAAGTTAACACCTATTTATAACGCAAATCAGACACCACATCGACAACATATCAGTGCTTATCGCATTGTATTTTGCTTTCAGATCTAACTGATCTAGCCATTTATAAATTACTATCTTTCAACATGACATGCACGATTCTTCGATTATGTGCCTGGTTCCACAGGTAATTCACCAATCTTTGATGCATCATAAAGCTTATTGTCCTGTGACATGCTACATTTGTAACATCAATTAGCGAAACATGAGTATAAGTCGGTAACATTGGTAAGGCATGTCAAGCGTGTCAATTGAAACTCGAATATCAACAGCGGACTGATAAACCTAATAGCTAGCTAAACAGTTTGAGACACACTAGTTAGCTTTTTTATGGTTTGTGTATAGTAATTGGAGGTGGCCCCGGAGGTGTATTTGGTAGCGGTGCCGGACCTCGGACACGATAGGACTGGGCCTAATTCCAATCCGGCGTACGCGGGACTGTCTCTCAAGCTAACGGGTAAATAAAGTCAAAAAAAGCTAAAACTGGCAGGCCCAGACCTCTTGATGTTGTGTCGATAAAAAATAAGTACTTTTTAAAATCTATATTTGATTATTTAAACATATTTTCTATGCATTTATCTAACTATTGCTCATTCATGGCTCAATAAAAATATTGTGTATGCAAAAGAAAGCATATATAAATAATAAAAACAAAGCAATATCTACATAACAATGATAAAATCAGTTATGACTAACTTTTAATGCAAGATAACAAACCGTGAGAAAAAATACTTATCATAAAACCTATTTTTATTGCATTGCAGTTACACGCAGTTAAAGTTAACTTGCATCAAATTAGAGGTACAAAACAATATATTTTTAACCACGCAAATTTACCACCTAACCGTGCACTCCATTCTCCCAGCATCATGTACTGTAAAAAGGCCGTTTGGGGTGAGAAGAAGGAAAGCACATTCGGGTCAAGGTTATCAAGAATGCATATTTTTCTCACAGTGTCCTACAGACACAATATTCCCCTTCTCTAGCAACGTGTTTCCATTGCATCGATGGGCAATCGTTACAAAGTTCATAAAGTTATTTTGTAGCTAGATGTACCCAACATTGAATTTTGGTTTTATAGAGAACAACTAGAACCAAACGTTTTGCAACATTTCTTTAATTGTTTTATTTTCTCAGTTTCTCATGTGTACGATGACAAAAAAATAAAATATTAAAAAAAAAACAAATTCCAATTCTAAAGACTTTCTAACTAAAGGCTATCATAACTTAACTTTCACGTCATATCTACCTTCTTTAACATTACATTTATTATATTCCCATATTTGCTTGAACAGATTAACCAACTGCTGAAATTATCAACAGCGGAAAAGAATTATGTTTTGAATATTTAGACTTCGCGTGGTTTTCACGGCCATAAAAAAGTCTGGTGGACAATATTTTGGAGCAGACCGGGAAATTGGCGTTTTTGTGTAGAGGCGTCGGTCTTTACACGACGGGACCGGTCCACAATCCCATATGGATCAATCTCCCGTACGCAGAACTGACTATCTAGATAGGAATGCATAAAGTTAAAGAAAACCAGAAATGGTAGGACTAGACCTCTTGAGGTTGTTATGCCGGTAAAGAAGAAGATGCAATATTTCAATAAATTCTTAGACTGTATGATAAACCAACAAAAATGTACTTTACTCTAGGTATGTTCTAGTCATCGCACATGAACAATTATCCATTCCATGTATTCTCATATCAAAATATATTGCAATTCTTCCAACGTTTAATGATCATGTCTTTGATAGGTATTGTAATTATCGTCATTTTTACTAGCGATTAACGTGTAACATATGTCGCATTTAAAAATATATATCCATGCATGCCAAAAAAGAGATTTGCAACTGAAAACTGGAAGCATGCGCCAACACACATCGTGGATAAGCGTTTCTCATTATTACGATCTAAGATTCTTACCCATGTTACGCATTTGCCTTTACTATTACTATGACTGCCGGATCCAACATTAGCATCGCATTACTGACTCTTGCGCTCCACAAACACCATCACCGGTCATTTGCCCGCGTTGTAGAGTGTTGTGCGAGAGAAAATGAACGATTTCCAAAAATAAAACTCGCCCTGAATTGTAAGGTTACCTTTGGTCTGGTCATAATTTTTAAGTTTTTTTTCTGTTGTATTTTTTCCCCATTTTGTTGCTTGGCTGTTCAAAATTTGCTTGGAAACAGCCTATAGTCGAGCGTCAATACAACCTCACAGTGTATCTTTTCAAGATGCTGTGAGTTTCGATTCCTCCGTGTGGGAGTACACAGACACACACGCAGACGGAGCAAACCAAACCGAATGACGAAAAAGGTTGAAATCACCAGCTTGTTTGGCGGTCAGCCCGATCGCCAGAATGCTAAGCAGCCAATAAGCCGCGGAACGCAAACCCTCATCATGCCCGCGAGTCGTGGATTGCTTTCCACGCACACTGACTAGTACGAATGCGAATCAATAACCATCGTCCCAAAATCGGAAGAAAGCAAGTGAAGCGTTTCGCCACATAGAGAATCAGATCGATTGTTAGTGGAGATCGCTGATGCGTACGCATACACGATCATTCCACTTGACACGAATCATCTGGACGTGCCGCCTCAACGCAATTGAGATCGCTGTGAAGATCATCGGCACACAAATGTTATCACCTTCAATGAAAGAGTCTGCTTCAGATAGACAAACACGTTTCCCAGTGGCTCGTATGATAAAGATGGGATTGGTTCTAAATTTAGATCCGTCGCTTGGTTTCGCGGTACCTAAAAATAAAATTATGCCTAACTTTAGCGTGAATCACATCGATTAGGGTCAACCCACCATGACCTGAGAACGCCCCTGAAATTCTCTGTCATAACAAATTGAAGGCAAGTCGTAGTGGAAGCATTTAAGCGATTTTCCAGCGGTGTATCGTTTATTTTCAACATGATCGTACCACTGCTAGAAGCAATTTGCTGCACCAGTCTCGAAATAGAGTGTAGCTGCTAATATTTACATTGGATTAGTTTCACCAATGCAGAGGCAACTTCCGTTGAAGTTCAAATGTTCACTCAACTACAGTCACTACATGACATCATCGTGTTCAACGTTGTTATCAATCGCTTAGCAGACTTCAATAATACCGTCTTTCGTTTTCGACTCGCTCAACATTCCGTTTCAACTAACCATACCAATGAAGTAACAGGCAAAAGAGTAACACTAGGCCGTAATGTAAAACATAATGCATCCTTGGAACGAAAGACACTTCAGTGCGACAATCTTGACTGGCGGTGAAACGATCTGTCTGGGCGTAGTATGTTACCTTTTTTGAAGTCGAAAGTGACGTAGGCTTTTTGACTCGCGTCACGGAAGAGCGTACCGCTGCGCTATCCCTTCTGTAGCGGCTTCGAAGCAGGTTTTGGCAAGGCCAAACGATCACGTCACACTGCGAACCAGGCGACCCGATCCATAATGCCTTGGAGCGTAAACTCTTTTTCTGCGTGGACACAGTGTTGATTTGAAAATTTCCTGTTCGGATGAGTGCTGCGGGTTAAAGATTCCCGGTTAATCTTCCTCCTTTGTATTAATTCTACAAACGTTCGTTATTGATGCGAATCTTTGGCACCAACATTCAGCATAACTTAAAACTAGCAGCTTTAAATTGACAATCACATCGCACTCCGGCGCAACCTCAACACTGGAACATGGCGCATAACATCACCGCACACTTAAGCCACTCCGGTACGGTCGGCCTCCCTGTATCGCATCATTCGTATCACTGATACAGTAGCCGATTGTATTTACGACCAAGGTCTTGAGAGACAGCCAGTATTTAAACAGCACAACCAAAGAGAGCTCCTCGCACTTTAAACACTCTATCACGACAGATTTTTCTTCTGGAGATGCAACGATCCGCGCCGATACAATAAGCTGCGCCGCCAACCTTCGCACAAAAACGACGTGGGTAAATGTGTTTGTGAACGTACGACGAATGCTGTCAGCGCATATTTTGTTACACAATTGTAGAATGCTTCGCAAATTTTCGCCTAAAGAAAAGCACAACACCGTTCGATTGAACTAACAAAAAAAATCAATTACATGCTAGAACATAAACAAAACCAACCCACCGTCAGCCGACAACTCTCTCCGTGGTGCGGTAAACTAAGGCACTAAACACTGTTGATTAACCCGCCACCAATAGACGCTGGAAGATGGAGCATTCGAAATCTCTCAAACCGCAACCGCACACGAAGAGAGTGAGTGAAACACTAAATGTGAAACACGCATTTTGACTAAGGCTGTTTGCGAGCTTCAGACTTGAATCTGCACTCGAACGCGGCCAATGTTGCGGTACGAATACAGGTTCCGATTTGATTCACGACGATCGTTCGTTCGAAAAGATGAACATTCATTTCGACGTTGCTACGGTAACGCGTTCATTTTACAGCAGCGATCAGTGTCGTTTGCAAGAATGGCCACGAATTTGCTATCATGTTCATTTTTTCAAAATACACCATCCCTTACTAAGTGTTAATTAAATAAGTGTTAGTCAATTACTACCTACGAAAGAAAACTTTCAGAAATATGCTTTGGAAAACCACAATTTCATATCAAGTCGCATAGGAAACAATACTAAGTGTTTTAGAAAACTATACACTTTTTTCGAAACATATTACTTAATAATATAAAAACTCGGACCTTATACTTTCCGGGATAATAGGTCCTTTCACTTTCCTCACTGTTGGAAACTGTTAGACTTTACCACGAGTTGCAATTATGCTTGTTGAGTCGTTGGAGACATCTAAGTCTTACTCTGTGCAAAGCGACTATCAATGATTTTGATTAGAACAACTTACATGAACTCCACTGTGGCAATCGATATATTTTCCGTATTCCGTTGCTTTTATTACTATTATTAATAAATACTCTGCAATAATAATATATTTTAATTTCTGCAGCTGAATTAACATCTGAAGTATCGTCCTTTTCTGGCAGTTCTAGATGTCCTGTTGCATATTTGTATTTATTTTGTTAGGATATCGATTGTTGCGTTAAGTTTTAACCTGATTCCGCTCACTTTGGGTTTTATTATTCCTGACCTATGTTGCCTGCTTTTCTATTCTTATTCTTAGTTTACCATTTCGGGCTTTAGTTCTAGTTGGCTTCTATTATCTGCTTCTATTGGCCTCAGGCACTTCGCCAAGTGATAAATCTATTATGAACTTTATATTTTACGAAATAGATGTTTAGCTGATGTGCTACAGATTATTGAGAAATAAAGCAACTGCATGTTACCTTCAAGACTTCAAATTATCGGATTCTACAGCTAGCATTCATGAGGATTGTCCGTTCGATCCAACGATGAACATTTAGCTGATGAACAACAGCTGTCTTTCGTTTGTGTCAGCTAATCGGGGAAAATGCCACCATTCGACCAGAGCATGTGTGCGTACATACTGAGTGTACGATTATACATAAAAAAATCAATCCGGACAGACAAGGAGAGCAATTCCAGTGCACAACGTGAACATTAGTCATCCCTTACGGGGTGTAGTACATTGAAAAAAGAGAACATGTGTGGTAGATTCCGAAGAGGAAAATATTACAGGGGTTTTCAAGGATTGTTTTAAAAGAAGATTTCTAGTTCAACAGAAAATGGTAACAGTACATGGTTCCTTCCTTAATATTTCAAAATATATTCATTCATTAGAACAATTCAGAAGCAAAATAAATAAATGGACAAATAAAAAAAAATAAATAAATTATTAAATAAATAAATAAATAAATCCTTTAGTAAATAAGTAACTAAATGAATAAATAAATGTACTGTAACTGTTATGAAGTACAATTGATCAGTGCAGCTGTTTTATAAATGTTTCTGCTCAATCTAGGTACAGACATTAACTAAATAGTCAATTTATTTTCTTGTTTGTTGTTTTATTCTTAAACATAATAATAAATATTATGTACAGTTAGCAGTCATGGAAGTTGCCCCATTGTCATTCGAAACGGTATTTGATAAATACTTCCAAATACTTCGATTATATTATCGGATGTATTATTACATTATTACATCTAACACAACATTTTTTTTCCATTTGCATAGATAACAACCCAGTTCGAAACGGTATTTAATAAACACTTCCAAATACTTCGATTATATTATCGGATGTGTTATTACATTATTACATCTAACACAACATTTTTCACATTTGCATAGATAACAACCCAGTAACACAGTAAACTACAGTAAGTAAGCAAGGAAGAGACAAACTCTCACAAGTCTTGTGATATATTCGCAGTTGCACCATTGTGGTTTGCTTATACTCGCTCTCACTAGACGCAATGTGCCAGCGAGCGGTCGAGAAAAAACGAGATTGCTTTCAACGTGTACTCTCGCCTCACCTGCTCAAATAACCGGTTGCGCACGGCGCATCTAAATGGCTTCGTTTGCGCGCATTGCATCGAAACGTTGAAACGACCACCAATTGCTTTCTGTCTGTAGAATCTTACGCGTACATAGGTCCTGGGATAAAATAAAAATACAAAATATGACGTATTGTTGAATGGGTGGTATTTTTAGAAACATTTCACCTTTGCGTTTCCAGTGCGTTCTACTTTATTTTAACACCAGGTAGTAAACAAATAATCCACCCATGTTTGAAGTAATATTACAATTGAAAATTCCAATACTGACTACGAGTTTTGAAGATCGACCAACATACCATTCTTATTTGCTAATTCATTTTACCATACATATGGTAGGCATAATTGTATGAATTGTCGTAACACCCCGAGATCGTTCTTCTACATAAATTCGATACTCATGACATGAGCCTGACATTCATAATGAATAAAACAGTCCATGTAACTAACAATGAAGATATCTAATACAGTAGGTAGGAAACTATTCTTAGCTCACAAAAATTCGAATACATGTCACTCATCGTATCGTTGTCTTGATTCTTGATACGAGGAATTGAACAGAACATGAAGGCATGACAATTCAAGACCCCGCTCTACAACACTAATCCTTCTTTTTGTTCTTTTTCTTTGTTCCGTTATTTTTTGTTCCGTTCCGTTTTTTTATTACTGAAGATTATATGAAATTTTGTAACTATATTGTATAGATATCGGGCTAAGCTTTTACTCCGTTTTATGCTACTTTATCGCTAGCAGTTCAGGGGCTCTCAATATCTTCAATATCTTGAGTAACCTGTTAGATGAAACAATTTTTATGCTCTTAGTTTTTAAGTTGTTTAGGTTGTTAATTTTCAGCTACTTATCCTTTTATGTTTAAACTCAAAAGACTCTTCCGAATCCCTTGTTTTGGTAATACCTTAAGTTAGCTTAACATTAAATTACTAGTACAGTCGTAAGATCCTTGTGGCGTACGTTTGAAAAATATTAATGTACAGCTGCTCCCCGCTTTACGCTAATGTTTGGAACCGACCGCTTTAGCGCATATCAAGTTTTCTAATACATCCAATGTCCTTTGAAATATCGTTTATACTTTGTAATGTTGTATTGAAGAGTAGAAAAATTATCATGAGTAAGGGGTCTTAGAAAATTTCGCAATTAAAATGCATTGAAGTAAGAGGAATTTGAATGTTTATCAAATTTTGTACCCAATTATCTGAAAACTTTTCCATTTATTCAATTTTTCATTGCGTCTCCAAGTTATGAGAACTGACTTTCGCAAAATTCATTTGATTAACTATGAACTTTCATTTTGCCAAAACATCGCGAATCCCGGAATCGCGCTGTAATTGCTGTAATGTTATCTGTTTTGGCAGTATTCGAGACAGAATGATTGGCCCTGCAATCAAAGCCCTCAGTACATCTTTAGGACCTCGTGACAGTTCAGATTAGCGACAGGTTGTAACCCCGATACACAGGTAGCCCACAAAGCATCCGCAGAACAGGTAGACTAGCCCACCTTAGTTAAGCTTGGATATATGGTGACACAGGCTTCCGCTGTGCACGGCGAATACGTGACTGAGTAGCAGTTGGGTAGGAAAGCCTACAGGATCTTCAAGATCCTAGCGTATTACAGAGGAGTCCGTACACAGACAGAGGACAGAGGAGGCATGGTAGGCCCAAATTGAAACGGCGTTGCTGCGTCTGCCAGAAATGCTGGGATACTGGATTGACAAACGAAGGCGTTAAACCGTGGTTAACTGTTTCGTTACTGCTGCAGTAGACCAAGAACAAGAAGCGACTGTAGCGTCGGATAAATAAGCAAGCACTTTAAATGAAATGAAATATCCAACAGAAGCACCAAGTAACTACTGAAGGATTGAAAATGCTTAAGCAATCTAAACAAGCGTAAATAATATCTAAAACATATGAAATATGTATAAAACCGGATTCCAACATTGTCCTAATATAACTATTTATCATTATTTATTTTCCATTTTCTGACACAGGTGGAATTTTTGAATTGTGTTTCATTATAAAATTCTGAACCAATCTAAAAAAAGACTGCCTTTGAAAAAGATTGTGAACGTGTATTAGGTGCTTAAGCTGTTACCAATTCGCTTTTCAGATATAGATGGCGCTACAACTCTCAACGTTAGTGATGGGCAGCACCGAGAGATTAATTGATTTCAAAAATCAAAATACTGTTCCAGACGGACACCTGCTCTTACACAGTCTTTCCCGAGTTACGCGAATAATGCACAACTCGATTTCCCTTTATAATATCGTTTCTATTAATTATTCAGGGATCGATTTCTTCCTTTCACGTAATGAAGTACATTAATAATTGATATTATCACGTTTGTTTCGACAATTAGTTTAAATTTCTATCAAAACTTTTGTTAATAACAATGAATGGTAACGTGTTTTTGGGAAAATTTTAAGTTTGACAAATAAAAAATTTTTATTCTACATACAAAATTAGGCGAACTGGCAAAATTTTATGATTCGCGTATATTGAATTCGCGTAACTAGAGTGTCGCGTAACTCGGGAAATGATTGCGTAATGCCACCGGGATATCTCTAATGTTTGAATTAGTTTCGATAGCTAATTTAAACTACATTTATGTACTAAATGTTACATAAAAATCATATTTACATAAAAATCATAATTGAGTAAAATCATCCCCGTGAAACGTTGTTATAGCGGACCTATTATTAGCGGTTATTATAACCTGGGAAAAATCCGCGTATCTCGAATTTCCGCGTAAGTCGAATCCTGGTACAATTTCGTTTATGCTTCAAAATCACAGAGTCAACTTCCTTCTCTGCACTTAATTTAATCAGCGAATTAAGTTATTTTTGGAAAGAAAATTAGTTAAAAACAAATGATTTATATGACACGCAATAGTATTTTCGAACCATTTTCGCCTTTTTGCTTAGATTTTGTGCCATAAACTTGCTCAGCTGTAAAATTTTCAAGAACCGCGTATATCGCGTATACAATAGGAACCGCTTATCTCGGGGACTGCCTGTATTTGGTTATGTGACGCCACAACTCCACAACAATTGTGACCTCATGCATGAATTCTTTTAACTGATTACGGTCGAGAATCGTGAGGCCTTTGTGGTGCACGCATCAACGCCGTCACAGCCTCTGGACTTAAGCTTATACGCCTTCTCTGTCCACGTGCGTGGTTTAAAAAGACTTGACGAGTTGAATTGTTCGATGATTTTCTACTGACGACCTCCTACTATTTATATTTTAGCCGACCTCATCGGATGTACATAACGCATATAGTATTATTTTTTCGGTGTTTTCTTTATATCTGTTTTTTGTGTCTCGTGTAACGTGTAGATTGAACAATTACTATAATTATATGTACTAACTTTTTTATTGTTTCATTGGAACGGTTTGGCCGTATCGACTTATTTTACTACGTAGCCGGATAGTCAGTCCTTGCTACGGGGAATTGGTCCGGATGGGATTTTGGTCCGGCCCGTTCGTGTGAAGACCGGCTCCGCTGCCATCATGCCACCGGGCCGCCCCGTATTATGTGTACTAACTAACGAACCATAAATAAGAATTGTAATTTAATATGTACTGCAAGGAACCATTAGTTTAAAAGTTGATGTAAAAATGAAAATTTGGCGGCGCCGATTTTCACACGACAGGACTGGCAGCAAATATCAGCCGGACCGTTTTTTTTTTTGTTAAAATCACTGACTTTTCTCCATTAGAAATTACACACGGTTGGATATCGGCACATTAAAACAAAAAAATGTACATCCTCAAAAAATATTATTCATTCAATATACATTTAGTTTAGTAGATAAACTTAAAAGTGCTACGTTACTATAAAAGGAAAATCCTGGACACTTGTATCACGAAGGTTCTAAATATGAAATCCTCTCGCAGATTCATACTCTCTGTAATAGCACCATCTTCGCACATAACCATTTTTGTTGTTAGCTTTCCTACAAACAAGACCTCGTTCGATCATGCGCACGTGCAACAATGCTCAGATTCTCGACCGGATGGTCGTAATGATAAAAGCTGCTACAAGTCCCTACATTCACAGCTTATAACGCATCTGTGAGGTAATTCGTGGGTTCAAAGTTGCACAAAAACATTCCTGAAAAATAGATGTACTTTGTGAAATGTTAATGGAAAACCTAACCAAACCAAATGTAACGAGCTGTGGTTTCAGCTCCCGTTTGACAATGTGTTCGTGTGGTATGTGCTTCGATACAATCAACTTCCATTGCAATGTGGTGCAAAGTTAGGCAGAAAATTGCAATGTTCACTACTTTGCTAGATGTTTAACAACATTGAGGTTTGGGCAATCTTGTGTATAAAAAACGCATGGAAAAGTGGATGTAGACGAAATGTTTAAATAGTTAACGTACTTTTGATAACGCTCTGTGAATATTTCAGAAGTTCACACTTTAACACGAAAAGTATCGTTTAAAGGGATATGGTAGAAGATAACTTTGAGGAAACATCCCCTAAACATGTCATAAATATGCACATTAGGACGTTAACAGGAAAACTCCTCCTCTAAATGTCCTAATGCCAGTGCTTTTAGTTGGAGGGCACGAAACTGCACCGTAAATTCTGCTCACCTGCACGCCGGTAAGGTGCAATTCAAAGTGTAGGATGAATGGAGGAACCGGCGGCAGCACGACAGCGCAATGAATGAAACTGCTTCCAACAGTTCTCTCCAGCGAGGCTCCCAGAGCGTAGACGGATGCTCTCAGTCATTGTCTTACAAAGTGCGAGAAGAATCGCATCGCTGAAAGTTGTAAGCATTTTGCAAGTAAACGTATCTGCTGCCAACCAAAACACAACGCCTCCAGTTGCGGTGCAATATTTACAATCAAAATGTGGTCTGCTGGTTAGTGAGCTGGGATTGTTGCCAAAACTTTATAGCATTTTGGTAGGTGCAAATGTGAGAGTGCAGTTTTGCAGTCGCAAATTATCAATGGAAGAAAACTTAATTACTTAAACCGTGGCCAGTCGACTGTCGTGAAATATGCGATAAGTTTACCACCAATCGAAACCCGTGCGTAATACCACCGAGTTCTTAAAATCTTCACATAACTGTATATAATTTTCAGATTAGTTCTGAAATTCCGCCGGTCATTACCGAGGATCCGGTTTCGGCAAATCCGGTTTGTAGGAGTCCCCATCAAACCGGTGTACATTATTATTAGATCATCATCACCTTCCATTTCACTGCGGGAGCACGAGGGAGGGTTGTGATGCTGCAACTGTGACGTTCACATACTGTGACTAAGATTCTACTGCACGCGTTGCAGCTCGTGGTGAACAATTAATTAGTCGATTCTTAGTATCTGTCAGTGTAATGTTGCTGTTGAGTTACTGAACCGATTAACATAGCATCTTACATCTGAGCGTTAATTACATCAGTGTGTTCACATTCACATTCACTTTCAGATACTTCCTCAGAAAGTGCAATTGTAAGTGTTTGAAACAAATGGATAAACAAAATCTTTCCTTTATTGTAACTGATATCGATTTATGCAACCTTGTGTTGTTATGTGCTCATTTATGCAACATGAAATTATATTGTTTTTTACCCTGAAAATTTCACTGAACTTTGTCTGTACTTTAGTAAAACTATAAATCTTTTCTAAAATCCCCCATGTAAGAAAACTCATTAAAAGAAATATTGCTAACACGAAATCTTCATTCCATTACGATCCAACTAACTCCGATTCGATACGTTAGTCGATAAACAATTTACTTGAGTTGTTGTAAAGTTCTGATCATCAGTTCAATCGTAAAACTGTTTGCAAAACTCATTACGATTTCATTCACCCAATGAACGAAGGAGTAGATTGGATGCACAGATTATAACTACAAAGCATGCTTGTCGACCTACCATCGAGACAAGGTAAATGCTAGAAAGTTTCAAGGTTAACTTTCTTTGCGGTGATACAATGCAATCGAGCCTGTGATTGTACTTGCATTGAGTCACCGCACACACCACATCCAACGTGTGAATGTACTCGCTCGAATTTCCTAGCTTTTTACCACGAACGATTAGTACGATTCGCTGTACCACGTGCCATCATTTTGTCCAAAAATTCGCACTTTCGCTGCCAGTGTACTACAGTTACGTTGCCGTTGTCTGTGACGACACGCATCGACACATTTTGCTGTGTGCTAGCCCGTGCGAGAATCCACGCACGGTGTATAAAATCCAGCGCGCACTTGCAACAACTTTTCAGTCCAGTTTTAAACGTGATCGCAGGCAGACACGCATGCCGCTTGTTCTCGGAGTGATAGGCCAGTGTCGACAGTATGGTATAAAGTAAGCAGATATGCTAAGGAGCTACCAGCTCAGTACTGCGTAACATTCTATGCTCTGCTTAGAACGCGCACCCTAGTGAATTGAAAGCATAGCGAGTTTGGTGACTAATTTATGGTAGTGTAGAATGTCCGTCTATTAATTAATTCACTCAAATAGTTGCACCAAATGGACGTGTGCTCTTTTTATACATCCCTGATGCGTGATAGTGCAACACTACTTGTAAAAACAACCTTCAGAGAAGTAGTAGAAGGACTTTGCTTAGCGTATATGGTACAAGTGAATATTTCAAACAGTTGAATTGGCGAACGTACCGTCCCCTTGAGCCTACACCAATAGTGGATATTCGTTAAGTGATTCTAAGCGATATTATCGGTGAGGTACGCAAGGTACTAGTGATAACGTATATATTTAAAATTCGACGAGTGCACCTAATGTACAGCGCCACATAAAGTATAGCTAGAACCTACATCTTCAATTATAGTTTTTTTCGCAAACTGTAGGAATAAACGATCTCAGACTACTCTCGCAATTTTGCCGGTTCTCCCGGAGATATTGCCGACCAGGCGACAACGGTTGCAGTGCAGGCACAATATCGTACATTCCCACTAAACCGGGCGCGCTCATCGTTCGCTATTATTCAATTGAAGTTCATAATCAAAGCCCTGCTTCCACCGCTAACAGGCGCTGCTCATCGAGGATCGGTGATCGTCGCACCAGACACGTCTTGCGTCTTGCGAAGCTCACCGTAGTACCTTCAGCATAAGTCCGTAAATGAAATACACACTACGCACTTCCTCGCATCTTTGGTGCGGACCTACAAAGAGTTGCATCACCAACATAGCATGATCACCAGCAATATGGTCGTTTATGCTAATGGTTAATGTGATGGAGGTCGCCCTGACAGGAAAACTTGTTTCTTCTGTCGCTTGAAAAATTATTAACGTTTGCCGGTCCTTTCCGACTGAGATTCTGGCAACATGCGTCACAGGATGGAATGTTTTACCGTTTGATGTTGTGGCATAGTAAAAGTAGCATGTGATCAACCATAATGCAGGACCTTATTCTTAATGTAGACACTTTATAGAATAATTGTAACTCTTCAACCTTCCAGTGCATTGCTAGACACCGTACAACAACCATTCAATACAAAAGTGACACTCCCATCGTAGTGCCAATCGTTCGTCGTAACAACCACCAAAATAAAAACTATACACGAAGAAAAGACCATGGCCAGCAGTGCCAGACGGAAAGTCGCCGCCAGGTTACGTGTTACCGTGGCCATCGCGTTCTTCCTTGCAGCTCAACTTGCAACAAATGTGCAAGCGAGCGAAGATGAATTACCGGTCGTCAGTTACATCAATCGTGAAGCGTCAGGAAAGAAAATTTTGCCCGATTTTACATCGATCCAGCTCGGCGAAAGTGTTCCCGAACAATACCGTGCAGCGGCAAACAGATTCGCACGACTGTGGAAGGAACATGTGACCGGAATCAAAGGATACGACGCGGTTAAAGGTGAGTAGTTCTGGAATATTATCTATAGTTACTATCAGCATTACCATTTCCAATCAATTGAGTTTAACATTTCCGTTATTAAAGTTATATATATCATCGCTTAAAAATAGAAACAAATTACTACACTTCCACGCCGCTTGTTTTTCAGTTTCTGTGTTGATGTGTTCCGTGTGTTGATGTACGAATTCAACCAGCTAAATCGAGGTACACAAGTTTCAACCAACCATTCTTGATTAATTATTCTTTACACGATTTCTGCATTGAATCGCTTCCACCCCAACACGTTACATTCAACAGTACGGGAAACAACGATTGGCGCAGATGCCGAGTGGTTGGGTCACCTTTAAGACCAGATAACGTGATCACACAATAATGTAGGCCAGTGGTGTAACGCTACGCCTTGATTTGGTGACGTAGAATACTCGTTTTTGGCGTTATGAGCAAGCGAATGGTTTAAATTCTAATGCGCCTTCCGTTAACGCATTCGAACAGCGGCAGTTCTTTTTGAATGATTTGATATTGCTATCGAGAAATCAAATAGAAGTCGCTTAAGATATGTTCAATGTCTAGGGTGAGGAAAAATCAATAAACAGCACTTCATCACAATTCCAAAACCTTCCAAGCTGTAATGCATTCATCAAGGAAAGCAAGTCTTAGAAAGGACAACGGCTTTTGCCAGCACGACTTGCTTTATGCAGTCATATATTAGAATGCTGCAAAACGCATGTAGGACGGTATGCAGGGAAACCATGAAATCACTCAAAATTACCTGACCGTCTCGAGTATAATATCTGTTCATATCTCCGATCGTATTTTTCGTATATAAAGATGCAACCAGAGTAATCTTTAATATGTACCCCGAACGTTATTACTATCATTTCCATATTTTTTCTATTCACAGATGTTCCATTTACATTAATAGTACCGGATAAAATAGACGAGACAGTTTTCGGTGGAAATGAACCAAAAATACGAGAATTCCTGCTTGAGCACGTTGTTCCTGGTGCACTGGTAGAGGTGAAAGATCAAAACACTTATCTCAATCTAAACCAGCATCCTGTGCATGTGAATCTGTCCTGCTTCGATATGCTGATGGCGTATGAAATTAACCAAAGCGCTAAGGTACTCACCAAGCGCAACATTACCGAGCATCTCAGTTTGGTGTTCATAGTTGGCAACTTGACGGAATCGGACATTCAGAGTTCGTCCTCAAATAAATTCAACAAACGAAATATCCAAGAGACAAACCGGTAAGGATTGACATGCGTACCGGTCATAAAGATCCTCCCTCCTGATGATATTTCTGCTCTATCCCTTCCCAGCTACAACGAACCACAGAGGCTGGAAATGAAAAATGCCACCAAGGAACTTGCGTCAAGCAAAGAAAACAAAATTGGACAACATTTGATGAACTTTCTGGCTGGCATGAAATCGGGAACCAAGGTCTTCCAGCACTTTCTCTCCAGTTCCAACCTGAGCAACCTGATGGACGACAGCTCGTACATGGTTTTCATACCATCGGATACGGCCTTCCAACGGTGGCATCCCATCGACTGGGGCTTCTATCCGTTCAGTGTGCAAGAGTTTACGGAAATGGTGCTACGTAATCACTTCGTTCGTACCAAGCAACCATTGCGCATGGCGGATCTTCGGGTGATTCACGGTGATCAGCGCTATAAAACCCTTGGTGGAGAGTATATTGTACTTAAGAACAAACGTAAGTCGAATACGACCTGTTTTCTGTAACGAGTAAATGTAATTTTGGTTGTTAACCGCACATTTTCCAGCTTCTCCCAATGTGAACAATGTTACCATAGTATCCGATTATACCCTCTCGAATGGTATCGAAGTTTTCATACTATCCGAAGTGCTCTTCGTTTCGGAAGCGGTGGTCTCACGCTTGCATCAGGTAAATAGTTGAAAAAGCTGAATCATAATTTTCAATCCACAACCTATGTTATACACTTTCTTGGATTTTTCAACACGTACTCGACTTTTCACAGATGCATAAGGATAAAGAAACACCGCCCCTGTTGGCTTTCCCTTGGTTTGGAGCTCAGTTTCTGTCCCACTCATTCCTAGCCCTGGAGCGTGACACACGGTTCACACAAATCACCCGGTTTCTCAATACGGCAGAAATCGCACAGTTCATTTCTGGCTCCAATTACACCTTCTTCGTACCAACTGACGAGGCGTTTGAACGCTACAGTTTAGATTTGCTACCGGACAGTGTGCTCGCCTCCGAGAAGGGCATCAAAATGCTGCTGAACCATTTCATTCGGGGCAGATTGTATGATCGCGATCTAAAAGATGGAGAGCTGATTGACACGATTGGTGGTATGCCCGTCAAAATTCAACGATCGTTTGAAAACACTGTTCGGGTTAATACTGCACGCATTGTGGAGTCGGAAGTGTTTGTGTACAACCTGGGCACAATGTTCTACATCGACGATGTACTCTATCCCGATTTACTGAAGGATGAAGTTAAGGCAATTACAGATCTGAAGAACGTGGATAAAAATGTTCCGGACAATATCGGGGCAAGCGATGCTTATACAACCGAACAAAACCCACCAGTGACCGATCGACCGACAACCACCACCTTTCGATCGCTATACGGTCTGCTCACCACCAATGCCGACGTTGAGCTAGTGCCGTTGGAAGTTACTGAATCGAGCAAACGCAACAGCGACGAGGACAGCTCTCAGTTTCAGGATGATGAAATCATTACGCCTAAAGCGCTTCCTTTGAGATACTTCTACAACCCGAAGAAGTAGATATCATACATATCATACATTCACCCATTATTCATCGATTTGTGCACTCCCGTGACACAAGGTTTTATGTCCCGCGAGTAATGTTATCTTTCCTCACGCAGTGTACAATCTGCTGTAAGCAAATACTATTTAGTAGACGGACGACAAAGCTGTCCCGCTAATTGGAATGTTTGCTACATTCGTTTTAAGTTTCCTTAGAAATTCTCTGTGCGTTCTGTGTTTTTCTGCAGTTCATACTCCATACGCAAGCAAATAGAAGCCTATTAGTGGTGTTAGTATTTGAACTTTAAGCGGTGAAGAAAAGTCATTGAATTTGATCATTACTACAGTAAGCACACTTGAACGATAATTAGCAGTGACAGTTGCAAAGCTAAAACTTTAATGAACAATAGTGTAGAATATATTATCAAAAAACTATCAGCTAACAGTATCGGTTACTAATCTGTAGATCGTTCTGTAAAGTAATCCAAGAAGTTAGGTTCAAAAGGCCTATCGGTGGCAACCCTGAAGCATGGGGAACAGGTATGATAATATGAAATAGAGTAGAAATGAACAATAATCTGCTCGCCAGATAGATGAAGCCTTTTTTAGTAACGAGGCAGTAAACTGCTCATTCAATAAACAGTGCTATTCCAGTGCTTGCAACATTTCAACAACTGTAAATTGAACAGCAGACCCGCATCATATTGCATCGTTAAATCGTGCCAGGAGATCAGAATTTCCGTGAACTTCACATTCAGCTAGGTACTAGAAACAGGCATCTCATTAAGTTAAGTGCAATAATAATGCATTGTATCTTCTTCTGTAACAACGTTTTTCTCTATTTATTCTATTTATTTCTGTACAATTTGAATTCTTCGTTTCATGTTCGAGATGGATTTGTTCGGCACCTTTCTCTGGTATCATTTTCACACTGTGATTCTAAACAACCATTTTAGTGGATTGCATGAAATAACCTTTTTCTCGTTTAACATCAAAAACATATCAAAAGCTAAGTTACGGAATATCAATTACCATTAAGACGCATCATCATAATATGATGTGTGTTGTTATTAACAAATTTGGGAAACAACTCAAATATATCAGTAAACTTTCGTTACTTTGTACGTTTTTTAAACATTGGCAAGAAGAAATCAATAAACACTTCATAAAAATAATTATTAATGGCATTTTACTCTCAAGAAAAGAAGGCATTTGCATTGTTTAGTAGCGCATTACTTTTTCAAAAATTGTTATTTGGGGTCATACCCATTTTTTCGGACCCAATGCTCACTGGTAAAGCTTTTGATCTACCATTTGGAATGTTTAGAAGCTGTTAAGATCAATGACATCAAAGAACAAACCGTTAAAGACTTATGACACTGGTCAGTTTAGGATTGGCAATTTAATACAATAGCATCGAAGCTACTACCGGAAGAGCAGATGGCAGACCCATCCCTTCAAGAAGTTATGCACTATCAATGGCTACTACAATGGCATATGACCAGCACAAAATCCCATCAGGACTACTTTCCCATGACTGATTCCGAAGTCTCTGATCCGTGGACGGACTATCCAGCTACGTTATGAAATAAATAAAATCAAGAAAAGCCAGAAATGGCAGGCATAGACCTATGAAAGTTGTAGTGCCACTAAAGCAGATGATAACCTGGAAAATAAATTAATTACAATGAACAATAATGGAAAGAATTATTTTACTTTTTGTATTAGTGGGTTGTAAAGGAACGTTTTCTATACAGTAGTACCGATTAACTGTGTATACTGTAACTGTGATATCTTATCACAGTACTTAAATTGTCGTGCACCAACAAACAGACGTACATCTGCCAGATGCCATTTCATGTATTTCCCAACAGGTAACGATGCTTCGCATTTACATTATTGAATTTGATGATTCACGGAATCAAACACATTATTTTTATGATCCGAAACGTTGGGGCGTGACTCATAAGTGCAAATTGTCACACCGTGATGATGTGCTTCACTAAATTCTCCTTTCAATCCTATGTAATAAACGGTGGTACTATCGCCTCCATAATTGGTAGGAATATGCAATGAAAGGTGATGCACGTTTGCAAATGTTACCACTCTAAGGTACGAAAAGAGAGTAAAATTATTGCGATCATTGATATAGGCCGAACTTTGTCAACAAACTCCGTTGTAAATGTACTTACTTAGTGGAATATTCAATCACACCACTTGCATCTCTTTCCAATGCAAATTCTTGATCGGCTGTGGCAGCCGTATCATCGAAGGTCATTTTAGGGCGATTCTTGAATAGACGCATTTTCTTTGGATGTGATTCATCATCCGCCCCTATGATGATGATTCCTTTTAGTTTCACATTACCGGTGAATGGTATGTTGAATAACAGCTCCTCGTCAGCATCACTATTTACGAACTGGAAGTATAGTAACAAACAATTAGCCTCAATATACTATTTGTTTAACATCCATCTTGCGACTTTGTACCTTGTCATGGCTCAAACGTTCATTGTACGGCTTGAATACGGTTTTTCCGGATCCTTCCAGCTCCTCGTTCAAACATTCTACATTGTGCATATCAATTTTCTCGTACAAGCTGTAGTGTATACCTATTTCCAGTTCGTTTTCAATGCCCAATGCTTCATGCCCGCAATCACCACCATGCGAATGTCCATGCGACATTATTGACTAGCTCAAAAAATCTATTTTATCACAACAATTTAATCACGAAACTATGCAAGCTTGTCTCGAAACATAAACAACCACTTGAAGAATAGAAGATGACAGTTCAGAATGTAGACCTTTGTTTACATTTCCCGCTGTCACGGTGGATTTTCGTTTATGCTACGGATTGAGTTAACGTTGAAATGGTTTTCTCAGAATCCGAGTCAGACCAATCAAGGACGAAAAATCGCCATTGAAACATCAGTACGTGCCGGTTATCAACATGGAAGTTCATGCCTCCAGTGAAATGAGTAGAAGCTTTGCGAAATACGTTTGTCTTCGTCCTTACTGAGTAAGTTTAGTTTTAGTGTTTAACACTCTTATTTACTTATCCGAAGGGGATTTCCATCGTATACCAGTCGTGTATGAAGGCCCATCTGGCAGAGGGAACTCACGACGCTCAAAAAATCATTTGACTAGAGCATCGACGTTCGTGAGACTAGTCGAAGTTAGTCGCATGATTTTTCCGAAAAAAACCGAAGCAACCCGAACGTTTGACCTCGCGCGATCCGATGTCGATACCGATCGCGATCCGAAAATTGCTCGAATGATTTAGATCCGAACCATTGGGATCCGAAAATTGCTCGCACGATTGAGATCCCGATCGTTCGACGCTCGCCACTGCTGCACACTATTGTACGCGCACGTTTGACCGCACCAATACGGTTCAATTTCGGTTTCGCTTTTACCGTTTCTTTCGCAGCGTTCTTTAGGGGAAGGGGGGGTCCAGCTCTTCCATTGCGTGGCGATATTTCACACAGAAAAAGCCATTCATTTTCGGCATTTTCGCCATATTCGGATCCATTTTGATCACTAATCACTATAATAACACAACATCTTTATCAATTTAAAACCCCGGACATGCACATATCTCACTTTTTATACCTATATTTCACCAAACTGTTAGGATCACTTGAATGTACCGGCATGCGAATCATCGCGTTAAAATCGTTCCCGCACTTATACCACAAACCAATCCTTCGTTTCCGATGCAACACACAACTTCTTCTTTCATTTTTTAGCTCTTTGCTTAAAATGACACGATCGTGTGGAACAAAAGGAAAAAAATGTTCGAGAATGTGCTCGGATCGTTCGGACCTGCTAATTTTGCACTAACACATATATAGAAGTGCTCACCGCGGCTCCCGAGCGGCCGAAAGCGCTCAATTAGAGCGAGAGGAAACGATGAAAAAACGAGAGGTCAATATGAAAAAGTCGGTTTTTGCCAGATGGGGGAGCTTCAGGCGAAGACACGCTTGATGGACCCATCGTGATTAACCGAATAGACCCGAACCGAATGATTAACCAAATGATCATTAAAGAAAAGTAAAATAGTAAACAGATTTTTACGGTTAGCCAAATACCCACGTAGGCTAATAGTTAATTTAAAAAATATACGTAAATTACGTAATTCGTAAGCAACATATTTGTTTTTATTGTAGATTCATTTATCGAAGCCCTTGCATATAATAATTCGGATGTGCGAATTGCTACAAGCTAAACTGAAACACGATTGCGTGTATTGTTCATAAATGTAGATGTTTTGTTTGCCAATCTCGCTTTTCTATATTCATCAAGCTAGAACCATCATATAAATAACGTTTTCAAATAAGCATAACAATGTACAAATTATGCAACGTTTAAAATAATCCGTAAGCAATAATACGTAACCATAATTAGTAAAGACATTATAAAATTATTCATAGAGTAGTATGTATATCATCACAATGCTTTCCGCTTTACTACCGCTAACAACACGTTCAAATAAGTCGTCTAATTATATTCCTGAAACCAAATATAACTTATATGCTAACCATCATATTAGATATGCAATCGACTACCATAAATTACATGAATAAATCCACTTTACAAAAACAGATTGTTTTGTTCGTTATGCTGTTGTAGAATGCAATAAATTCCATAGTATGTAATGTGCACTCTCACCGCGAATCTATTGTATGAAGGTTCCTCAAACACTCATTTCCTATGATGATTTTTACACACTGCAAGAATCTTTCCAAACGACACGTCAAAAGAATATTGATCTTGAAATATATGTTTTTATATAGCAGCAGTTCTTACTATGTGAGCATAAGCAAGTAGTTTCAAATGTTTAGGAAAACATATATCTTCCAAATCATATCGAATTATGAATGCACACACATTTGGTCGTGTCACAAATTAGTGATCTAGTCCATTTTTGAGACTCTTAACGTACAACTAGTCTAACATTAATATGTTGCAACACATGTTCCTCCATACGAAATAGGCGGAAAGCTACGTAAAACACACACGCACATTTATGCACATACGGCTAGACATGTAACTTTCAACTGTTTCATTTGATTTCATTTCCGATTCTTTTGGTGGTTAACGCGGTATATTGTTTACCAGTGTTTGATTATTTCTCCTTCGATATACATACGATTTCTAAATGAAACGCCCGTCAAGCGAACGAAACTTAATTATTCATCACTAGTGACCATAAAACGTTGGATGTAAACTTCAATGTGTTGTAAGTTTGGCTGTTCGTATCTTTACAGTTCTAATTCATTGTTGCTTTTATTCGTTTTTAAATATGTTGTAAGCTTTATATTGCTGACATATCATACGTTTCAATACAACATTTACACAAATGTACGATGCTAGAATAAATTAATTTCTCTTACATTTGTCTCACTTTATGTGCTCTTTTACTGCAAAAGAAGAGTTTCATTTATTTTTTTTAACAATTTCGCATTATCGTTACCCCAACAGGGAAGAATCAAATATGTCTCTATTCGATGCATCATTCTTATAGCCTTATTTAACTTTTCAGTTTTTTATATTAATGTTAAAATATTCATCAATCCAACTTAACCCCACTTCCACTATTCCTCACACGTGTCATCAAAATATTTGTAAAAAATAATCAAACTTTGGTCGATAATAATAGTCGCTCTTTAGAACTGTGTTTTGTCCAATTGGAATGTAATTCCTTTGCTCTTTTGACGACAACAAATGTTACAAAACTTCGCGTTATTAAAACGTATACCGTCAGACGAAAAACTAATTCCTTGCGGATTTCCAACGTGAAGAGTGTAATTGAAAATAATAGACAATAAGCTTGAATATGTAATATGTGCATAAAGCAGCATATAGCTTATAAATTTAACAATCCTTATTGGCATGAATATTTTGACTCATGTATGGGATAATAACAGTTTCCGTCAGTTACTTTTACTGGAGTTGAACAACCAGACTTGACCATAACGTCCATAACGCTATGATGAAACCCGAGAATACAAAAAATAGATTTCTATTTTTGACTATTTTATGAGGTGTTATGTGAAAACAATTAAGTCAAATGGCGACCGTGAGTTGCATGAATGAAAGAGCTCAAGCCTTGCAATACTCGGATATGTTAAGAACATCTATATAAACTACAGACAATTCGTTAGTTCGTTGTTTTCTGAAATGCTTTGTTGGTATTGTTATACATGTGCTTAAGTCACATGCGTTTTGAATATTTTCATTCAATCATTAAGAAATAAAACTAGCACAACAAATATGCTGCAAATATGTACAAACTGGCAACCATCTTGTGGTAGCAAACAATAAGAAAATCAAAAACACTTAAACCTCGAAAACGCATAACACAGGTTCATACATACAATCTTTTTCGTGAGGATATTTAAACAAACATTCTGAATTGGATATGACATACAATCTCCAATAGCGCCTGCACATTATTACATCCGAGATGCGCATTATTACACTTTCATGCCATTTGGCAACGACCAACACTACGCTCTTAAAATAGTTAACTTCGTCATCTTCTAGCCCACTCGCTTAAACTAGCCAGTCAAACTAAAAAAAATGATAATAATACATTACGCTTATATTTGTTCGCCATTGCCACTGTCCTACCAAAACATAACGCTGAGGATGAAATACAAGGTATGAAACGACTTGAAGTTAATTGATGCAATCTAGATGTTTTGCAAATATTCCGAGTATTGTATGAAAATGGCAAAATGATAGATAACAATGCGTACGTTTCGTGCATGACTGCGGTTTGATTATCCATATGCTGAAATTTGCCAAAAGGTTACTTCTATATTTTGCTCACATTCCATGAGAGTCAAAGAACACAATGATGAAATCAACGAGATCTACCAGCAAATCGAGTTTTGGTTTCAGCTTCACATACGGGCTAAACTAATACGGATTTTTGAATGTGAATTAAACGCACGTTCCATCAAGATACACATCTTAAGAGAGTGTTTACGCCCCTACAAAACCGTACACCTCCAGCACTCGTATCTCAAAATCGCCAGAGGCGCAAAGCGGTGGGTTGTTGAATGTTTGGCAGCGATCGGTTTTGCCAAAGCGTATGTTTTCATCCATCCAGATAGCCTGTCCCTCTCTGAAAAGTAAACCACAATCCAATGTAATCGGTTGCTGGTGCGCATCATACATTATATACATTAGTACAACACTTACCCGCCACCGATAGTAATCATCTTTGAATCGGCAGCCATAAAGAGTTCTGATGCATGACCCAATCCTGTATCGCCCTCAATCCCAACCCAAGGATATTTGGCGCGCTCGGGGTAAAGGGAAAAAAGGAACGTTTCTCCCGTTCCAAAGTAAGCCTGACGTTGTCCACGGTCATCTTTTAAATTACGCTCAAACCATCGAGACGAACAGTAAGCACCGAACACCTGGAAAGGAGGTAATGAAGCCATTATCATCAAATAGCCATCACATCGCTTTGAACCTTGTTAAGCTATACTTACTTCGTTGTTACACGTTTTAATCATTAGCAGTGTTGGTTCATGTTGTTCCACCCGAACGTAAAACGTTGTCAAAGAACATCCGTGTTCTTCAGTGGTGTATAATAACTCGGGCTGATACATTGTTATTCTTACTGGCAGCCAGGACCAGAGCGTAAACAGCTATCGAATGTAAAATATATAATATTAGAGCCCATTTTAATTATGCGCATCAATTTTAATGATTTTATAGGCTATTTTACACGTAAGGTTATAGCATTTTATCCCAAAATTAAACAATCAGCCAATTTTCTTTTGGCTTACACATGACACAAATGATTTCACATGCATACAACTTTTGAAGAAAATTCAATGAGGCAGCAAAATATTATTAAACGAAGTTTAACAACGGTTATATTTTAAGTCAAATAAATAAAAAACTGTTAAACTCGTGATAACAAATACACAGATTAAAAATTTAATACATGTGAGTGATTTTAAAATTTTGTTGACAAAATATATTGTGGTACATTCAATTTAATAAAACTCACAATTACGAAGCCGTTATAACGCAAACAAACCATATCAAAGACAAAAAGTACGGAAAATCCGTTTGAAAGTTAAGCTTAATGTTACCAACGAAAAACTCTTAATGTATATCATCATACAAGATTATCCAATATCTACAAACAGAACATAACACTATTTCTATCTCATTAAGCCACGCTTAGACCTGATGTCATAGACTTACTGCGTCCTGATCACAAATTTTGCTTTTTATTGCTTGAATTGGAAACACTCCCATAGACAACACTCGTACGTCAGGAGAATGAGCACCCTTACCATTGGAAAACACGTAAATTACAAGTAATTCATCCAATAGTTGAAACCCATTACATGTATTTGTTATAACCCCATAGTCGAATAAATCCCAAATGAGTTAAAAATATTTCGTGATTATAGGATTTTCGAACATTATTTTCCACATCGGTTCGTAATGCAGCCATCAATCGAATCCATATATGCAGCATGAATAAAAATAAAATAAAATTGTAATTCAGTTGTATATGGTAGAAAAGAATTCAGCTAACCAAAATTAAATTCTTACACTAAAGATTGCGTTGCAGTGTATACAAAAGGAGTTATTCACCAATAGATAGTTTCAATACGTCGATGTTTAACGTAATTGAAATATGTATATATATTCTCTGTATAATATAGCATGATTTGATGAACAAATATAATTCGTCTTATTTAAACATGCACTAGGTCCCCCATGGTAAGTTCAAATAGAATATAATGCTAAGTTAACGTGTGTATACTGGTTTTACAACTGAATTTTCCGAAAATAGCACATGGTATTAAAATGAGTATTACGTTTTAGGACGACAACCACACTAGATGTAATATTGCATCCATCCACATATTGTACAACAGTCAAGAAACATTAACATTCGAATGTAAAAATATCCTTGCCATACCATTGCCCGACAGGTATCTAAACCTTCTCGATATTTCTGTGCTTTTCGATTATTTCCAAATCAAAGAAGATACGAGTCGCAAACGTTTAAGGCATTTTGTCACATCCCAAAAGCATAACACCGGGTAAAATCATTAGAAACAAAGAAAAGAAAGAAAATATTTCAATGTTCGCAGTTCATGTGGCAGTAATTAAAAAAAAACAGTGGTCGCATAGAGACGCACAAGCAATCCTAACCGTTAGTAGCTAACATTCACTTAGGTCTGAAAACAAGAATAAATCAATCTGGTAGATTTGCCAATTCGTTTAATTTTAACTGCCAGATCAGTAGTTGTGAATAGATAAATCATCACATTTTAAGTTGAGTTGCGTTAGTCATCGATATACTGTATTGTACCAAAATGTGTGTTTGTTTTCATACAACTTTATACCTTGCCTGAACAAAACTGAACAAAATTGTGTGTTGTTACTGTCGGTCATGATAACTGCAATAACACAATCTACACTTACCTCCCGAATTGTAAGGGTGTGAGACATCATTTGTACGTTGATCTGGGATTGACTCGTTGGTAAATTATCGCTAGAACGTGATCTTACCATTTGCTTCGGCCCGCTTAGTACTGACTTACTTTTGAGTAGCATTTCAGTCTTCAAAAATACCCTAGATATATAGGTTGAACTGAAAATATAAAGCATTAAATAGTACGTACATAGAAACGAAGCACTACTAAAATATGCCTGTGTAAGTAAATCTTACCTTAGCGCTCTTATACTAAAAGCCGTCCGTAGTAGCTTCGCTGGCGAGACTGGTATGTTTTTACAGAACTTTGGAAGGGCATTATCGATGTCATTTTTTATCGCATCAGCGTCCCAATCAGAATTACTGGCGGTAACGTGTTTGTGGAAAAGTATCAATATCGCCAACGACACACGGTAGAACACCTTGATTCCCTCATGGAAAAAGCAATCCATCACCCGTACCAGATGCGGAAAAGGTAAGCCACCTAGTATCCACCAGCACCAATCCATGAAGATTGATTCCGGCTTCTGTCCGTTGCACATTGTGGATAGATAATTAACAGCAGATTTCTACAATAAGAGCAACAAAATACTGTTATAGCATAACAAATCGCCTACCAACCAACCATGTACCTACCGCATGTTTTTTGGCAATTTGCATCACAGTCTTCCAGGTGACTTCGTAAAGTAACTTCGTTTGAGTAATAAAAACTTTCTCTTTGGGAGCCACAAGGCTTGCCATACAGTGGTAGCTTTCTTCCTCTAAAATGAAACGAAATACAGAAAATAGCAAATTTGTTAACAGCATGGCTACACCGCATTTGTTACAGCGTCGAAATGGTTACCAAACTACACATAGATATTCTTCACTTCTTGTCACCCTAACCCTAAACTCAAACATAAATTTCAAAAATCTGCTCAGATCATATCGATTCCATTCATATTTGTATTCGATTGTAGGAACAATGGATGACTAAGGCTAAGGGAACAAGTGTTGTTGATGTTTGAAATACGTTTTAGCAACCGGTCAAAAGCCGAATAATCTTAAACCATACCTCCAACTAATTGTATCACGATTGAATCATACCAAATAATCAATTGTAACTTTATCTCCAATATCCATCATTGAGGTAGGTATTAAACGCTGACGTGTGATTTAACATGCAACAATAAATCTGTGCTATCGGTGATAAAATTACGGCGCTTTATCGATGGAGCCAGTGGATTATTGCCACACAGTGATTACATCGATTGAATTACAATCAACGTAATTCAATAAGAAAAGAATTTATTTCATGACGATTTTTACAACCATTCAAGGTCTAACATTAAAAAAAAACTCAAAAATATTCTCCAAAAAACACACAATTACATTAAGTTAGATTAAAAACTGAACACTCCATAAAAATCTCAGTACAATTAACCCATACCATATGTACTATACATTTATCGTTATTCTCGACTATAACTGCCTATTATGTATTTTACATAGATTCTATTTTCTATTTTTCATCTATTTTCTTCAAAATACTAATCATATTCCTAAAAACGAGCTATCAAAACTAACTGAGATGAGCATCTTAACAGAACATACGGAAGCCAGGTTCATTAATAACCTATATTTATTTTTTGATTTATTTTTAAAACGAAATTAAATATTTCGCATCTGCGAATATGACAGCGTTTTCGGAAATTCGGATCAAATACTAATGTTAGGATTGTGGCGATAAATCCCAATACTAACTATATGTAACACGATGTTATCCGAACTGAATATTCATAAGACGTAGAATTGCGTCAAACAAAATGACTGCTAGTAATGTAGCATCATATGGCATCGTGTGGTTCGTGTCATAAGATAATTGGACACTCACGACAGTCGCTAAAAACCTGGGTGTGCATGATATAGAAGACGAATAGAAGACGCTTTTCAATAAATGGAGTTTGAACATAATGTTGTTGGGAATTTTTTTAATAAACATGCCATAACATTCATTCACCACCTTTCGATTTCATTGCGTTAAATGGATGAACTTTTCTTAGTATACCGAATTATTAACCACACTAGTTCTAAAGAACAGAAGAAATATATTAATACAGATACGCAATCATCGGTTTGTGCCACGCGGGGTGAGGTATTTATAAAGCAGCTTCTATTGTATGTTCTACGATATTGATTAATAAGGACTCAAAATTCCAATATCAGATGAGCTATAATTTGGTTCCATATTACCCCAAAACGGAAAGTAGTATTTGAGAGCACTTACCGGACATAAAGTGTAACAAAATGGAAGTAATAGGGTAAAGCGTAGGGCTGTAGGTGATATCTGGACAGGCATAACCAAGCACACTAACTACGCGGTCAGCCACCGCTCGACCCTTCCGCGTTAGGTGATAGGGCAGACAGTGCGTTGAATCGACGAAAGGAGGGAGCATTATAGGTTTCTCGGGCAGTTCTGTTGTACCAAAAACCTATCAAACAATAGAATTATAAATATTAGTTTAAGATAACCGATTTCATTAACTCTCGCAGTGAAGGTTGTTGACAGTAAATAGTGGGGAAATATGCACACTAGGTACTACGCACCTGATTCACCATATCCCAGTAGAATCCGTCCAGCATCGTTTTGCCAACGTGATGTTGGGCACACAACGCGGGCCATAACTGCGAACGAATCGGTGAATTGGTGGGCCATGAATTTTCTCTTAACACTATCTTTGCCTCTCGCTTTTTCCCCTGCTGTATGAGTGACTGCACGTCTTGGAACGACTTCAAGTTCGGCTTTTTTCCTAAAAATATAACAATAAATATTCAATATTGATGCGTCCTATTATTTTGATTAAAGTTAAGTAGACAAAGTAACCGGACCGGTGACTGCACCGATACCAAATCCTATTCAGACCCTTCCTTCATACGTGGGACAGATGATCCCGCTATGTGTAAACAAGATTATGAAAAGCCTAAAATGGCAAGCTCAAAACTTCTGGAGATTGTATCAAATTTATAGAAGAAAAATACATATTGCAGCCAGAGCATGATTGAATACTGGATCAGATAAGATAAAACAAATTTAAACTGTTACAGTAAATATATTGTAATTCAAATACAAATGTTAATGTCAAATCCAAATGTTAATGGTTTAACGAACACCGACTATTCATTTATTGATACGTTCGTCTGTTCTGGTAAGCTTAGCTTCTCAACCTTTAGTTTAGATTAGATTAGCATTAGACTGAATGCTACGGAAAGATTCTACAGAACCTAATTGCAATGGTGTACACCAATAGTTATTCCAAATGAAGGCTGAGCGGAGTAGTATTGTGTTTAATGAATATTTTGCGAAGTTTCATTCACATGGCTCTTTGGTGAGAAGTCATTCAAATCTGGAATCTGCTTTCAAAAGATTCATAAATCCCCAAAGCAGCGACGGATCATGCCCCTTGGAAGCTTAAAGTACTAGTAGTGCCCGTTTTTGGCAACCGATAAGCGGGGGTGGTACATGATGGAAATATTGGTTGATTGATGAATCTTAGAAGAATCCTGAATCTTTAAAACAGAGAATCAGATTCATTTATTCATTACAACGATTCATATAGATGCATGAATCTGGATCAGATTACCCTAACCTTAGATTGCAATCCATGCAGTCCATTAAAAAGGTATTTCATTTGAATGGTGTTACGATTTTTACCTAAACCCAAACAAACTTATGATACACTGAAAAGTCTGCCAATAACAGAATTTAAAAATGGCCGCCCAACAACTTTATTCACATTATGAAACAATAAAGTCTGTCACTGTACAGACGCAAGATAAGATTAGACACATAATAAATTGTTTAAATGACACACAAATTCCTACCTTTTGCTCTCAATAGTTGTATGTTGAAACACGTACATTTGGTAAGTTTGGAAGATTGCAAATATTGAAGCTCTAGGTACAAATCACAATCTGGGTCAATGTACACCGAGGCTCGTTTGCTCAGATTTTCCAACGATATTCCTTCCGGTGTTTTTGCAACCATTCTGACAAAATAACACTGTATCACTGTCTATTTTTCCGTCGTTTAACCTTTTTATTGCAATTCAGAGATATTGCTTAATTCCTTTTCCCAAAGGATACCAGTGTTAACCTAACACCTCAAACATACTTGAACTCTTTCAATTCTGAGAACCATGTAATTATTTATCGCTATAAGTTTATGGTGCCGCCGAACAATTCAGCACAAATCCATCAGCAAAGCACGTCACTTCACATCATCGCACTATCGGAAGTAATCACAAACGATTAATGTACAAGCATTATTGAGTACTTCGCACATCACCCGAATAGGAGATGTTTAAAGATGTTAGAAGTACGTTACACAAAATTATCACAAACGTAGGGATCTTTTCTTTTTCACCAATAAAATATTCCTTTTATTGCAGTATTTGCACAAGAGAGAATCACAAATCCCTCCGAAGTAAAGAACATCCGGAGCGTTTCCGACCTGTAGTATTTCGATCGCGCGGCACGGTTAGACTGTTAGACCAATTCAGCGATCTCGTTGGTCGTATGGAAACGTCCGAATGAAACAACAGTGTTGGTGTTGACGGTGGTTACTGTTTACATATTGCGTATGTCGGTATAATAGCTGCCTGTGTTCTGATTGATAAGCCCTATTGATGGTTGTGAGAAATACAACGGCAAGCGGCTGCTTCTTTCCGTTAACAGTTTATATACGGTTGCGCCTATAGTTGTGAGTTCACGCTATACAACCAAATGGTTAGGAAATGGTGTTGATGTTTACAATATTTCCGAATACGTCTCGAACCTTATTATTAGCACCTTTTGATCATCCTTGTAGTAAATTTGTGCATGAACTATACACAAACTGTAAACTCATCTTACAGTAACATTTATCGTTTAGATCATGCCTTCATATAAACAGGACGATGTGTAGCTACAGCTTATAATTGGTCTCTTAATATGCATTTTATATTCAATACACATGCTTCACAAACGATGGATGACGGCACATCCCAAGATCGTGATCAATTAGTTGATGCTCATTATAATTCAATTTACCAAACCAGCGCACGTGGAACGTTTGGAAACAAACTAACGTCCTAATAAGTGTTTCTGCAAAATATACAAACATGCACATTTCACAACGTTCGTGAAAAGATCCAGCACCATTTCCTTAATTTTTGAACAACATTTCAGGAATTTTTAATTTGATTCCAAAACGCCCTATCAATAATATCCATTTCATTTTCGTTATTGGGATTTAATATTCATGTTCTATTAGATTTTAGCTTCTGGAATGAAATTCATGGGAACATTCAAGCTTATCAATAATCGTACAAATCATAATATGTCAAAACAATTGCCAAAAAACAAACGCTAGCTATTTTTAATCCCGTATCAAACCATTATGGTCCGATTTAGTAGCAATACACAATGTAATGTAATTTACACATAACCATTTATATTCTTACATTAAATCCGTGTTTTTGTCTTATTACGTCCAATGTTATAAATTACATTATTACTGTGTAACTATTACGTTCCCATGCACTATTCAGCATGAAAAAATCCACTGCGATATTGTATGTGCAATCATATATCATCAATATATGCATATCATTGCTCTTGAATTCTTGAACAATTCTTGAAGATCAAATATTCAGGTCTTGACGAGCAAAATCAAACTATTCTTCATAAATACGATCGAAAAAAGGCTTTGGTGATGTATCTGTTCTAGCTAACACCTTGCTATCGGTAAACATTTTACCAATCACTTTTAGCCTGCTGTAAAACGACACCGACAGTTCCATTTACTGTTTGCTCGTATTTTTTTTTGCTCCCTTTGCTGGTTTTACAAAAAAAAACATGATTCTTTTCATATAAACCGTTTGGTCACATGCTCGAACATGTTTTGCAATGCATTGCAATGCAATGTAGAAACGTGCGACAAGTGGCGCTTATTGAGATTGCAGTAGCATGTCCAACGATGACTCAAATGTAATCTGATAATCTAGAAAAACAAGCAAAATTTTGACAAATCACCCATTGTGTAGAGTGAAAAAATAGGGAAAATGTCACAATCCAACGTATTATACGTTCAGCTCAATATATAGGGTTCGACATATTAGGTTACCAAGTTCAACGATAAGAATGACTTGTTCACATGAGAAATTTACGTGAAACAGATGATATAATGCTGTACCGTACAATAACTGTTCAGTTTAACTATTATAACTAAGATTGTTTAGCCCTTCACTGTTATATAAATACTCTAAAAAAAATCGTGTATTTACACACACACACACACACAACATATCATTGCAAGCAACGGATGAGATCATTCAGCGGAACCGTGATTGAACGCAAGATGTTTCTTCCGTTAATCGATCGCCATCATGCATCTTCTTAACAGTCGCTGTTATGCACTTGTTGCATTACTCATGGTTAAAAATGAAACATTTAAATTGAAACGGTTATAAGCTCATCAACTTCTTCTTTACGGACGCGATTGAACGGAACGTATACGTATCACATTTTAATGTAAAGTAAATAAAATCTCACAAACACTAGGCTGTTCCGCACTCATCGTGATTTGTTACGGCCTGTAGCCAGGCTGTGTAAGAACGATTCTTAGCCGCATCCATGCAAATACAGAAATAAACCAATGAGATGATCTTTTTTATCACCACCACTATTGCGGCCACTAAATCAGCTACGCTAAAAACACACTTTAAGTGATAATAAAAAAGAAGCAACAGCGCACTGTGCGCGACGGATGGGCTTGCGGTAGATGTATACCGACGGGAAAAGGCGACTCAGTGCTATAAATAATTTTGTTCGATCGCTTTGCACAAAAGCGCCACCTCTGATAAACACAAACAGTTAAGCAAACCTAACACATCATTAATTGTAATGCTGACTTGGTTTAAAACGTTGTATAACTACGTTTCTATTTCATCAAGCCGTTTACACTCTTTCGATGGCAACGTTACGCATTGCTACCTTTATCGAATATCGAATGTTGCATTTCATCACCCACTAGTTTAAGATTCGCTTTTCACTTGTACAAAATTATTGATAACCGCGCTAATCTTTGCATCCAATTTGCAACATTTTTCACAACAGAACAGCACAGTTCAATCAGCAATAGGATCACTTTTAGGCTGAAGATCTATGAAACATCCCTACTTAACCACTATCGTTCATTGATTTTTTATATACGCGGATCGCGGTTCATCCAACTTCACAGGATCACGCACACGCTCTGCGACAAACTGCAGTTTCGATCGATCCAACCAATGCCCGTCCGTGAGTGAGTCGTTCTGATACGCTGTAACGTTGCGTTTGTTAAGTAAGCAACATTCTTCTACTCACACCAGAACCACAAATGCTTCGTGCGTAGATGCATTCGCTCGTAAACAGCACGAAAGGTTTACTGGTGCTTTAACTATCTTTGTGTCAGCCCAGCTGTATCAAACCAAGATGGTAATCAACTTACCTCAAACATACCGACGATAGTATACTGAATCGAGCCTAAGGGGGCTATACTTATCTTGTACAAACAGTTTGCTCGCAGGCAATTGTACATTATCACAGGCAGGGCGACATTTCCCTTTGCTTCTTCTACCACTTGGGGATCTAGAAGCGACTCGCACTTGCTGTTGTATGAAAGCGAACCTTAACTACAATGCTATCCATATACGTCATACGCAAGTGAAGCGTGATTTTTTACAATTCAACCTACGATGTAACGATGAAAGCCTTTACATGAAACATTAATTACCAATCATAAAAAAGTACATTACACATTTAATCCTATTACTACTCAGTAGTAGATTGCATATATTCTGTATTGTGTGTTACCACTATAACAGCCGCTTAGAATTGGTATAGCGATGCACATAAGTGGTTAATTATTGGTAAATGTGGAAAGCCCACTTCCGTTAAGCTTCGAACCCATCAGAATGCTGTAAACAAAGACTTGAATGACTTATTGTCTTGCGACACAAACAAAAAACAGTGATAACTGCATTCAACCGTGGATACACAACTTCTCCCTTTGACGGGCCGATGCCGAACCATGCAATGTAATAATATTACTTTATGGGCACAGTTATACTATCTCTACTTGTTGCTTCGTTTTGTTTCTACAACATGATGTAATACGTATGAAAGTGAAATGTTGCTTAAAAAAGTTTAAATATATCACTTATTTGAGCCCTCCCCCTAAAACACTCTGTCAAAGTTATACGTCTTCATTGCGAGATTCACAGACTTCTAGCTTTCTCGATGCTGGAGATTTCCGGAATATACCGCGAAAATAATGCACCGATAAGTATCAAAGTTACAACCCAATTATGCATGCTCACGCAGTACCAAGTCATAAATTCTTAATATTTCAAACCCATTTTTTCAATATTTTGGATATCGAAATGCAGAATTTCTTGGAGAACCCTAAAAAAATTGGCTTACCCAACTTTAATCGCGTACAATTTTAAACACATTAAAATTTTCAATTTCTGCTACGACAAGCAGCAAGTGTATTCTTTCAGAATATGTTTGAGTTTGTAAATTCCGATGATTGTTGACTGATGTAACGTCAATAGGTCCCATTCGGACCAACGCCACGTACGCTGAAGACAAAAATGGAAGGCCTAGACCTCTTGAAGTTCTTGTGCCGACGAACAACTGCCACTGAAATGGTTTGATAGGTACTAAACTCTCTGTGCATAAGGAAGATTTTAAAGATCCACTTGACCAAAGAATTTATGCCTGTTTCAGCAAAGTTTTATCTCGAAGCAGATGCTCTATATACGTAGCTATTCCGCTTATGGAACAAATTCAATCATACCAGAAACTCACTCCCAAATGACAGATGGTTTTGTCACGGTTTTCATTCCGACTCTAATAACTTTTCTCATCATCGTAAATTTACCGTACACATTTGCAACGTCTGCGCCCCCGGGGGAGTTCGCAATGAATGTCGCTGCGTTCTTTGTTTGTGTTTTTTTACTACTCTAATTGAGTTATCGTACTCAGTTTTACGTACCCGTGCGCACCCGCCTTATCACTTTTCCCAAACACCTTTGACATTCGTCTACCAGTGCATGTCTCTCCTATGTTTACCGGCTTTCAAGCATCCAACCTACCATCCACTGTATCTCCCTTTAGGTGACTGTACCTTCAACAGTATTGGTATCAACGCACCACTACTAGCTACATTGTGGCTGCGCTAAACACATCGCTATGAAGCACGCAAGTGCCATATAGATTCACACGTACGCTTCGCTCACCAATACTACATTTATACGCCCACGAGCATGTGTGTCAGTCACGTGGCTATAATCAGCTGATACCATCAACAACACACCCAATAGATCTCACTTAACCATTGCGAAGCTCTATCTCATTCCCACTCGCGCTGTCTGATATGTGGTCTATACACACGACATCTTGAATTTATCATAGTGGTTACTGTTATGTATTTTCTATACTGTACAACATTTTATGAATGAATGTCATATAAAGCATAAAAAACCCTCTTTTGTTCGAATCATAAACTTTGATGGACTGAAAGTTACAGTAGTAATGACACTGTTTCTATTCATTTTGCTATCAAACCAGTATGAAAAGCATAAAACTCTGTTATCCACAAATAATGTCATTTAACTGAATTCTTTATCCTTTTTATGTCCGTTAAATGTGCACAATTTACTTCCTGTAAACGCAACATTAGATGCGAATAAGCGATCGTCTCCGCTTGTCCAGAGCCATCTATTAGAAACAACATGTAGCACGTTTAAAAACTTACAAAAGCTCCACAGTACGCGGGGTTGAATGCTGTTGAAGTAATAAAGTACGGACATTATTCAGACGCACGTTGCTGCAGTATGAGCCACTGATCGAACCTCTTCCCTTTCCGAAATGAGTCATTAGATTTATTTTTATCATTTATCCATTTGGTAAGTTCCCTCCTAGGGCTAGTTATTATGCTAACCTACTATTTATTACAATACCTTTGCTTTAGATGCAATGAGAAACTTTATAAATCATTGAACACCAAATAAGGTTATAACTTTTTGAAAATCACTACCGCAAACCACAATTAAAACAAAGTTCGTGGGTTGCATTGTGTATTTGATAACAGCAAGCAGATGGGCCGTGGTGTGATTACGACTTTGTGCTGTCACGTAACGTGAGAAATACATCCGAACGGGAATTGGTTAACGACACATGACATCTGAATCAGCAGGTTTCCTACAGTTTTGCTCGAAAGCACGCATATAGATTAATGCATACTGGTTGCAAATGTACTTACCAGGCGGTGTATCGGTGAGCACCGAAATATTCGTCGTATCGACATGTGGTGCAAATGCTTCGTAGATGTCAGATTCTTCCTCGATTCCACTCAGCTGTTCGGTGCCGATAGCATTCACTGGCATGATGAAAAGTTAATCGTTTTTCACTGCTACAATGCTGCTCGCCAGTTTACACTTTTGCTAACTCTTGATCCTACACAGTTGCGGTGACTTTATTGCCCGTCGCACTTAAAATCACATATGAATCACGCACCGCTTATTGTTCACCGGTCACCGGCTTTGCGAACCTGAACATATAATTTGCTCCTAGCAGAACCACATTCGCTTCATTAACAGCATAGGTACACTTCATAACAACTACTGCTGCTCCAGTCCTCCGTCGTAGACTCACGTACGGGACCCGTGTATGCGTAGCACAGGTTCGCGCCTCTTGCTGGCAATCTGCCTATCTGTCGTCTATCTTCACCGTATCGTAGCTTGGCTGTTGTTGAAGCTCAATGATAATAAAGCAAGAAGGCTCTACGCGTTTGCACGATAACGTTCGATTTTCTGGCGCACCAATACACTACTGTGGACTAACTGTTTGATTCTCAGGATCTTCTTACGAGGCAAATGTAGACGCCGGCTCTTTCAAACCATCACGGAACACATTTTCTATTTGTTCGATTCAGTTGCTTAGCTTTGAAGTACTATGGCATGAGGAGTAGACTCTGTCTTCTTTAATATTGTGTGCAGGCTTTAATTTAACATGCTACGAAAACTGATAATTTGATACATATCACTTGAATTATGTTAAGCAAACAATTATGCTTCAGACTATTACAATTTAATTTGAGAGATGTTTTCCAAGGATATTGTGAGCCTTTGGGTCATTTGCTATTCATTATGAATGCTTTAGATGTGACTAGATAGTTTACTGTATCTTCACTTCTGCCAGTTGATAGTTAAATGACGTGTTTTTGTATTATCTTCAATGCAACGGACAAAATCGAAACAATTTCTATTAGCTTAAGTCACTCACTATTCCACAGCTCGACACAGGGCCAGCCAGTAGCAAATGCGCTCTTTATGGGGACACTAGTACCCCAGGTCGAACGCGAAATGCATGCATCTCGTTGAAAAAGTTTACCGATAGTTTATGTGAGATCCTCGAAGAACATCATGACCCTGCCAATGGAAAAAAGAAATATACACTTATTAGAATATGCGCAATAGTTTAATACCTTAATTTAATGCGAATCGACACTCTAGTTCGATCCATAGCTTTAGCCTCTTTGCATTAAGATCTCTTTATTGGCACAACTTTTTGCATTTTATCTGCAGAAGTTCCTCAACCGCGAGCGACGCTATTTTTCATCATTCCACAAATTTGAAATTTTAGTTAAATGAACCATTAATAAATAGTTATTGTGATGGTTCATAAATAGAACAATGTGATGACAATTTCAAGACACATTTTTTAACCCTACCATGTGACACAATTAAATATGAAATACTACGCGTTATGCAATTCCCCTCACCATGCTGCAGAGCTGCTAGGGAAATCCCGATATCAACGGGAAAGTGCTGACGACAACTGAGTGAGTCATTTTTTAATCGGACAAACGTCACTGCTACCACCGTATAGATGAGTAGAAGGCAAGAAATCTGATCGATTTACCTAAAATGGCGCTATCATTATAATTGCTAACATTTCTGTCATTCTACTGGTATCTACGTACCTCCAATCTTGCCACCTATACACGCCATGTGCGACTATTGCATTCATGAATCACTCCCCCTGATATTGCCCTACGTCACATCCCTACAGTTCTATCGAAATATCAATATACCGTCCATACGCTCCGCATCCTTTTGGCTCACCTTCCATTTTCCGATTCCATCGCTGATTTGGTAATAAAAAATCAATCACAAATCAATCTCACACCAGTACATGCCAGCTACAAAAGGATCGGACGTGTCGTTCAAAGCACTGAACATCATATTTGAGCTGGTATACATACGAGACACATAAATAGTGGCCCTCCGTACATATGCGTGTGAATTGAAAAATCCAGGCTAATGATAGTTGTCATTGCAGTTGATACCATTTAGAGGGATGCAACCTTAACCAGCTCATGTTGCAGCGCTCCGATTCCGATACGATGCCGAACACCATTCGGATCTACCTTCAATGTCAATCAATCAATACAGCTTTACTATTATTAATCGGGCTAATTAAAGTGTCTATTAGATACCAAAATTTCTACACATACACCTAAGTAATTTTCTAGTAAAGACATGGTTGGTGCGTAACTATCTTAAGAATAATAGTTGGTTGCATTTTCAATAGTTTACGTATTTCTGAACTCAGGGATCATCTTCTTCAGCTGTAGATAAATAATTGTATAATCCTATGTTATTGTAATGAAAAGATAAGAATTCTAAACCAAGGGTCGGCAAATTCTGGTTTGCGTGCCCAATCCGTCCGGGCCGATAGATTTTAACAGGTCCGTGAGAAACATTTCAATTTCTTTAGGATTACTATTTAGGAAGTACTATTGTAATGGCATTGACAACTGATACGGTTTGGATAATTTTAAAGTTTCTTTTTTCAATGAATAAATATGAATAAATATGGTTGAAATATCTGGCCAACAGCTTCAGAATTGCTTCTACTACCCAGTTCCTTTCATAAGAGCCAACTCCCTGTCTTTGATCATATAAAAAGATCAGTTGAATAAGCACATAACTAATAGCGGTTTATTAGGCATTTTGTCTTCTTTGGGACTTTTGTCAGTTTTATGTCTGCGAAAACGAGAATAAAAAATAGCAAAAAATCAGAAACAATAGTTTCATACTGTACGTATCATAGATTTTGTCTCTTAGTATTTAAAATGACAAGCTATTTTCGGTAATCAATTTTTTATATCAAATAGATAGTTTATCATTAATCTCTGGTGATAAAGGCAGCACTTTGACTAAGCCTGAAACACCAAAACTAGAACATCAAAAATAGGTTTTACATTTTAAAATTGTTTTTCAATATTTTGCTCCGATCGTGTAGTTGAAATATCTTATTCTTCTCCAAAGCATCATTTGGGAAATTGTTGGTTTTATAACGAGCAATCCATCATAAGTTAATTATACATCAAATAAGTTACATAATATAACATTTGATTCATCAAATCATCTATTAATGGCCTCACTATAATGATCCCCGATGTATTACAAGAGCTTCAGGGAATTAGGGAAGCAAATCGACTGATTGGTAATTAAGTAACCTAATATACATTGTTCAGAGTATTAAGAAAGCGTTGTTGTAGGAAGAAAAATTAAAGTGGGAATAAAAAAACGGAACAAGTGCAGATTTATTGCCGTATTGGATGTTGGTGCATATTTTCTCGAGAGTATTACGTACAAACAAACTGTCTAGAGCGACAATTCATCAATTAGCTTTGGTGCAACAGGAAAGCTAGCTAGTAAAACAGTAAACAAACGCAATTGCCTAAAACATCTTAACAGTATGTGTATGTGTTTTGCGGAAATTTTGTCCTACCACTTGGATAGGTGGTGCTTGCTGGTCATGCCAGAAGATAAAACCAATGGTTATAAATAAAACATTAAATACATTACTTGCGCACAGAGAAGCACCAAACCAACGAAAGTTAAGAAGCTACTAATACTAAGAATGCTTGAACAAATATATTGATACAGCTCTGGGTAAAGTAAAGGTATAATGTGAAATCGACATGAATCCGGCTCAGAGATTGGATTTTGTTTTTATTCTAACATTAAATTAAAATAATAAATCGCGAAATGAGTATATCTGTGTGTAAGAATATTACTAGCTTTCTCTCTTTTACCAAACCCAACAAACCCCCCTTTCAATCTTTTTCAAACCCTACAAAACACCACTCGAGCATTAACAATACGGTCAATGACTCCCTGCAGGGCATAGAGCCAATATTAAAAAAGAAGGTAAAAACATTACCTTCTCTAAGCATTTTTCGCTTTGCTCTGTGAGTGCGACAAGGGCTAATCGATAAAAACACACACCAAAGAATCGCTAACAACACGCAGGTTGGTTTTCCACCCTGTCCAGTAGCGGCTGCGTGCAGACTCGAGCCGCCTGACGACAACACGGTGACGCCATCGTGGCCAATCGTGATGCCTGAACGACATCATGCCACACGAAGAAACCGGATCATGATACAGCTAATGTTCCTCACTACTACCGCGATGTATCGATTTTGCTTGTTGAGCACAACGTGGGACAACTCCATCCTGCATTACCCAAAACTTCCCGCAGCTACACGCACAACGGACGCAATTTCGCAAGCAATCATCATCTTATAGCTCTGTTCTGACGCATCTTCATGGATTCGATAAGTGGAATATTAGAAGAAAGTAGCGCGAGCTCGAGTTCTTAATGGGTCACGTACTTTCTGGTTCATTTAACAAAAATACATGAAATGTTATAATGCTACAAGGAGAAATGTATTAGTTGGTTAACGGAATCAATCAATTTTCTAACGATTCTGTATACACTTTCGCTTCAAACGGCATGGTGAAATTAAAGATGCTTACCTTTCTCAGGTGCACCTTTTAATATTCCTTTATTGGCTAAAGTTGGTTCAATGTGAGAACAGATCGAAGAAAAGTTGATGCGATGTTGATAGCTCCAGCAGAAGTTCCGAGATCTAATAACGTCCTGCCGCTGCGTTCGGATGCAGTTGATTCGTTGTATGCCCACCGGGAACGGTGATCGCCTTCATGCAGGAGGAGACGTGGTGGGAACAGTGGTTCCGCAAGTTTATTAATGAACTGCCGTAGCAATTTGCTTGCAACAAATTACCGCAATCAGTAAGTAAAGCAGCTTCTCGATGCGGTTTGTCGGGTGTGAAATTATCGCGCTTTTACACAACACAAAACGAGTACGCGAATTTCTGTGGCAGAGTGACACTTGGGTCGGGTTTTCACAGATATGTGCCCCTGTTGTCGCACCAAATTTGGTCAAATCTTCACCCGTGTTATGATACTATTGCAAACACTCACACACAAACACTTTTGCACAGTGCAGTTTACTGCTTCGTCTAGCACTTTCGCAATCAAAGAATACTCAATTGAACATTTGCCTATCGTATTTCATTATCTGGAAGAGAAAATAGACTTAAATTTCGCAACGCATTTCTTTATCACCAACACATTACCAACCGCAGCAATAAAAAACACAATATTGATGATAAATACGCATTGCACAACTTTCAAAATCAGAACAGACCCCACTGATAGAGCCACAGGAATAGCAAACAAGATTAGCATAGAATATTGCACAGGCACAGCAGCAGCAGAACGCCCACTTCCTGCTATCCAATCAAGTAAACCGATGCGAACGACAGATTCTGCGACGAAGCCAATTTCTATGCCAACCGAGATCAACAAAACCCTGTGACAAGCTGCTATCCGATCTCGCTGCACTCGAAGGGAAATATTTTCGCTTCAGCAGTTTCCGTTTTCTTTTCTTCAGTGATGTTTACGAAATCTTTTTTGAACTGTTTCATTTCGTGGTGAATTGCTTTTTCCTTTTTTGTTACACACATGCACACACACGTTATATCGTCTCTTGAACTACAGCACAAATCACTCAACGAAGCACAATATAAAATTCCACAGAGGAAAGTAAATTATAGCCAAGTGTTCACCTTAGTCGGGAATTCTGGTTGACTGTGGTATACCAAAAGACTGCAGGGTTGCAGTGGTTAGAATTCTGCAACTACGATAGCGACGTTATTCTGTGCCGAATCGAAAGCATGAGCAAAGGTATGCTACACAAACTATTCACAATTGTCTAGCTTCGATCGAAACACACAGCAGAATAAGTTAATCTTACATTTGCCTATTGCGAGTGACTGCAAAAGCACCGAGACTGTCCTAAAGTTTAGGATGAAAACGAAGAAGTTTGTACATAAATCTTGCGCACTCGGACGTTTTTTCTTTCGTTTTGAATGCTACACGCACACAACTGCACTACTGTAGCTGTCAAGCCTGCTTGTCAAACTGATTGTTGACTGTCCGCACAATGGCTACCCACTCGGACTATTTCTCTGGTTTATTGTGGTTGCAGGAATAATAAATATCATAGTTTTATTTATAAATCTATCCAACTACTAGTTGTACGATAATCATGCACATTACCACTAATTTCTCAACTGCCTTATTATGGATTAGAAATGGACTACGTAAAATAACGCTATGACACTAGCTGGAGAACGCTGTTTAGCATGCCTTTGATCACTATTAAAGAGTGGACAGGTGTCAAAACAACTTTACAACGTTACAACTTTTTTCGAACATTCTTTGATTTCATGTAACCGTTGAACAACGCTATGAATTGAATGATTTTATTGAAAATCATTTCGTTTTTGAACAAATAATTGTATCAATGGTCACGTCGTATCGATACGATATGGCGAATACCCTTCATATGAGAAGTAACTTGCAATTGAAAAATAAATACCCTAAATGAACTCGCGGAATGAATTGAACTATCAATTTAATTGACTCGGTTAATTACTAACAAGTTTTATTATTTTGGCATCATATGTTTTTATTTATCATTACAATTGCACAATAATTACAATTAGTTTGTTGCAAATGCTTATTTTTGTCATAACTAAGGAAGAGAGACTTTAAATGGAATGATTTTCATCAGTTACTGGTTTGTAAAGTTATGTTAGATTGAACATCCTGAGAGGTGTGTATGCATCATGCAAGATTTGCTCAATAAGCATTATCTTACCTTATGTAACACTGCGGGCCATATGGGCCATATCAACTTTTTGAAATCAAATTGCACATATCATTGTTTTTCCTATTGAGCGAATGCGTTAATCCATTCAAATTTACCGTTTTGATCGTCTTACGCAACGCTCGATGTTTTGTTCCTACGAGTTCAATCGTTCTTGAAAATCGTTGTTTGAGCGAACTCTTCGGTTGTACTAGCTGCATGCACAGTGCTGGATCTCCAGAAAAATCTAGCACCGATGTCAGATGCAATTGTGGTTCCTGCTCTATGCTGAACCGAACATTCACGGTTGTGAATGGCGTATCAAAGGATAATCGGCCCGTCATGCTTATGCCAGTGCTGGGAATACAACAAAAATTGATTACTTTATTCATGTGAAAAAGGCGTATCGATCTTACTTTTGTTCCACTTTCGACTGCGCATTACGGCCCCACAGGCTCATGGTGACCTGTCCGTTCAGATCAATTGATATAGCACCAGTTGAACTGAGAATTAACGTCACACCGTTATTGGATGCAAACCGTTCTTCGCTGTCCTGCAACAATGTGATGGCCTGATAAGCCGGTGTAGCTTCCGATGCTGTACCGCTCCAAACATGTCCCATCAATTCACCCTTTCCGTTGAAAAATTCTAAAGGCCTCATTGCCACGCCTTGTACCAATAGTTCCATTCCCGCCGTTGTATCTTCCTCTTTATCATCATCGGTTGCATCCGCATCATTGCTACTGACAAACGATGACATGCCACCGGCGTATAATCCTAGGGTGAACAGACTAGTCCTTTCGTTATCCACATCCAGCGTTAAATCAACGATTCCCCGTTTCAAAACACCTCCGCTCATTTCTTGTAGACTCGTAAGAGAAGCATTAAACGACGGTACTGCCGAAAATTTGCGACTCAATGCTGTGGACAGTCCTCTAGGAGCGAGCACGTGGTAGTTATTCAGTACTGGATCATTCTCTATGATGCTCTTCAGCATTTGGCCAAATTCGGTGCATTGTTCTGCGAGCATCCGTAGCTTCTGTAGCAAATATTGCTTCACCTCATACGCTTTATCATTCGACTTTAAAAACTGTAATAGATGCGATAGTTCGTCGTAGTCTGGTTTCAAATCCAACAAAATATCTAACGCCAACGTTCGTGCACTGGAATCGTAACGTTTCGACACCTGGAAGAAAATGTCCTCAAATTTCGCCCTAAACTCGTCATTCCACAGATAGACAGAGAATGATCGTAGGGCTTTCATAGCAGCTACGCTGACAGCTTTCGTTGATTCCTGTGCGAGCATTAACAGACTATCCACTGTTTTGGGACATTTGAGATTTTGGAGCCCACGTATATACTTTAACTTACAGCTATCGTTTGAACATTCGTAAAGCTTGTCTTGTAACAATGCAACCACCTTCTTTACCACCTCGGTTTCATACGAGTTGCCTTCCAGTTGAGCATATCGGCGAGTTACAGCTGCCAGACTCTGGATGAGGCTGTCGTAAAATTTCATATTTCTATGTTCGGTCTGAGCCATTTGCAATAGATCTTCAATGATTTCCTTTTGCGGTCGTGTACCAACAGCTAGTGCTTGCAAGTATCGTTCTCCGAGGAACAGATCTTCATCGTCAGAAACGTTAACAAATTCCGATTTGGCCGCCTCATGTGAGGCTACCGTTTGTACTGCTGCAAGTAGGTCCAACAGTTGTCCTTTAATTTCATGTGATGATTTAGCCTTAAGCAGTCGCAACAAATCCTCTTTTTTCGCATGACGTGCTACCTGTACCATATCAACCAATGCAGTGGCAGACGCTTCTTTACCGACATTATCGTTGGTGAGTGATTTTTTGTAATGTTTAAATAAGCTGATAACGCTTTCGCAATTCTTGTCCTTGCATGTTGCTTTAAATTCTTGTGTCAAAAGTGTTTCTCGTTCCAAAGCCAACTTTATCACGACCTCTTCCAAGCTTGATCCTTCCACTGTTGCCGTTTTTTGAGCGCCTCCTTGCACATTTAGCTGCATGACGGATTCATAGTACGCCCCACATTGATCGTGCGCATTCAGTAAATATTTTACGTAGTCTTGGCTCGTCACTTTTTGCAAAGCCCCTTCGGTGGATACAGTGAAATCCGTGCTTCGTGATGTTTTTAAACTGCTTCGCAATGCATATTCGGACCGCTCCATCCGCTTGGCATCATATTCGCAATTTCCCTTAGATTTGTGATAGCGTGTGGATGAGTGCGATATGTACTTTGCCTCACATTGTCCCGACGGATCATCTTCAGTGTATGTTCCATCCAATAGCTGATATTGAAACAGTGCGCATATTCCCTTCTTCAAATTTTTAATCGGAACCGTATCCGAAGGCGCAAAATATACCTCTCTGATGCGGCCCAAATTCCACCACGCATAGAACGGAGATTCCAAACCAACAATGACTCCGGCGTTCTCATCGGGAATGTTAACCAGTTTAGGATTTTGAATCTGAAAATAAAAGAGAGTTATACATTCTATGTGTGAAAATAAACCGGCACCTTGCGATGGTAAGAATAATACCTGTATTTTCAAAAGCTTTGTTTCTTCATTTCCCCATACTGCTCCCACTGTGACGGTAGCCAGCGTCTGGTAACCGAATGCAACAGTCGCATTTTTGGCATTTCCCACCTGTACAACGTTAGAAAAACTAAACTTTTCTTCCGTGCCAACCAAAAAGGCCTCGCCAAACGCTAAAAAGAATGAAAAAATAAATACAAATTTCAAAAAATATCCAGAAGTCCAGAGTCCAGAACAGGCAGATTTTGATCAAATTGCGTGTAGGTCATTTCCGTGCCAGAAACAGCAAACAATCGTATTTACCTGGAGCCACGTATCCAAAGTCTGTAATGAATGAGATTTGAAAAAAGATTAATACACAGTAATCTGATTTGTTTACACAACATTAACCAGCAGAACATGACAAGACTAGCGCTATCAGCTGATCGCGGTACACGTCATGATGATGAGTTGGTTCATCCACAATTTTCATTTTGATATGTCGTTATTTTGGCTAAATCTTTGTAATTTATTTTTTACTCGACTAAACACCTCACACTTTAACTGTTCCTTTCCTTCGTACTGCATCATTGCAGCCAATGCTCAATTATGTTCAATTGTTCCTCCATTTAATGTTTCTCGTGCTAGAACTTTGCCGTATTCCGATGGGTTGAGCACATTGATGCTCACAATTGTTTCTTCTCTCGCTAGTTCCCTGTCTTCATCTTGAATCATTCGGTATCTCTTTCTACTGCTGTTCCATTCTTGCTTCAAGTTCAAGGCGAAAGGTTATCTTATCAGGCTGCTTTCGTTGCAACTATCACATAACAGTACCTCGCGGTTGCTTGGTAACGTCGAACTGCTGCACTTACCAAACGTAGATAACAGAACAGATACAAACATATACAACTTCATCCTGATGGTCATTCAACTCTTTCCTAGCGGACCAAACAACACTGCAATGTATCCGATCACGATCACTAGTAGAACTACTGTTCTGAACTACTAAGCTGTTAGTAACTATAGTAGGACACGACGAAACAGACTCAATAAGAGTAAGACATTTTCGTTGATTTCGTTCTCACACTGCTACGCGATTAATTTTAACCGTTACAGCCGCACACAACCGAACCCAAATCACGAATGAACCCGCTTGGAGAATGGGCCGCATTGAAAGATCACCCAATCTGACAGTTGTTGTTTGGATGAGCTTTACCAAGATTTATATAAGCGAGATGAACGTGAAGCAGTTGATATAGCATTTTTAATTTTAAACTCACATTATCATCATCACTTTAACTTACATGATGATTTTTTAGCACTGCTATCGCTAAGAGCAAGTATAATTACAAATAAACATATAGTACTGAACTGTAATGCACAGTTCTTGCAATATGATCAGACGTCTGACGTGTGGCGTTTGACAGTGTCCGCGATCGCTACCTCCTCTACTACGTACGTCTGAACAAGGCTTCATAATCAGCTGATTTGGATGCTAAATTGTTTTGCAAACGCATCTGATTGCGAGTATAGAAAACGCGTTATCTTAACTCTTGAAATATGAGTGTAAGAAAGTCTCCCTTGCAAGAACGATCCATTATTACGCTTGAAATGAAGGCATTGAGTTCGATCCGCATTTTAGACAACACGATCTCCCGGGTATGGGTAGAAATACCGAGTCCTGCAGCTGAAAGGCATATTACAAAGCTGTGGAGTTGAAAAGTGTTAACTTTTGAGTTTCGGTTTCAAAAACGTGTGTCACTAATCCTTTACACAATTCGGGTACCGTTATAACTTCACAAGGGTGAGTAAAAGAAATTGTCTCCCTATCTTTCATAATTAACTAACGTTATTAGGGTAAACTTTCGGAGCTAATTGTAGCTTGCTTGTACCTAACATGCAAGTGCATGGAATTTGTACACGTTTATTATTGAATTGAAAGAATTTTCCTATAAACAATTGAATCGTTTTTATTAATCGATCTTGTTTATTCGAATGGCACGTTTTAATCTACTATCTTCTTCTTCGTTATCGGCACAACAACCTCAACAGGTCTAGGCCTGACATTTCTGGCTTTCTAAGACTTTTATTTACCCGTAGCAGAATAGTCATTTCCGAGTTCGGGGGATTGGTCCAGATGGGATTTTGGACCGGTTCTGTCGTGCGAAGACCGGCGCTGATACCGGTACACCACCGGGCCGCCCCGGTTAATCTACTATACTACTACGAAACTTTTCTGTTTTGCCTACCGGTGCTCGCATAAAATGAAATAAAGTGTGATCACTTCATTTTATTTAGCATAATGTTATGATACAATATACACAATATATTTTATCGGGCTATGAACAGTTCTTCTCTAATTTAATGGATGATAAACGACACTTTTTTAGCGACCTAAATACCTTGCATAATTTTGAACAAATAACTTACAATACGCTTGTTTCCATTTCAGCAGGAACCTTAAACTCCGTTATTGGCGATTTGTAGAGTGGACTATCCATCTGATATTTAGTCTCTTGCTCCCTTTCCTTTTCGAATTTAGCAAACATTTTCCGATCATCGTACGTTAGTTTGCATCTGTAGCAAAATAGCAGCATTATGCCACCGACAATGATCGACACAGCGATGCCAAGCCCGGCTGCAATCAAATTAACCTCTTTGCATTGGAAGTTCTGTACTTTGAGCAATGTTTCTCCATTGGTTGAAAGTGCGTACGAGAATTTGTAGTCGCACACATTCTTTTCGTCGTTGAATCGAAAAGTGCAATTTAGAAAGTCTGTAAAGAGGCGCAACAAACGTTAGACGAAGCTATTAACATTTGCAAGAAGAGAATATTTACCATAAGTTGCGGCAATCAGCTCTACTTTGTACAGTCCAATCTTTTCACGACACTTTCTGTCCAAATCTTGGCAAGGAATACCATTTATTCCATACACTGCACAACGGATGCAATCTTCGTAAGATGAGCATAGTGCCGGTTGTTCGCCATCCTTGGTTTCACAAAATGGTCCAAAAAATGATTCGTCACAAGTGCAACGTCCACAAGTGCACTCTCCATGTCCAGAGCACAGTGCGTCGTTCGATGGTGCCTTACATCCAGTTGTGTCCATCGTGCAATCACAATTGTCACCAGCCCATGGGTTCAAGCAACTGCATGTCCCACACATACAGGTACCGTGGTCTGGACCTCCACAAATTGTACCATCAATCCTGCAACCCCGAAGCATATTAGCCCGTTTTAGTGTTATTTGCAAGTTAAGCAACATAAGGAATCAATTATTCATACATACGTAGCACATTCGTTACATTCGCAATGTTCACCTTTGAATCCGGGATTACAGTAACATTGGCCGCAAATGCATTCTCCACGATCAGAACAAATAGGGCCGGTACGCAGCTCATCTCCATCACTAGGTGCCACACATTGCTCGAACAGTTCTCGTCGGTTTTGAGAGTTTTGTAGATTGCATTCACACGTTTTTCCTATCCTGAAATTGAAATTCCAACACGTACATGAGGAATACAGCGATGATTCATTCTGTAATCGAATCTTTCAACAAGAGAACATACCATCCAACATAGCACTGACACAGTCCACACACGTAATCCCCGTTGAAGTTGCACAATTCACTCAGTTCCGTTGGTTTCTTGTTTTTATCACAGTCACAGGTAGTTCGTAAATCGATTTCTAGTTCAACTGCTTCGTTGCTGATCAGTTTCTCCTCAATGCGAATAGTGACATTCTAGAAAAAAGAAATCCCCAAGTAACGTTGTACTTAAAGCTGCGTATAGCATCTGCACCAGTTAGCTTACCGTTACCGATGGGTCTTTTGGATAATCCAGCAACTGCAACTCGACGTTGAATTTATATTCCTTTCCAATTTCAATGTTGTCACATCGGTTAATCGGTTGCGGTACGCGATACATTCCACCACAGTCAGTGGTGTAACGCACTTCAAGATAGTCCGGCGAGTTGTCTGTGAACTCTACCCGTTTGATAAATTCTCGATATCCATCATCTACCAGCTGAATAATGTTGGACGAATCGTCCTGCAGCCGGCCTACGCTTGTAAACTCTGGCATTAGTTCGCTCAGTCGTCGGTAGTACGCTTCTTGGGCCTCTGTGACGGCAAATATCACGGCCGTCTTTGAGCGTAGCAAAACACGCCAGATTTGCTCCAGTGATGGATAATCGTACTTTAGCACATCCACAAAGTTGCCCTCCTCATCTAAATGGCACTGTTTGTCGTTTTCTTCCACGATACCAGCCAGTAGCCCATCACCAGCCATGTGTAACCACCCGTCCGTAGCCACGATTACAATTTTGCGAGTGTTCGAGCCCCATCCGATTTGTTTTTCGCATACCAGCACTTGCATTAGCGCATCCAAACCTGCCTCTAGATTGTCCACATTGCCGGTAACATTACTTTCCTTTACCTGCGCAATAAATCTATCGATATCACGCGTGATCTTCAACCGATGCCGAAAGCCGTACGTTGGTTCGCACTGATCATTTTCCGAATAGCATGGATTCTGGAGACGATGTGGTTCGGATTGAATAAACGGTACGGCCGGTTTGTCGGCGAAACTGCCAAATCCGAGCTGATAGTTCGCCGTCATGTTAGCTAGCGCCAGTGCCAACTGGCTACCCATGCTTTCTAGCGTTGCTTTATCGTCTCGCATCGACCAGGTAAGATCCATCAGGTAGTACATATCCAATGGGTAGTTTTTGGCAGGTTTGTATTGAAACGAAATAGTTTTTGCGGCCACTGCATGTTAAGGGTTAATATTAATGGTTCAAGTACAGGCCAAACCGTTCGAAATGCTTACATTTGCCTAAGCGTAGATTCATTTTCTGGGGCGATATTTGTATCGCTTCTAGCTTCTGAGCATCAAAATCCCGATGCGGCTCATTTTGCGTAATTTGAAGATGGGAATAGTTGTAGTTCGTCTCAATTTTGGATGCGTTGCAATTCGATTCTAATAGCTCTTGTTTCGTCATGCATCGTGATTTTCTCATTTCGTAATTCTGCAATATTAAAGCAAAAAATGTTATTAGGAAAACGTAATTTTGAAAACATACAAACAGCACAATTATCAAGACATTTTAATATGTTGTTCGTGCAGTGTTTGATGTCAAAATGAACGAACCGCAATTTGTCTGAGCGAGAGTTTTACGGGTCAACAATGATCGATTCTATGTCTAACACATTGTTGAAATGCAAATGTAATATTTTTCAACAATGTGTGAACAGCTGGATCATCCTAAAGACAACACGCAATGCATCATTCTGCTTTTTGCAAGAGAGCTGTTAAACTGAAACTTTAACAAAATGTTTAAAGCGGTATGATACATATCAACGTATAAAGTATGAAATATTCTGCATGTGAAATATTCTTCAACGTATACAACCAATAATATTTATTTATGTAATTCTAACAAAATGTTGTGACATTCCTCAGCACTTGGACGTGTATTTCATACTGTTGATACTGGGTGAGTCATGCCTTAACAAAGTTATGCAATTTCCGAAAGCTACAGAAAAGCTAATGTAAATCCCTACAGCTACAAAGAAGCTAATGTAAAATGGTTTATGAAGCATTAACAATTAGTTGTTCTACGTGACACATTTCGAACATATCAACAGAGACCGCTCCCATTTCCACTTTATCCGAAACGCCCACATCCATGTACTTACTTCATCCGTACACCATGCACAGTCTTTGTCAGCGTCGAGGCATTCGATGCAACTTTTTTGAAAGAAGCACTTTGTTTGGGCAATGGAACGAGAGGCTGAAATGAACATAAAACCACACAAATTAAAAGGATCATCATCGTCAGCTATCGGATCAAACAACTCGTATGTTTATACGCTTCAAATATCATACATTGTGCAAATGCTGAAACAAACAGAATCGTAGACACCACGACCGTTGGTATTAGCTTGAATGTAGTCATGGTTCACAGTAACTTGTCACTTATGGTGTGATGATTAAAATTTAAATTAAACTTGCACTATTAAATATTATAGAAAAGCAACACATTTCTCCAAGGAATTGTGGAACGAATTCGAATAACTATAACTTTAGCTGCAACCACGCCGTCACTTTCAGAATGATTGTAAAACTTCGGGATAAGTTGCAGTACCGGCGACACGTCTTATTTTCGATAGAGAAAACTGCTGATAAGATAACCGGTCTCCAAAACAAACAGAAACGCAAAAGAATCAAGCGAACAAACGAACACACTCTCTTAACCGTAGACGGTTCGCTCGCAACTAATGTAGAACAACAATATTCCTATGCTTAGGCTAGCATTCGCCACCACGAACACTATCTGAGCCTGCAAATGGCACATCGCCCGTTTATTCTTCTACCGGCGAGTTTTGTTTACCTCAGCGCTCTTGGTTCCTTAGCGCATGTAGTCTGTCCCATGGTTGTTGAAGAATATATCATATACATCTTCATCGTACCTGTAGGTGTCGTTTAACTATCGATAACAGGCTGTGATAACATTTACGCTTACGCTTATTTTTACTCTGTTTTCATTAGGCTAATGTAGCCCCACCATTCAACATACCAACTCAATTTAGCCTTAGTTTTTGTTTAATTGTTTCATATTCACGATGGATGATTTACAGTTTGCGTCAAGCGGTGGACGCCGTGTCAGCGTCTTTGCTGTTTAGCAGCTTCAGCAACTCAAACGCTTCTGGCAGTAGTCCGTAGTTCCCCCGGCTAAACAAATATTTAAAACTGAAGTAATCAAACTGTATCCTAAAAGTAATATACCATTTTCTTGTACCGTGTAATTGTTTGTCAGTATAACAAAAAAAAAATAAACAAAACGTTATAAACAGAACAATATTTTCTAGTTGGTCGATTCATGTAAGATGGTATCTGGTATGCAACTTTCGAAGGCAGTGCTCACTTCATATGATCTGATGTCGTGTTGGAATAATTTTCGTTTATATACGATACGACGTGAAGCTAAAGCATTGAGTTCCGGTGTTTCGTTCAGTTTTTCTCGAATATTTGATGAACCGGTTAGAAACGAGCAAGCGGCGCCGATCTTCACTCGTCACGACCGCTATAAAATCCCATCCGGATAAAGTAAAAAAAAAGCTAGCAATCGCCAGGCCTGGACCTCTTGAGGTTGTTGTGTCGTGAAGAAGAAAAAGATATAGACTTAAGAAGATTTTGTGAACGATTAGAAGACAAATGTTGGATATCAAGTAAGCAATAGCACAATCGTATATAAAATTGGGAATTCCTGTATAGTCAGTCCTGCGTACTGGAGATTGGAACGGTCCTGTCGTGTGAAGACCGGCACCACCACCAATACACCACCGTGCCCTTCTGCTACAGACATTACACAGCCAATCGGTCATGGTAAATCCACTGAATGTCGTCATCAGCACCTGGATCTCCGTAAATACCTTATTTGACCGTTTCGTTTTCGTTTGGTTCTGGCCTATCAAATCTCAATACGTCTATCTTTTTGAGTCAAGAGTGATTTTTGCGACGCCATATATAATTCACATATTTTGACAGTTTTTGCTGCACTGTGAAAATCTTTTGTCTTTGTAATCCATCGGTTAGCTAACATCTTAGTGAAGAATAATTACAAAATAACTGTTCGATTATGTTCTAGTTTTTTGTGAGCTTTAGCTGTCTCTTTGATTAAGCCTCGGCAATTGAATTAATGATTATTAGGCTAGATCTTCCGGTAGAGGGTCTTTAAAACCCGTTTTGTTCTTTTTGTTGATCGTCGATCACAGAAAGAATTTTCTCAGTAAAATTGTGTGGAAGTCGTAGTTGTAGTCCCAGCCGCAGGCAACCACGTCGTCCTCAGTGGTTGCAGTGTCCTCAAATTCCCTCAAAATAGCCAAGAGAAATAAAAAAACAACTTTTTGAACATATTACCGTTACAAAACCCCCGAAATCATAGCTATGTCAGTAGCTGAATACGGTGAATATATTAAAATTATATCTTCTGAGTACAAAATAGTACGCTTCAAAATCAAGAGATATTCTGGACTTAGATTAAAAGTAGGAAAACCAGATTTGTCCAATCTGCAATTTTATTTATATTTTTCTTCGTTAGAACGGCCGGACCCGTATCGACTTATTTTACCACGTAACCGGATAGTCAGTCCTTGCTACGGGGTGTTGGTCCGCATGGGATTTGGTTCGATTCGTCCGTGAGAAGACCGGCGCCGTTACCACCATGCCACCGGCCCAAACCTGCAATTATAGGGACAATAAAAAATATATTTCATTTGCTTGCTGCTTAGGTTCATGCCTCATCGTTCGATGTAAACAAATTTTGTGGAATTTGTTTCGAAATGTACTAGCAGCTCGAACAAGGGTGTCCACATTGACTATATTTAAACGGATCTGCCTTCGACAAAGTATCCATTGATATACTCTTAGCTAAGCTCAATAAACTGGGCTTTCATGCTCCTATATCACTCTGGCTTCTTTCGTATCTTAAAACAGGACTCATGGAGTGAAATTCGGCAATTTTAGCTTTGAAGCTTTAGTTAGCTTTTCCGGTAGCTCGCAAAGTAGTAACAAGGGTCCTATCATGTTCTTCTTTTATATGAATGACGTTTCGTTAGTTTTGATTGACGATTGCTACTTGGTCTTGGAATCTTACTAGACGATGAAATGACTTTTACCAAAATCTTTGAGGACATCATAAGCAAAAAATTCGAAGTCGAGGTTTAGTTCATAAGCTGACAATAGAGTTTCGTGATCCTTTTTGTATTCAAGTTCTCTATGATGGTTTGGTAAGATCTTCTTTAGAGTATGGATCGATTGGTTGTCCCGGTTCGCAATTAGTGTACTTAGATGGCCAAACGGTAATGATTTGTCATGCACAACTAGGTGTTTATTGTGAGGTTTAGAATCGCTTGACAAGCAAACACGTAAAGGCCAAAGTGATTTTTATTACCGATAGGCGAGTTCAATTCCCCCCGTTTGTTGAGTCAAACTAATGTACACGTCCCTAGCCAAAACACGCGCTCAGCAAACTTACTTTCTGTGGTGAGACACAATACATCATATGCGGCTAACAAAGCTACACAACCAGCCATGATATGAAGTTTTAATACCTTTTACTCAGGAATAGATTTTAACATACTGGCATCGGATCTGAGCGAAACCTTGCGCTATCTTAGTATGTAAGGCACTGAGTTCTGGGGCACAATGAGGTGGACTCGTGAACTACAAAAAAAACAAATATCTTGGCGGAAAGTACTTAATCATTGTGTGGATCTTGCAGGACACGATCGAACCATTGATAGTCAATCAGCATCTTAGTTAGTATACCTTAGTTCCTACTATACTTACTTACTAAAAAATCATCAATTTACCTGAGAAATGAAGCGAAATTCTGAATTCTGAATATATAAGGATAAATAAAACGATAGTTAGAATAAAAATAAAATAATTGTACATCAATCTTTTATGTTTATTTGCTTTGTGGTTTATGATTTATTGACAGACCGTTAATATCTATTGTGTTCATGTATTACAATCGTCGAATAGAGTGCAACAGAACCGAACGCATCGGAACGTACTCAATCGGAACAGATTGGATTCACACGACACTAGAATAAAGTCGCAGATAATCACGATTCTAACATTAACAACAGGGCAAGTAGTGATGCATACCCGTACTTTACTGAAAATCCTCATGCCCTCATCCTCATTTGTAATTTTACAAATCTTGCATCTCTATTTAGCAAACTGTTCCCCCCAAATTAATTAATACAACTAACCAGTTAAACCAGCATTTTAACAGCATGCCACATCAACGCATCCAATTCCTGTGCATCACTGTTTTTTCTCACTTCTTATTCGAAATCACCCAGGGTATATCCAGCATAGTCTGGTAACGTCTTAAGCTAAATGGAATCGTTCTGACAATGGCTAACAGATACAATGATCCAGGATTGAGCGTTTAAAAGATTTTCATCTTCCACTCGCTGGTTGGCTACGCATTCGTTAACGAATCGCATAGTTCCCATTTGTTTATAGCACACGTTCGCCAGTGCATTGTCTGTGGACAAGGAGGGGCGACGATTTTGTAGTATTATTATTATCACTGGCAAACGTATTGGCCATCTCTTTTGTGGTATCGCATTCCGGGTTACTTAACGGTATCATACTGTGTTGCGGAGCAGCGTCCGGTACCAAACGTCGCAAAAATCCGGAATTGCATCCCCAAGGAAATATCCTGAAGGAATACAAGATGTTATGTTACAGTTTTTGAGTTTAAAATCTCAATTATATCGCACACTTACCATTTGATGGCCAACATTAAGCGCAAATATCCGGGAATGATTACGTACTTCTCATTTTTCTGGACACCTTCAATGATTTTATCTGCCACATCATTCGAATCCAGAGTGGGAACCCATCTGCAGGAATTATAAAAATAATTTAACTTTATAAAATACTTTAAGAAATGCATGCATTTGATAATTTAACCATCAAAGTTGATCTTAATTGATCGACATAAAATTGATATATTAGAAAAACAGAAGAGTTGGAAAAAACGTATAAATAACAACAAAAATGAAATAAATTATACAAAACAATGCGTAAATACTAACCTAGAATTTACATCGTCGAACATTCCAGTCGATTGTATAAAATATGGGCAAATGACTGTCGTGAAAACACCTTGAGCCCGAAGATGTTCAAGCTCCAACCGTAATGCTTCATCAAAGCCAACCTGTACTCGTACAGCAAAGTAAGACACCATTGAGCACGAAAAAAAAAACATTGCGCTGAGTAATGTTATAAATCACATTTTCGATTAACACTTCGGATACTTACCGCAGCAAACTTACTGGAACAATAATCAACCAGCTTGGATATACCGACATGGCCAGCCAGAGAAGCGATAGTTATAATGTGTCCATGGTCATTTTTCAACATCGCTGGTAGAAATGCCTTTGTCGTCTAGAGTTGGTCCGCCGGAAATGACACATGTAGAATAAAATAAACTCTGTAGCCTGTGTCGCTTTCGATTTCGTTGCTTAACCACTGTTGTGCGTATGTGTTTGATAGCTCATGAGAAACTCTTTATTCTACTATAGCAAGATAGCAATCACGTACCGATTTGTCTACCAATTTGGAGATTCATTTATATTCGAAGCATTCGTGAAGCATTTCCTTACTATTATTATACGGTTCTTGCCGTACAAATACTACTGCAAGAGCTACGTCTAACACACCACCTATCAACTTACCCAGAAATGTGCAAGTACATTGACACTAAAAGATCGTTCTATCAAATGATCCGGAGTGTCTAAAAGGGCGCGACCAGACACGACACCTGCATTGTTAAAGAGTAACGTAACCTGAAAGTAGAAGTGGAAAATCGTATTAGCACAGTTCTAAACTGGTTTGCTGGAAGTATTTAAAATTAACTGATCTATAAACACTATATATGGCATGTAAATGTTGTTATCGTTATCTAAAATTTCTCCCGAAGCGACTAATGTTGTAAAGCTTACAACTATACACTAGGCGTGTATAGTTGCTCCACTGTTTGCTGCTTGCTGAGGCTAGTAATTTCGATCATCTTAATTATAAACTCAACTAGTAATTAATGGCACAATTATTCGTCGGGTCCGCATTTATAGAGGGTTAATCTAATGACAAGGTCCTTCGGTAGTTTTTGTGCACCTAACAGTACACACATTTGCATTCATGTGTAGGAATGACTACACAAGTACATCAAGTACGACGACGCTATGAATGAACATGCAAATTATACTCAACCATGTGCTTTTTCCATAAACGCTAACAATAGAAACTTTCTGTGCATGAATAGGTGGAATAGGTTGTAACATATAATAGGCATACTTACATCACCAATGTCTTCCTGTATTATTTTCGCATACTTGTACACCTCTTCCTTGTTCGAGATGTCCACTTTGTATCCTTTGCAGAGTCCTCCTAGGGATTGGATCAGCTTCACCGAGTCGTCTAGCCCTATGTCGAAGGCAAAAATATAAAAGAATGTGTACCCAATCATTTACTGCCGACAATGGACCAATGCACTGACCTTAATACATCCGTACAACAGAAAGGGTCATTGCTAGTGCAAAGACCGTAAACTTGCCCTGCTGTGAAAGAGTTATCTTTTCCATCGCATATTACTTCGTCATGGTCAGTTGTGGCAAGCACCGAGTTAAAGTTCAAAGCTTACATTCTCTCTACACAGTCATAAAGTAAGGTTTAATATTATTGAAACCTAACCTACAAACTGTAGCTTAGTTGCGGGTTTAACTTGTCTGTGATTGTGTGAGCTTTAAAGCCACATTATAGAGAATATATTTTGTATAATTATCAATGATTTCTTTTTGGATTTGTATGATGTTAAATGTGTTTTTTTTTATCAAGCAAAATAACACTCAATCCTTCAAAAGAACAAGTAACAGGCATGTATGAGGTATAATTAAAACCAGTTCCCCTGGAAATTATTAGTTAGAATAATGCAACCCGTGCGATATACAGCATTTGCTGAAGTTATGACACATCCCACCAGTATTCATTGCCATGGTTTACCACAAGCACATGCTATCTTTTTTATCAATCCCGCTGATCTTGACCCAGTGCAAAACAATATTCACATTATGATCGAGCATCTCCACGTGCAATGAGTTGTCGACCTCGGTCTGGTTTTCGGGGTTTCTGATTGTATTTTCTTCTGTGCACGCTCGTTTTTTTTTGTTGCATTTAGCAAAACCAGTTATATACCCTTTTGTAATTTCATTTTCTTCGCTCGCCCATCGTCATCGCCAACAGACGTCACCGGTTGCAACTCATCCGTTTCGTATGGTGGCAGCATCCACGGGGTTTATCACCTGGCGAAACGAACGTTGTTAAAACGAAAGTTGACAACGGGAATAGTAAGAGCAAACATAAAAGGCAACGAGTGTCTGTCTGCGCTCTGGCGACCTTGAATATGTTGCAGTCTGTTGTGAATTTACATCCATGGGGACTAGTATGCATATCATATGTTCTCCGAGTTTCGTCAATGTCAGCTTCTTATTTTCTGATACACATTTACTTTACTAAGTTGTTCATGGGGATTTTGACAGTTGAAAAGGTTTTTTGAAAGTGCGTGCAAAACCAAATCAATGATTTACTTGCGGCTTATAAACTCTATAGCGTGCTATAGTAAATCAAAACGTTATACTCATAAACCTTCATCAAACGTGCCTGAAAAAAATGATATTAACAACATTCATACCATCAGCTCAGCATTATAACATAACTTAATGACTGCGGACTATTCACATCTTAAGATGCAGCTCACTCACTCGACAACTTTTTGACCTTCAATTGAGCCAAGAAGTACAAGTGTGTAGAGCAGTCGTCATCGATTCAATGAGTTATTGAAAGCTTTACCACATTCACTGGGCGTTGTAGTTGCAGAGCAAGATCTTTTGACCTTCGGCAATGCTTTGTGAACTATTAGAAACTGTGATGCCAAATTTCAACATTGCCCACTCCGGCCGTCAGTAGTGGTAGGGTATGTATCAAATGTGATGTATGTACCAAGTACGGTTCATCTCATCAGTATTGGGGAAAAAATCACATGTTCTCATCTACAGCCCTGTGCACTATTGAACGTACCATGGACATATTTTAATGTTTTGTAAATAAAAACGTTAACACTGAGGTTAGACGGTTTGTATGATGGGCATTGCAGCTAATAGAAGCAATTTTATCCAAACACTAAATATATTAACCTATAGTGCCAATCATACGTCCGTGCCCGGCAAGGGGAAACAAGTACGTCGTTGAAATCTTGATATTTCCTTTTTATAACCATGCAACAACCCATCTACGCGAGCTGGTGTACGCTTACACAAGAAGTCTTCCATTTTCTGAAGCTTCATCATGACGCCAAAGTACTTTTCGCGTTTCTTTGGAGTAAGAAAAAAAACACGCGTCATTCGTGACATTCCGTCATTGGTGGTGCAATAGCATTATACTTACACAAAACCGACACCGACACGGTGTGCTTACCTAAGCCGTCTCTCTACTAATGCCTTTCGGGTTGTTTGGATCTTAATTGTCGGATACATACCTTCCTGATTTATATCCCACAGCACAACCTTGGCGCCGAGCTTTATGAGTCGAAGGGCTAGCAACCGTCCAAGACCGCCACCTCCGCCAGTCACTAATGCTATCTCTCCGTTCAAGTCTTTCTTTGGTACGCCGAATATTTGATAGTAAATTGCCTGAAAGCAGATGGAAAGAAAGGAAACATTTAAAATTCAGCTAAAAGAATTCTACCACCAGGGCAAATAAACGGAAAATTTATCAAAACAAATATACAACCATCCTCTCGACATTCACGGTCAATTGTCACCGGGAAGGAAAGCAAACAAAAGGTTAAAAGTAAAACGCCCGCAATGCTACATAGCTTTATTGCTGATCAGTGACCATGGTCATGACATTATTTGCTTTCCAATTACTATCCTCGTGCCGACTCCAATCAATTGCGTGGTGTTTAACTTGACATACGTGCTAGGGGCAACCTCCAAATCTTCCTCCATCGGTTTTCACGTCAGCTGTACGTCTCCCATTTCTCTCCCTTACGCCACTCTACACATATTAGCGTAGCTGTGTTTGCAACATTGCAACTGTCTAAAATCAAAGGCTCTCCACGAAGACAAAACAAACTTACGCAATTTTTACAATTTTGTTAATTTTGTTGAAGGTCAACCATATGGCTTTTGCTTAAATTATCCCCCGGAGGGGTGTAGCCACCAGACCAGATATTCAACGAGTGCTGGAAGCATCATTTGCTGCTAAATCGCCAGCATTAAAAGCAAATGCGAACCGATGCGCCTATTCATTCGATTCCGCAACTCGCGTCACTTCCCCTTAATGTCGGGGTGTGCTAAGGTTCACATTATTGCGTACAGACACTCGATTACTTCTCCCATTTTATAGAGGGAAGAAGTCGTTTAAATAATTACTCCTTGAAAATCATCTCGAGCTGTGTTTTTTCCCCTCCCTCTCGACGGCAGCTGGGTGCAAACAAAGTTCCAACACAGCGCATTACACACGCACGCACGGTGTACGTTGATTGCAATGAATCTCGCATAATATCATTAGTAACCTGACCGGCGGCTTGCCAAGCCCGTGACTAGCAATCTTCAAAGGATGTGGGAAAAAATTACCACCTGTTACGAGTCGGACCCATTAGATTCAATTTCGCATAATTTGAACTCTCGTCACAATACAGGTCGTATCGAAGTTTCTGTAAACAACGGAGTTCCAGAAATCAGGGAAATTAAATTATATCAATAATTTTTCTTCGATGGCCCAATAGTCAAGGTGTTAGCAGAAAGGCTTCTCACTTACTCGACCAATAGTTAAACAAATTCGGACTGACGATCAAGTTATGTGGTAAAATTTCACTCTACCATGTCAGTTATGGCAGGTATGCTCTACTAACATTATTACGTCCAGAAAAAAAATCAATTTGTTCACGCATTTGTTAAAGATTAAAGATAAAACTGAATGTAAATAGGTGTATCAGTATCGATCATCTTGATTTTTTTATTCTTATCTAATGTCCTATATGGCGGATCATTTAGTACTACAATTTTACAATCGGTTATTTGAATTACCTTCAGATGCAAAGACCGTTTTGAGTTTTATGTGTCTTCGGTCGGTTGAGAATCGATCCCAGAATACTTAACTTGAGTAGAGTGTCATTCGAAATCATTGTGAATTGTAAAGAACAACTGCAAATCTTACGTATATTTTTAGAAATTCTAATTGGCATTTATCAATTCAATCAATTTTAATGTTTGTTGTCTCTCTATGTTGCTGTTTCAAGATTGTCCCTCACTTTTTCGAATCTAACTCTCACCCGAAGCCATTGGATGTACTTAATCGCAAACTATCATAGTTCACCGTGGTATTATGCGGTGGGTACTGCAGAAATAACCGCGCACTGTGCTGTTCGATCAGTGTGGCCGTGATAGCAGCATGCTTAGCCAAAGCATAGTATGGCCAGAGCATGTTTGCACAATACAGTCTTGCTGTACCCAATACCTCGGATAGTTGGTAAAATGCAATGGCTTCGATGAAGAAAAAAAAAACACGCCGTTGGAAGAGTTTTTGCATTGCATTCGCTCTATTGGTTAGGTAGGGCTGGGCTGAAAAGGGTTGCATAACTGTAGGAAATACTGCGATGCAATGCCTGCTGAACTAGCAGCACCGTAGGGGCTTGATGCGTGTAACCGGTCTTCAGGCGAATGAATCTCTATGTTCTCGAACGTACTATTCGTACAACAAAAATGGTATTGTAAGTCATTTTTGAACAATTGCACAAGACAAGACAAAAAAACGATTTGTATTTTGCACTTCGTAGTTTATGTGCTTCTTTTATTAATTCTTCTAGGCAGAAGCGCACATTTTCGTACTTTGTGTTTTCTAAAAAAAATTAGTTGATAAACGATAAAAATTTCGTTTTATTGTTTATAATTTTTGTTTAGTAAGGGCCTAACTAACTTATTAATCATAAAAAAACTAATGTAACCACCAAAACAAGAATCCAACATATCGTGCATATGTAGCTATAAAAGTAATATTTGGTAAAAACATAAAATATTTATACACTTTATCCACTACTCACCTGCAGTATATATCCTACGGACGTTAACAAGAACACTATCACATCCATTACCGTTCGTCGTATAGACGGCTTATTCCGGGATGGATTAAGCTCAGTCTGATCGAACGAGAAAGGTTTTCCTTTGGATGCTAACATGTTGTTTTAGTGCAAGGAAGGTGGTCGATCAGCGCACCAAGTTCTTCCAAAATCCCGCTGCTGCAAAACCACACTCTTTCACTTTCAAACTTCCGTCCGGGTGCCAATCGTGCAGCGTTTGTACGGCGTCTAATAACCCGGCAAGTGGAGTAAAAACTAGTTTTGCACTGCACTCGCTGGCACCAAACAATTTCACTCTATCACTTTTACTTCCTTCTCTTGTCGCACGTGTATGTTATCTCTTCTGCATGCACTGCAGAGCCTCTAACGACTACTCCAACACATGCATCGCTGGAATCGCGTACTCGCTACTCGAATTGTTGGCGAGCTGTAGATGAAGAAGTGTGAACTACATATATGTAACCGAAATCGTTGCACGGTACTGGGTTACACCTCTGCTGTAACCGTGCAGCTATTAATTGCACTATTGTTTAGCAGTTTTTTTTACATACGTCTTACACAAACATTGAGGTGAATAACAAAAACGCACACATCATAGCTACAGCCGAATCTAAACGTATACACAACTCACCATAGTTAAAAGGCAGACCAATGCATCCAAAAGTTAGTAAGTTTGATGTTTCTCATTTTATAATCGGGCAGTATCTAATATCTTTCTTTTATTCCTGCCCGATCATTTCCCTTTTAATCCCAGAGCAGCGGAATATTCCAGCTTTGCATTACCATTGTTAATAACACAATGCCCGGCTATATATTATGCGTTTGTGTTACCACCAAATCACTCTTTTCAGCTGAGCCGTATTTAATGGTGTGGCAAAAGCGGGCCGTTACCAACCCGGTCACATGAAGGCATATTATTCCGTGCGTTTCACTTTCATGCGAATCTATTTTCAACGCTCTTCAAATTCAGACTAAAGGCTAATGACGATTCAGGTAAAATTTTTACCTAATTTAATTTTTATTCTCATAAATAGGCAAATTTCATTATAATTTGATTGCTAACGACTTTTCGCTAACACTCTTTAAATCTCGAAACGACAACAGACACTTTTATCGAAATTTGACTACTACTTTGACGAACATTTATGCACAGATCACTTGTGACACACGTGTCGCGAAACGCTTATACAATTTGCGTCTCTAACGGCGTATGGAATTAAAACGTTAAAAGTACACAAGCGACGAACCCGCTCAACCGTTCACGCATCTAGAACAACGCTGCACGAAAACCCCAACGAAAAAGCTCACCTATCACACATTCGCTGTGCCAAACGCACGATCGCGATCAACGGACGATCAAACGTGCACCACCACTCTAACCAACGGCTGGTAAGCATCTATCTGGCCCCATCTGACTGGCAAGCATCTGGCCCCGAGGACGACGATGGTAATTGAAGTTTGTAATAACTGTTACCGCTGCCGCTGCTTCGCGTACTTGAAGTTGGAAGCCTTTCGCGTTGTTGCTCCTGCTCACTTCGCCGACGTTCGGCCGTACGTACCGTTCCGTGTCTGGTCGCAACGATACACACCAGGCTGAAACGTACGTTGCCACTCTTGGCAGCTTATTTCTTTTTCAGCTTGCGATGCTCCGAAAACACACTCCGGCTATCCCACTTGTTTTGCGGCATATCCCTGTCGCTTTTCAGTGTGTTGCTTTCTGTTTCGATGGAGTTTTTTTATGGGAGTGCTTCTTCATTCACTTCTTTACTCATATCATTATAATGTATTTTATGCCGCGCCGGACGGTGCCATATCTCTTTTTATGCTGGTTTTATGCTACCTAGTGCCCACTAGACGGCCACTGAGCATTCACGACATTTCGTTTGTCTGTCTGGTCGCGTGCTAACAAGGGCACGCAGCAGCTTTTCGTATCTTCACTTTTCAGCCAGTGCTTTCGGTTTCATTCTTTTCTGCAGTTCTTTCCACCGAGAAGAAATTATGTTGGCTGAAACATATTTCATGTTTCATTTATTTGCGAAATTGAGTATGCGAATAAACAAAATTTATAATTTCCGAAAGTGATAACCTAATTGTATTGCTAAATTCGAGTGTAGAATGAATCTGAATCAGAGTCATTAATACGAATTATTCTTTGAACCGACTAATGACTCTGAATCTCTATGCCGATGACTAAAGACACCTCAAAGATTTAAGGATCGCAACATAACCTTCTCCAAGGCTTCGCATAAATTTAGATTTTCAGCATTTTAAGCGTTTGGAATGTGCATTTTCACGAAATAACCCATGTATTGTTAGCATTCAATTGCGTAGACTAATTAAGTGATTTTTTTTTTCGTCGCTACTATTCTAGATTAGAATTTGTAGATAACGTAGATTATTTTATAATGCTTGAGCGCAGCTCGGTTTTCGTACTGGTCCTAACGTCTATCAACTATACGACCGAACCAGCCCTACTAATTATAAAAGCATCTAAATTAACTACGATTACGTTATCTTCCTACGAATTATAAGCTTTAATAGTTGCAAGTAAATCCTGTTCCATCGGTGGAACTCAATCGAATGTTAACAGTACTATTGTTATTTCAACTTATCAGAAATTCTTATTTCTACATCAATCTCTGAAGACTAATGAATGTGAAATGCATGAATGAAAGATGCATGCATATAGAAGGAGTTGAATTAAGATTTGAATGACCCTTCTCAAATGATTCATTGGAGACATCACTTCTAAATTAGGCCAATCACAATGACACATATCTTTCAATTAAAACGAAATAAGATCAAAGATCAACTTTAATGTTATGCATTCTTGCTCTTAAAAATACAACTGGATAAATTATTACATTCTCCCAAATATTATTGATCTATTCTTAGGAACCAAGTACATGTGCTTTTACTACATACGGAAGCTTTTTGTAGACAATGTATTTATGATCTTATGCAAACTATAAACACTGAAAAAATAACCATCTTTCCTGGCTATACACACAGTGATACTAATTTCATTATGACCCAATACTAAACACTTGCCATGTTGCATAAGGCATCGCAATACAATGTGCTTTTCCGTAAGATAAGAACCAACACCTGCACAGTTTCAACGTTTATTCGGTTATGGAATTAAGGTGTTTCGTATGTGCGATGTTTGAAAACCTGGCCGTCTTGCAGGAAGGGATATGCAACTTGTGCTATGTTGTTCGGCTTTATTTACATACCACGCTTTGGCAACCACATCATTTCACACATCGCAACGGCGGCCACAATGTTCGATTCTATGCTTGCTTAGTAAAACTTTGCATGGCTCAGTACGTGGGTTCTCCCGGATGCGACCATACTACGAATCAGAAGCCAATGTTTAACAGACTAATGTAATACACACATTCGTTCTGTGCTCACTTTATGCCACCGTACGGCAGCATTCGGAAGAATTCACCAATGTTTACGCAATGTTCGGTCTTAAATTAAGTTTTTTTTTCTTCCAATGTCAATATTTATCGAATTCTTTGTGTGGCGTTCGCCTCCCATGGATAACACTCGACCCTGCCGGTATCGACTGTCGGATAAACGTCGGGATTGCACCGTCACCTACCGATATGTGACGAGTACCGATGATTTTGTTAGCACAGCGGAATATCACAATATGTAAGAAATGAAAACGAGAGTAATTACTTTCTCACGAGCGTGCAATTCAAAGCGTTTGATTATTTCGTTTCATATGCGACAATGCGAACGATGCCGGTCTGGTACCGTTAACGTGTCATCACAAACAACTGCGGTGAATATCAAAACACACACAAACTCTCAGTTTGACTGTTCGAACCGTACTGCGCATGTTTGCGGCATTGTTCAGCGAAAAGGATCTGTTCTGTCACTCGGTACCTACTTGATGGCACATTTTTACGCATTGAACGCTCCGTTACTCGTTGCTTTCGCAGTGGGTTATTGCAGTTGTTAGCCCTGAACACCTGGATTTGAAGCGGAAGGTAACCGTTAACTATTGAAAGTGCACCTAGGTTAATAGTAATATTTTTTTATCGATTGGCTGAAACCAATTAGCCCTGTTTTGGTCACAAAATTCTAATGACATTGATCTGCGGTACGGAGCGACATTGACAGCTGTCCCGCATCCATGCGTACCGCAAACAAGCGTGATAGTGGTAAAAAAAACCAAGCCAACAATAATAAAAAAGCGATGAAGAACTGCAATCACTGCTGGGTGCTTCGGCCGCTGGTGGGTACATTGCCGCTATGGGTACACAAAGCCTTTCATTACAACCGGGGGTACGCGTGTACATAACCTTCTCCAAGGCTTCGGGGCTGTGGTCACTCGTCATTCAAATTCCACTCTTTGCTCAAGTAATCTCTCAAACCATGCTGTTCCACCGGCCCGACCGCTGCTGATCGCGCACACGGCTTTCTTACGAACACATCGCTGGCTGACCGCACAGCCACATGCAGAAAACGCACCTGCACGAGAATTACCATTAGGGAAAGGAGGTCAATTTCATTATGACTTCGGTGCGATGGCACCAGGTATATGGATGCGAGTGGATATGTGTGGTCTGGTGTTCGTGAGACGTCTTCAAATGCTCACACGATGGCGACGATGCGGCTGTATTCAAAACGAGGAGCGGCCAAAACAAGCGACGTGAAGATACATCTAAATTGCTCGACTAATCATTACGAATCATAATTGCAGTTGCCAAATGCGGTAACCTTCTTTCTTACCGCACGCGAAGCTCCCTCGGGTACGTGCTTTTTTTTCCTAACACTATGATAATCGTAACCCATTACTCTACTAGCGCCTTTAGGCCTATAACACGAACGTTTATTTATTGTTTTAAGCAAGTATTGATTGCAATATTAAGTGGCACATTTCATTCATCTCACAAGAATGTGGGAGTTCGAACTTGCTCTTATAATATTATTAATATTAGGGTATAAGTAGTGTATCATACGCATAGAGATTCACTAATTAGACGATTATTAAGACAATATTATTATTAATTAAAATCCAAGAATACATTTGCATAAATCTAAATAATATCTTTATAACTATTTGCTCGTCAGTATAAACCAATATCATTCCTATAGGACATCCTACTATCGGACAAAAAACTTGAATGAAAGCAGTTCTGAGTTCTCATTTACCGATCGTGGAAAGTAATTATTTTGGTTAATATATCATTTGATCATACAATAGAAGATCATCTAGGCATTAGAATCCACAAAATTTTGTTTATTTCAATAAACTTCAAGTGTAATATAGACAAATCAAACTATATTAAAGAATATGTAAATAAAATCAGCGCAATTAAACAGCATCCATGAAAAAGTTAGACAATAAATTGTATTTGCGTTTTACGTTTTTAATTGTATTTGTACTTCCTTTGAAAAGTTTATTTTGTATATTATATTTAGCATAACAACCTAACGCAATATTTTAGTACTTAAAAATATATATAACAGGGTACTTTAAGCCACCATAACAGGGTATAGCAAAATTGTGTGTTAAACAAAAAATTGAAAATGTGGAAAAGTTGGTACTGAAGAAGAACATAAGCTGGGACGATTTGGTGGTCCTACTAATTAAAATTGTGTCATCAAATAATTAACGAAATATGCGCAAAACATGTACGATATTATTAGCCAAAAAGCAATGTTTTTGGAATACATTTTTAAACATTGTAGGAGTTAAATACCAACACACAAAACAGTTTTTCTCACATTTCGCCTACCAAAAGAGTTGTTAGAAAATAATCACAACGTAAAATGAAAGATCACTACAGTTTAGTTCAATGTATAGTTTTATTTATTTGTAAATTTGCAAAATAAATATTACAGAAAGGAGGACATAAATAATAAATGTTAAGCTTAAATTAAGTTTTCCATTTTCCTGGAAACTGTATTGGGTCAATTCAACTCTCTCACCTCATTTTGTGTTTCAGACAGTTGGGGAAATTCGTCAAATACATTGAATTTACTTTTGGTTTTGAACGTTAGAACTGTTATGGTTCTTCCGGATGGTAGGGTAATTATCAAAGACTGGTGTCCATGTCCATCGATCATGTCGCCTTTCGTGTAGTACACATCGCTAGAAACGTGAAATTGCATGCAAATTGTTAGAAAGAATAGATCTCGCTTGATTCCTTCTCATGCTTACCCAGTCTGGAAGGAAACGTTCTCTGTTGCATACTGTGAAATGGTATCGATGGCTCTGTTGGCACTATCCAGATACGCACCGAACAGTCCGGAAACCCATTGTTCAACACGTGGCCAAACCATACGCCCAATCGGTGTAAGGATGACTTGCAGTATTGGCACCATAGTGTCGTACCGTAGTAAGGGTTTGGAGTTATCCTGCCGCGGTTCGATTAGCTCCATTGTTGTCGTATCCATTCCAGCGCTATCTTCAGCAGTGTCTGCACCGGTAAAAAAATCCCACAAAGGAAGTCCATTGGTGCAGGGCACAACCAGCAGCAGCACAAAGCTGGCAGCTATTATAATCATATGGCGATGCTGAAATTTACGCACAGTTCGAAATTATGTTTCTATGAATTTTATATGCTACCACGTGTCTGTACCATTTTTCCTAATATTCACTGGAACCTTCACCTGGAATCACTTATTTGTTAATACTTTCACGAGCAGAACACGACTGAAACATAGAAATTGTCACGGTCAACAATTTCCCTTCTTGCATTGCGAAAGACAGGAAAGAGAAAGGTGGAAGAAAAGGGGTTCTGACGGAATGCCATTATGTATCTAGACGGGTTTTACCGGTCATTATGCTGAAAAAAAAATTTCTTCCATAACTTCCGTTGGTGAGGGTGAAACTCATTTGCAAAAGGCGAAGCGAATGGTGTAATCATATGAACAACATATAAATTTTAAAATGTTTTTGATTCATAAAAGCGACAATAATATATTTCTTTCTTTTCGTTTAAAATAAATTTGAGACATGAGGTTGGAATACATTTAGAGTAATCCTACGCATAATACTATTTTTTTTGTTAGCGCCCGTTTCCTATTGTTAATTTTCTAATTGGTGTACAGTTCGGTACGTTTCGCGTAATTTTTGCGGAATTCCCTGTATAATATCGATTTTATTTAGTATTCAGGGTTCGATTTCCTCTTTTCGCGTTATAAGGCATATTGATAATTGATATTTTTACATTTATTTCTATAATTAATGCATTTTTTTATCAAATATCGTGTTTATAAAATTAAAATGTAAGTATTTTTGGGAACATTTGAAATTTGGCAAATTAAATCAATTTCACATACAAAATTACACAAACTGTCAAAATTTTGAGATTCGCGAATCTCGAATTCGTGTAACTCAGGAAATGACTGTAGTTCACAATTAAATATGGTGGTGAAAGCCTCTTTGAGTTTTAAAATAGCAGATACAAGAATATATAATGGAGCTCTGGAAACAGCTCTGGAAAAAGAAAGTTTTTTTTCAGAAAATAGATAGGGATCGAGAGATTAAGATAAACAGAGATGAATGGCCATCCGTTAGTTACTCAATGCAAGTCAATATGATCACTGAGCAAAATATATTGTCAACACTCATACGTTCCTTTGAGAAACAGGCTTTATCCGATGTATGCATTTTATGAGATTATACCATAAAATATAAAAGATTTTCAGTTGAGCTTTCAGTTTTACGTTACACAATCAATTATTCACGTGTATATGGCATTTTTATTGTAATGAGTTTGACATGCCTGCGTAAAATCGTATTGGCACTCGTGAGTGCCCTATCTGCACTGACGAAACGATTGAAAATTTAAACTGATTTTATTCTGTTGTTTGCTCCTCAAAATTCGACGTTGTTTGCATTTTTGGTAAATTTGTTATTTCGTTTTTTGAAATTTGTAAGGAAAAATCGATTCGATGGCGAACAGCAAATAACGCGAAGAACATATAGTTACGTCTGTTTGTAATTATGCTGGTAGCTTTACCACTCAGCAGGTCGAATCGCATAAACGAAGCCCAAACTGTCGTGGGTTATTTGTCACAAATAAGTTTTTTTCGTGGTTTGTAATGTAAACATTTTTTATTTATTTTATTTATACTTCCATGAGTAATGCAAACATCGGTAAAACGTAAAAATGTCGTTGGATCGGAAGAGACTATTGAAATTGGAGGTGTTTGAATTAAAAAGCCGTTATAATGACATTCCACAAAAAAGCAGAACTCGAACGAACGAACCGGAAATCCTCATCTAATATGTTTATTAATCTAAAGTTGATTATCCTAGAGCTCAAACCAATTTTTATTCCAATTTTATTTGCTAAAGAGAGTAAGGTTAAGTTGCGGTTTGATATAGGTGTTTACTATTTCGCTGTAAGTAAACAGACTGTTAAGTTATTAACCAGAATCTCAGTTTTTGGCTTACTCAGTAGTCTTTCGAATCATTCACGGTGTAGAAGTGTAGTTATATTTATCAACATAAATTTACGCATAAAACACAAGTAAAAATGTACTAAACTATTGAATTCTAATACTAACTAATATTACCAAGTCGAAATGAAATTAGAACTTGTATATATTGTGTTATTTTTTGTTAAATTTGATTGGACCTGCAAGAAAAAACTAATTAATTATGAAAGAAAAACAAAACAATGTAAATTACTTTACATTCATATAAATGAAACATATTGTAAGGTAGATTATGGTATTGGCTATGCATCAGGCTATGCAACAGGTTTTTGTTTTATGGAGCGTCAAGTCAACAAGATAAGAAAATAATAGTTTATACAAAAATGTTGTTCAAGTATTAAGAAATAATTATCACAGGTTCTTTTAGGAACTGTCCATCAATATCTCGTGAAACCAATGTGCATAGTACGTGTAACCACTGTGCCGCGTACTTTGGCGCAGTCGCAGAGACTGCCGAAACGCGTTGTTTTCATATTATGGATGCGGCGTTCTTAACTACCCCGCCGTGGCCCTTTTTTTAGTCCACTAAGCAGATTCGATACAATATCGTTCGGGAGAAAATGAAACAAACGAAAGCATACGACACACGAGGGTGTTCTGTCAAATTTCCTTCGCTACGGGGTACACATCGGGGCCATTCAGTCGCAGCACATTAGAAGCGTTTCATTGATGTTGGGGTGCGAATGTGCGGTGGCAACTGTGGCACGGTGATTTGGTGTCTAGGTACCACAATTTCTTCCATTCGTGTGAAATGCAGTGAAATTAGATGTGACCAATGAACGTGTGCTCACTATGAACGTCCTTGTGGGTCGGGGGAAATGATTGAGTTCTAAAATATCCTGTCGTGACCGTACAAGAATTGAGCGACGTTCGCTTTTGGTAGTGTAGTAGTGCAATTCACATTCGTTAGTGATATGCTACCAAAGAAAAGAAGTAATAATGAAAACAGTAACAAAAAATGGGTAAAAAATGAATCGGTATAAGTACTGACAAATTCGCTAAAATTGTAACAACTAGGAAGAAATTTGATTGTTTCTTCGGTATGGTTCCGTTTTACGAAACTGATAAAGTTTCATCTCAGGCATGAACTGTTACGCAGTGTCCAGTTTTCTTCTCGTGTTTCATTCAAAAGTGCTTACATCGTCATATGAAGTTTATGCTGTTAACAATTGTAGCCCCCTCAGCGATACACATTGCCTCAGAAAATGTCATTCGGCTAGAGAATGCTACATGTGAATATCGATTTGTCCGTAAAGCGGATGAAACTCGATTGATTTTTGTTGTTGCTGCTGCTATTTCTTTGTGATGGTCGATGTGCGTAGCTGTGAATTGTTAGCTAGGTCTTTGCAGTGAATTCGGAGCAGCTGTGACGAAAAGCAAGTGCTTTTTAAACTAACTGGTGACCCCATAATAATGTGATGTGATATAAGAAGGAAACCTTTATGAGTGTGCTGTGCTGTGAAATGTTATCCTGTAGTTATTTTTCCTGTAACAAAATGCCTCCCCCCGCTACCAGTGAAGTTATACAAGTGAAAACGAACGTGAAAAGCACCTTATGTTATGCGGAGCGCGTTGGTGAATATATGGTAGAAAGGGAAGCATTAATCGCTACCACGGGCCTGGATGAACAGTGGAAGGAAAATTCATCAATAACGCACTGTCTGACAATACGGAAAACTGAAAAGAAAAACACAGCACGCACACATGCAAACGACCAAACTTCAAACCAAGGGGAGAGAATTTTCGAACATCACGCTTTGCGTGTGTTGGTGATTTATTTTCAAACCTTAATGCCGCCATCGGTGGTCTTTATGTTTTTGGGTTGTCTGTTTTCTACTTGTCCTCATTTTACCCGTGTTACAGGGAATGTTGCGATACATGCAATGTTTCGGACAATACTTTGATACAGAAATGTTAATACGGCTTTGTGAAGGAAGTTTTATTAGATGCTTGAATATACCAGAAATTCGCATGCTTTGCAAAACAAAGGAGTTAAAAGTCCATACGAGCTTATTGCTTTTCACTATACGTTAAGAACGTGTTATTGTAAACTCTTTCATGAAACTCTTGATGTAATGGATTATAACGGTTGTATGTAATAAATAATGCTGATAAAATTGCAGTTTACATTTTGTTCGTTAAAAATTAAATGCTAAATGCTCAATGCACAGTTGCGTTTTCAAGCTTGGAACTATCAAGTGCTCAGGCTATCAGGCTTAGTTAAAGATCAAAGTTTAATCTATTTGCGATCAACTAAAGTGATGTAGTTTCACTCTTAACTGCCAGAGGTTGAAGCTGTTTATGAACATTTTGTCGACGGGAGCTCCAACATGTTGGCTATTTATAATGCCACTTTTTCCCAGCACCTAACGCCAAGTTAATTTCTATGTAGAAAATTCTTTCCGGTCCCTTTTTTATTATCCTTCTATCCTGGGTATGGTAAATGTTTGGCAAAACCAGTACGTGTCACCTTGATTTGTCAATATTTGATCTTTTATCTGATACTATTCCGACTGCTCCTGGCGATGTGTGAGCTAAGAAGTGTGCTAAATATGTGATGATGGGAGAAAGTCTTTTTTTACTTGATCATATTTGATGTAAATACTTTTGCAATTTTGTTAATCAACTTGTGTTGCGAACGAAGAATGAAATCAATGCTCGCATAATACACCATAATGATAAAGTACAATGTCATCAGTATTAACGAATCATTCGCTGACCGCGAACCAAAGTGTGTACAATAAATAAATCCACGTCGGCTGAATCTAGCCCCAGTGTGTCGGCTCACTTACAGGTCCGAGGTCAGCAAGATGGACAAATTCAGCTGACTCTTTCTTTCGACAAACAGACGGTCTGGCAAAACATTTCCTACCTTTCGTAGGATGCCGAGAAAACTGATCGGTGGTCGGACACTGATGAGGTGCTATATTTAGAGCAGCTTCATGTTTATATGGTATAAAAATAAAATGTGTTCTTTCATACGTGATCTTCTTTCGCAATATACACGCTATGATATGTTGGACCTTTGAAATTTAATGGTACACATCCTTCATCCTGTACCATCGCACCATTCTATCAGTTGTTAGGTAGATTAGTGAGCAGTTACTAAGCGTACGACTACACGCGATATATTAATTTAGGTTAGAAATATTCTGGGAAACTCTGGGATATTATTGAAAATTGTATGATGTTTGATGTTTGTGCTGAAGATTGTTCAAAATTATTTTATATTCATGATTATTTCTTATAAAATACCATTCCTATCCAAGATAAACTCTTCAAAGTTGTGGGTAACATATCGGTGTTTTATACGATGTTGAATCATAGATGTTGAATCTTAAATAAAGTTACCAAATTATTGTACGATAATTATATTTATGTTTAATCTTCAACAGTGGTGTAACAGAATTCAGCGACATGACTTTGTATGAATAAACAACCAGTGAATAAAGAATCGTTAACGTGCGTGTCTGTGTTTGAAATAAGCCAACTTAAAATACAGTGATTTATTTGCTTGTGTAGTGTATTCGTGTACATACTTAATATCTGTAGAGTAGGTTCTGTACATAATGACTGCAATTGCCATGGCGTCGGACGGAAGCTATGATCCCGGTAAGAGCATTATGAAAAAGCGAAGTCAAATTTCAGTTATGTTACAATCACAACTCATGCTAATTCATAACACTTTATAAATTGATTTTTTTAGTTAGAAATAGTATGTTTTACATATTACACCATTACATCAAGCATTATATTTGCTTGGTTGGATATGAATGAATGAATAGCATTGATAAACTGCTCATGCAGTGCAGGCAAATCCATAACAAACGCACGTATAATACATTTAAAAGAATTCCGCTTGAAAAATTACGTTAACACAATGAATGATTTCAGGATAATTAATTTTACTGGACAACAATTTATTTTTATGGAATTTTACATATCCAAAGATAAACAATATGTTTTTTGATATTGAAAATTTTATTTTTATTACATCTTGTCATGTATGCATATATTCTCTCTCACTGTTTATTGTGACAAATTATTCACAAGAAGTTCTATAGTTTATTTATTTCAAGAAATGATTTGTATATTTATTTTACCTCACTCTCGCTAAGATCGACATTTTGATTGGCTTACTTATAATATTTACATAACTGGACTTTTACGTCTCAACGGTTTTTTTTAAATGAAATGAAAAAATGAAATGAATGAAAGGAATAAACATTACTTTTCATGTGCGCTATTTAGTTCACATTGATCATAATTCAACACAATATCAACAATGTTATCCACGCACACCGTCACATAAAGGTATATCGTTGTTTTTGTAAATAATGTTTGATTTGTTTCTTCTTACTGCAGTGATATCTAAGTTGATTACATCGCTTAAAGAAGCCGAAAGCTTGACCGACGAGAAAGATCTGGGATTTTTGCAAAATTTACTCCAGTCGAAGGAACTAAACGCACTTGTGAATGTACATAGCAAGGTGGCCAAAATTAACAAGGACGACCGGATAGCGCCACTGCTGTCTGCTTCAGTTCAGGTTAGTGGTACATTTGCTTTAGCTTATGCGCTAAGTCCATGTTTTATATTAATAAGATGGGTTTATTTTGATTATTGTACTACTATATTTCACTATTTTCTTTTCACCATTCGTAAATCATAGATTCTGATGGAAGTTTTGGAACTGCTAGCACCAAGATGTCATATTTCTCCATTATGTAAAGAGGTTTTCCACCTACTACAAACACCGCATTTGCAGGTAAGTTTTATGGAAACATGGAATAGTATTAATTTGCTTTGTTAATACACGATACATATACAAATTGGTTTTTCATTTCGTTATAAGTAACACATCTAGTGGCTGTTCATATCTTACCCCAAATTCTATTTAGAAATTCTTTACGACAAAAATCGATATAAAATCTATGAATTGAATGAAGTGAATTTATGAAATGAATCATAATTGGGTATTAGATCTTTTCTTCTTACATATTAGGTTCATATTCAATTCTACGTACGATAGGCACGATCCATTCAAGATGTGAACCATGACTAAATGTGCTGTTGGTTAGTGGATAACCGATTAAGTAATCTAATTGACGATTACCTAATTTAACAGCAAACCTTGATTTTGCCTGAAAAAAAAAACAACTTTATTGCCATACACACTCCTTTTTGTTGAGCAATATATGCTGAGATAACTACATCCGTTCACGAACACTGAAAGTTGCATATTTTACAATTTTATTTCTAATTTTAAGTGTGATCGTCCTTTAGACGGTACTGAAGGCCAACCATTTAAATCAGTTTAGGGTTTCCGCTGACATCACGCGATTTGTGTGCAGTTGCGGTTGGGGGGGATACTTCCATTAAACTTGTCTAGATAATAAATGACACTCAATCGATTGGCGTAATATACATCCGGGCCCAATTTATTACTGAGCTAAGCAGTAGAAAGCTTTAGGATAGCTTATGCAACTCATTTATGTAGTTGTGAATCCGTTTGTTTGATCGAGCGAATGGAATCATCCCCGTTTCTTTTATTCATATCAAATTGGTTCAATGGTCCACAACCAGATTGATCGTCAGTATCTTTTGTGCTTGAATTAAAGATGTTCGCTGATTGCAATTTGTGTCTCGTATGACATATAACTTACATTGCGCAACGAAGTATGTTGTAACAGATTACGATTATACGACTAATGAAATGTATATTCGGAAATGGAAATTATGTTGTTCAATATCTCAGGCTTCAATACGTGTTCAATATTGATCCAGTTATCATATCAATTGTTTCAAGTTTTTCAAGCTTCGAGTATTTAAATCATATCAAATATTCTTTTATTATCATTTCTTAAAGAGTATTCTTTTTGCACACGATGCAATCGCGCAAAAAGACTTCTATCCACATCTTCCTGATATCCCAGTGGAGGTTGATGAAGACGAAGAAACCATCAAAATCGTACAACTTGTAAAAAGTAACGAGCCCCTGGTAAGTGAATTTATATGAAATGCTGAAATTGTTGTTGAAATGTATCAAATAGTAAACACATTTCATGTTATTGGTACAAATATTATGAGTATATTTTATATTTGTAAGAATATTGCTTTATTTGTAGTAATACTTATAGCTATATAAATTGATTGTCTTATATAAATAGGTGCAAAATTACAGTTACATAGTCAAATGTGTGCGCTACATGTAATTACTACTAATGCGAACGCTTCGTTAATATAGAAATTCAGTATCAACGCTACGTATGTGTTTGCTTGTAATTATGCATTTTTACGGAAAAAGCAAATACCTTCTAAAAATAAACGGAAAAAGCAAATATTCCGTAATAAGTTGCACACTGCATCGCTGAAACAATTGTTTCTTGAAGCATTTAAATCAACCTTTACCCTTTCTAAGTAAGCGCACAAGTCATACTCAACAACAATGTCACCTCACACTTGTCCTTGGTTGTAAAATGAGGAGACATTCATTGAAACCATAGACTACAGCCTGTTTCTTATTCCTGCTGATGAGATAGTGGCTGACTTAGCCTAGAGACACCTGGACGGATGATGTTTGCCCATTTTACCATGGCCAGGGTTTGCTCATCAACATTCGCTTGAAGTGGCGGAAAAACAGAAGCATGTGCTTCTTGCATTTATCTTCATTTTAAGCTATGCCCATTGTAAGCCATACAATCAGCTTCCATTTGTGTTTGACTGCAAAGATTTGCTACTCGTAGCAGCAGAAGCAAGCTTTGTTACAATCGCTTTCTTCATGTAAGGAGCTCTGTGAAACAGAAAATTATATATTTTTACTAGGAATACTTCCTTACACAACTTTAAAACGCATTTAGAGAAATTATGGCTGCTCCTAATGTTTACAACTTTTTTAACATGTTTTTTGACGTTTCGAATTTTTCGTTAATATGTAATTTATCTGTTATTTTTGCTATATTTTTTTATTGTATAAGTAATTGCGATATACATACAGTTCATAGCACACACATTTGCAATAAATGTATTTATACATTATACATTATACATTTAATATACATTTTATGTATACTTTCCAAGCTCCAATTTGTGTGTGTTTTTTCACCATTATGTGTTAGACTTATTAAAATATTTAGATTATAGCATTCAATGTTGGTAGAAGCATGTTATTTCATAATTATACGATAGATGTATTGTACATATCCCAAGTTCCAAATCGCTTTCATGCTAAGACACGCCATAATACACTATAATTAGTTTTGTTATACCAAAAATTCATACATTTATCATACCTCCATCGATACAGTATAACACCTGTACGTATATGTGTCTTTACAATCGCATTACCTAATGGCAATTAACTAGTATGGTTTAGTTTGCTTTGTAGCGCAAATAATAACTAAAATTGTGTTATTAAGTCAGTGTAATCGGTATTTATCACAAACATTCGTTGGCACCGTCTCGATTATTAAAATGAATCTAATGCTTATGAAACTACTACGGTCGGCAGCCCTCTGTTTTATGCGTTTTCAATGATTTATTCGTAACAATGACAGGCTTTCTTCCGCATCCTCGCAGCGGTTGTATGTCAATTGTTAGTCATCTTTCGGTTTTTTAACAATCTCATACATCTTCAATTTTATGACCGAACCGCATTTCACACAGTAGTAATAATTTGTAAATGAGTACATCAAATTTCTATACAAAATATTATTCGCAACTCATTTTTCACTGCATTCAGTGTGCTGGAGCACAAAGTGCGGAACCAATCGTTGTAAGTATTTGTTGTTATTTTTAAGTTTTCGATTATAGGTTTCGTCACCTTTGGAGGAAGTTTAAATTGTATCTATGGTTTTATTTTTCTTAAAGTGGATTGGGGATCGCACGGGTTTGCTGAGGCGATTGAACTTTGGTTTGACTATTCGTTAATGTTGAGTTGCTGAAATGTGTTTCCGTTTCTTTTCAACTAATAATTTGCGATGGAGGTAACCGATAAAGTATTGTTTGACCGTAATAATAAAGACAATAATTTTGCCAATAGATGAATAAACAATTTTTACTATACTATTTGCTCTGCTAGTTTATTTTAACATCGTTTAGCTTCTTGGCAATAAGTTTTCTTATATGCTAAACTACTTTTACCATGCGTTCGATTCGGTTGTACGAACTCTTTTTAGAGAAATCGGCTGATTTGTGATAGTTTGATTTATAATAACACTTTACGATATTCCCAACGATGCTGTTTATTTCAGGGTGCTACCATTAAAACAGATGAGGAAACGGGCAAAATTATTATCGCACGAATCATGCACGGTGGGGCAGCTGATCGTTCCGGCCTTATTCACGTTGGCGATGAGGTGATTGAAGTAAATAATATTAACGTTGAGGGCAAAACACCAAGCGATGTTCTATCGATTCTGGTGAGTATGAAGAATCGTTCAGGTGTACATTCAGGTATAAATCATTCAAAATCTCTCACCAGCAAAACTCGGAAGGAACAATAACGTTCAAGCTAGTTCCTTCAGATGGGAAGCTGGATCAACGTGAAAGTAAGGTGCGTGTAAGAGCTTACTTCGACTACGAGCCAGAAAACGATCCCTATATCCCTTGCAAAGAGGCCGGACTAGGGTTCCAAAAGGGTGACATTCTTCATATTGTATCCCAGGTGAGTACGAGTTGAAAAGGGTTAAGTAGTAGGTACTGTTGACAAATTTACAAAAAAGCTGAAATTAATAACAATAAATTATTACCATTTCGACAGGACGATTCCTACTGGTGGCAAGCACGTAAAGAAGGCGAAAAAACCACCCGGGCCGGATTGATACCAAGCCGGGCACTGCAGGAGCGTCGCATACTGCACGAAAGAACACAGAAGGAACCAAATGGTGATGCAAAAAGTGAGCAAACAGTAGAATAAGCGTCGAAACACAAAGAAATGCATGTGCGCAAGATTTGCAGCGTTGTAACAACACCTGTTTGTAACATTCATTATACTCAAAATTGTCATTTCATTGCTCTTGTTTCCCTTCATTGCAATATCATACATTATTGCTCGTTTGTGCCCGTCATCCCGCATTGCTACAACTGCTCATCCCATCTTCTTCTACCTTGCATCTGTGTTACCACCTCAAGAAGGTTCATGTGCCTCCATCTGCTCTACTCCACCCGGTTCACCAAACCCAAACCATCCATGTGGTGGGCCAAAGACTAAAAAGATTATGTACGATACAGCTGAGAACGATGACTTTGATCGGGAGATGATCGCCACCTATGAGGAGGTGGCAAAGCTATACCCGCGTCCAGGTGTCTTTCGTCCAATCATCTTAATCGGTGCGCCCGGTGTTGGACGAAACGAGCTGAAGCGTCGGCTGGTGGCAAGAGATCCGGAAAAATACAAAAGCCCAGTTCCATGTGAGTTGTATGCGCGATAGCTTAAGCCACAGTATATTGATACCGAACGCAATCCTTCATTTGCAGATACGACGCGCCCTATGCGTCCCGGAGAAGTCGCCGGCAGGGAGTATCTGTTTGTGACGCGCGAAAAGATGGAAGCCGACATTGCCGCTGGGAAGTTTGTTGAACACGGCGAATATAAAGGCCATCTTTACGGTACAGCGGCCGAAAGTGTAAAAACCATCGTGAACGCTGGATGCGTGTGTGTTATTGGACCACACTATCAGGCCCTAAAGTCCTTAAGGACGGCGCAGCTCAAGCCGTACATTGTACACATCAGACCACCGGCGTACGAGGAGTTGAAAAAATCTCGCACGAAAGCACGTGCACGCTCAACGTTTGATGAAAACAATTCAAGAGGATTTACGGTAAGCTTGAGAAACAGTGGTACCTTACCAGGATCGTAAAAAAATCTATGTTATACTTACTACTGTAATGATGTTTTTTTTTTTTTTGTAGGATGAAGAGTTCATGGAAATGATCAAATCGGATGAACGCATAAACTTTCTGTACGGACACTTCTGTGACGATGAGATCGTGAATGATGACCTATCGGAGGCGTTCGAGAAGTTGGTCAACTTTGCCAACAAATGTGAATCCGAGCCGCTTTGGGCCCCAGCCAGCTGGGTGCAGTAGAAAAGTTTCATTTCGATCGATTGAGCTCGAAGCTGTGAATCGGAATTTGTTGGAAGTTGTTAAATTTCAATTGCATTATGCGTACTACATGGTAAATTGTCCCCATTGCCTGAATTGAACCCGTTATTCATGTTGTTGGATTGATTAGACTATTTCGGTTGCAAAATATGTGTATCACTTTACGAATGATACATTTGTTATTAGTTGTATGATTTTATTTATCATTTACAATATCTCAATAAACTGTCATTGGTCAACTTTATGTAAACTATTATTATTTGAACATGTGCTGCAGTTTTGATGCTTCATGCTGCTTGTCTTGAAATGAGAATGAATGAAAAAAGCTTGTACGTTATTCTAAGGTGCTTTATCAAGAGATAGTTGTGCAAACAAACCCCACACAAAGCGTGGGGTTATTAGAGGATTGATCAACTCGGAACAACACTCAACACATAACGTGGCATCGCACCTCAACGCTCGTTGGTAACAAATATAATAAGAACGATTAAATCAAGAATTAATGATGTAACGTCAGGAATTGTTTTACATTGTGCATAATTATATACTAGAGGACATTCGTTGTTTGCACGACGAGCGTATTACTACATAGATGCGAGGCGCGTTACATTCATGTTCAATTCTTTCAGTTTTTTTATTCACCAACGATGAAAGACGGCAATGACACACAGGATAGGCCAGAGAGACACAACTGAAAGAGCTTATTTAACCTATTTGACTTCTCTATACGTTTTTGCATGTTGTTTGTAGGAATTTAATTAAAGCAAATCCACTGCCCAAAAAGAAAGGGCATTTGTGCGCGAGAGTTAAGCTATGAAATGAAGGAGAAGAAAACATAACAGTCCCATGTTTTTATACACGTTGAAGAGATAAATGATAGAGGGAGGTAACACAAAACAGACACACGTTAGCTAGATGGTTAGGTTCATGAAAACGTGAACCAATTGTGGTGTTAGAATTTAGAAAACTTTGATTGATGATTAAAACCATCGCACATATTTTCGTTTGTGAATTAGTGTGAAAGTGAATTAGAACTAACTGCAAAGAGTTTCGATGAATTAAATGACACAAATTGTTTATTTATCTGCTTTATTTTTATTTCAAGTTTATGATTTATGTGCAAAAGATCTTCAAGTATAACAATTAATGCCACTACCAATGCGCCATAAGCAACTTCCGTACCTATGAAAGAACAAAATTAATACCCCCCAAAATCCCCGCAAAGAGGATGCTTTTGAGAAAGCAACGCGTGCAACAAAATAACACCCGAACAAACCAGTTCGGACTCGGATTTTCGCCTAATACACCTTCTAATCGACAAACAAAACAAAAAAAAATTGAATAGTAACAAAGCTAACAGTTCAACCGTTTCTAGTTGCGATATAGATATATTTAATGCAGCATTTAACAAAATTCATAACAAAGTCCGTATTTTCCGACCCGTTTTATAAAACAAACTCCTTAAACAAAGAGGATAGAATTGAAATGTAGGACACTGTATGTTCTTATAGCCTTGCTGTATTAAAAACCATTGCCAACCATTACTACTTTTCACTCAAAGAACAATAGACTACAAAATATAGTTTGTCAACATGGTAATGCCGAGGGAGAGAATACAGGCATAAGTACATAAGTCTTTCGGTAGTGTTAAAGTAGTAAGTCACATAAATCATGTGTTTCAACATTGTACAGTGAGTTAGTCAAAACCAAAAATCAAGCATAAAAAACGCAAATGTAAGCAAGCAAAAGGTCAGGCCAGAAGCCAAGCCCCCTCCCCCATAAACACACAGTTAAATTTTTGATCGCTAATAATTGCCAACTTCTTTCCAAGTTTCAATAATACAAAAAGAGATGTGTCCAAGTTCGCAACGTAATATTCTAAAGCTGTATCTAATGTATCATCCGCATTATACGCTACCTGTCTTACCCAGGTTCAACAATTAACATTTATAACTGCTACGCTAAATGAAAAACACTTGGTGTATGGTGCAAACATGGGCTTGTGGGCTATATTATTACTGCATCCATTTAATTTAAATGCAAACCAGCAGGATTACTGAGAGAATGTGTATGTGTGTGTACATGTGAAATGTGAACAATCGGGACAATATGCAGAAACAATTTGTGTCACTAAAGGTGTATCGAAAGGTATGGGTACGCTAAGATTGAATGCTGTATTTTTATTCCAATGTATAATTCAAACCGTTGATGATTCGTCCTAAGACCAGAACTATCTCACAGTATCGCTTACATAGAGGAATGAAGTTACTATCCTAACTAGAGTTGTCGAGGATGTAGAAGGGTAAAAATTGCATATAAAGTGTCACTCGTAAAACATCAAAAGAGCACTCTGAAAAAATTATATTCCCGGATGTTTTCCGGAACCGGATGCCAGATAACGAACAGACAAACTGGAACCACCTATAGAACTTTTGTGGCAAATTATGTATTCACCAATCGACAGCGTATGTGAGCATGTTGTTTTTCGTGGAATGATCGTACAAAACAAATCGTCACGTTAGTTTCTAGCACACTATTAATTCATTAAAACAGTTAGATCTTCCCCAATGTGTTGCTGTGCTAATGACAGAAATCCTACCAGCCAAAGACAAAAACGTGAAACCAAGTTGTGTAGCTTAATGGGTGTTGCATGACAGGAGCAAAGACAAACAGAAACAAACATGCTAACATTCGGCAAACGTCATAAACATACATAACAAGTGTAAAAAAACGACAAAAACGCGCTAAAATTGGTCAAAACAGTATGTTTAAGTGTATGGTACACTAAATACATGCAAACACTCAAAAGACACGTAACGGTGAAAACGAAGTGATGTTGTTTGTTGATTAGTTTTAGATACGATACAAACCAAGCCAATCATATAGTACGGATAAGGGCAACAAAGCGATGCAACAAAAATGTCACCCCCATTGTGTACACACTCTCAACAGCAAGCACGTAAAGATGCATTGAAGAAAGGGCATATTAAATACAAAACAAAACCTTCGGTAATTGAAAATGATTCTTTATTGATGCAGGCGTTTTGTTTTATTTTGTTGTTCCCCGAAATAGCTTTGTGAATTGGTTTCATTTTGCTACTGTGCACTAGAATTGAGCGTACCAAGAACCAACCTCGATGCAACAATCAAAATTTGGTTCAAAAGGTGTAATTTCTTAGGTGCTACTTTCAAAAGAACCTAAAATGTTTTGTTCTCAACCTTGGCGCTTAATCCTTCATGTCTAGGTTACCTTAACTTTCATACAGATGGATTTGTTCCGAGTTACACGATCCCAGCCACCACTAAACCACTGGGCGCCTCCACGCGTTCACTAACTTAGCAAACAACCAGAAGTTACATCCGAACCTTGCTTTTGAGGAACGACACGAACCCGGTTGTTCACCTTACTTCTATATTTGCAGGACAAGTTTTTAAATTAATCGAATTGCTACGTTCAAGTTGCTGCTTTCCTTTCTATTTTTTTTCGTTGGAACGGCCTGGCCGTTTTGATTTATATTACCACGAAACCGGATAGCCAGTCCTTGCTAAGATAGATTGGTCCGGTCTGTTCGTGTAAAAGCCGGTGCCGCTACCATAATGCCCGGGTTGCCCCAGAAATATTTTTCCTTTCTATATTTTGTTTTAAAACTTACGCCTTTCATTAGTTTTGTTTTTTTTTTCTTTTTCATTTTTCATTTCATTTTACTTCATTATTTATCATTCCTTTTGTTCTAATCTTGTGTAACATTCCGGAATAATTTCATTACAATCCCGCTTTACCTCTACCTTTACCTGCAATTTTTTTTTTAAATAGTAAACTTTTGAACGATTCTTTTTTAATTTTATTTTAAAACAATTGTAACACATGGAAAATCGTACTGTATTCAGTACGGAGAATCTCTGATGCTACTTCTATCCCATTACCTTGCATCGAAAAACATTTCTATCCTTGTTACAATCATTCTGCTTAATTTAAAGCACGAACCTACCAACAACTGCGTTGTTGGAACGCTTATCCAAGCCGTTGTAAACAGTCACTTTAGATACTTAAACATTTGCATCTGTTGCAGTAAATCTGTTCAGTTTTCTCGCACTATCTGGGGTTTGTAGTCGGGCTTAATTGCTTTTGCTAAGCTTTCCGCGTATAGTGGTAAACGCTGGGTCATTTGGAAACCCCAGAAATCTTTTATCTGTCGACAAAGGTTCAAATCCATCTCGACCACCAACAGACCACTCTTATCGCGGGACAGACCGGGCGTCCGAGAACCGTCGGGTGCAGCCACGTAAGACGAACCATAAAATGGACCAAAGTCTTTGTGCGCTGGGAGTCCGTTGCCGGAGGTGAATTCGTTCGGGAACACTTCCGTACCGACTCGATTGATTGCCACGGCGAAGAAGCTGTTAGCGATGGCCGCATTACGTGCTTCAATTCCCCACAGTGGTTCACTTAATCCACCTACCTGAAAAGGAAAAGGAAAAAGAAATTGGAATCGAAATTCTTAGCACCGGGTCATGATTTTACACAGCTTATAGCAAATCTTACAGTGGCCGATGGGTTGAATACAATCTCTGCTCCATTCACGCCAAACATCATCCAGTTCTGTGGATGATGGCGTCCGTAGCAAATGTTGATGCCAATGCGTCCAAACTGTGTGTCAAACACCGGATGCCCCGTATCGCCCTCATAGTAATAGGTTGACTCATTGAAATCACCCACACGCGGTATATGGTTTTTTCGATGTTTGCCAACATACGATCCATTATTGGAAATGACTACTGCCGTATTCCAAATCGTATCGTGATGGTTTGCGTCACGTTCCAGGATGGGCGAAATGATCACCATGTTGTACTGTTTGGCTAACTCTTTCAGCATCTTAGTCGTTGGTCCATTTTCTACATCTTCGGCAAATTCGCACCAGGGAAACTTTTCGCGCGTGCAAAATGCAAATGGCATAGCTGTAGGAAAAAACACACAAAATACGTTGATGAGACGAGAAGTTAATTTTTCTTGGAATAAACTTACTCCATGCTTCCTGAAGGCATACGATGTTGACTCCGGCAGTGACGGCGACACGCAAAATGTTCGAAATCTTCTCATGTAAAGCATCGCGCTGCACATGAATCGGTGCCGTGGTCGGAATGTCTACCGTGTTTTGTACTGCTGCCACCCGCACAATTCTCGGCCGTCGTAGATCTTCCTTCCGCGCTGTAAAAACATAACCTTTCAGCTCGATGTCAACGTCTTTGGCCAGTGAAATGGTTTCCTCGGAAAATTGTAGCTCATTGCTGTAATCATTTCAAATCGTATTATGATCATAAGTAAGTTCTAACTTAAAACTTAAAAGCAGAAAACTGCCTTCTACATAAATGTAGCAATCGCCACTCAACCGGAACCTTAGAAAATGCCATTGAAAAGATACAGCCTGTTTGTGGCCTTGGATTTTGTGTGTGGATTGGCTGTCTGTCTGGTTTCGTGGTCTGATCTCTCCTCCCTATGAAGTTTACTTAAAAAAGTGAATAAGCATTCTATATGATACTTATGGTAGAATAAGATATACGACCCGACCCACGAAAAAAAATTATCTGATTGACATTGGCGTCCATGCCTAAGTGCGTCTCTGTTACACTAAATTTGAGTTACCAATTATAACACCTGTAATGCTTCGTTAAACCATCATTGGCTGACGATATAAAAAGCTTTAATTTTAATATAATGATAAATAAACTATAATAGTCGCGTGTTCTGGGCAATTTCATGCAGCCTAGATTTGGCCGTTCTCGACCGACAATTTCGGACAATTTTTTAGTCCGAAGGTCGAATTGTAACGAATTGGTCATAACCGGCGATCACTGGGTTAATGAGTTGAAAAATCGATTCAGTTTACCTCGTTTTAAGTTTACTTGATCAAACATTCAAGAATGCGTACTGGATCTTTTGTAGTTCGTATTAGAGGACCAAATTTTTCGAAGCATAGCTCCAATTATCGCAGTTTGGATCACCTAAACGACTCAATTACATGCCTGACTGTAGGAGTTCTTCACGCTTGTTGTAAATATTTCTTTCCAAAAGGTCATAACACAATCTACCGTCACAGCAACTCGTTATCTTTAAGCTTATCGCAAAACAATTCACCATTCCATTGTAGTATCATTGTAGTACTGTTATCTGCTGCTTATTGTCATACTATGCAGATTATAACCGAATTATTTGCCCTGCTCTTTTGCTAGCTGCTCATACGTACATTTGTGATCTTGTGTGTGCTGCAAGTTTAGAGCTGAAAAACATTCAAGTTCATGTTCGGGATTTGAAAAAACGCGATGAATCTCTCTTCAAAACAATCCATCTATTTTTATCCACCACACTACATAGAAATTTTACAAGCCAGCTTCAAGCGACGGCATAAACCGAAAGAAAAAATAATCATCGTTTACAATGTTCATTGTCACTTCATTTCAAGCAGCGAAACTTTACTTACTCGTCTGGCCGTCCATACAACACTCGCTTCACTTCACGTAGCTCTTCCGGAGGAATATATTTGTTGAGGGTGGCTTCTAGGCTTTTAAAATTCGATTCAGACATATTGCTACGGTCGCGTGTGCAGTATCTTTAAGCAGCAGTACGCTCTACAGCTTTTCCAAAGCGAATTCCAAACAGTCTCGTACTGATGGACGACGTCCGATTGTGTATGGGGGCAATGATCAACACACAGTAGCTCGGTCACCAGAGACACTTGCGCCTTAACGCACTCAATCGTTCACTAAACTACAAGTGAAACGAGCCAAGGTAGTCGTCGTTGCGCATTTCAACTAACCGTTGCGCACTTCGGCTCGGTGCATAGCGGTACAAGAGAAAAAGAGAATTTTGGAACCAATCGTGAGTGAGAACACATTCTTCATAGGGCGTCCGCAGTCTATCGATGTCGGAGTTCTCCCATTTTTACTCTCCAGATTACATAATCTGTTTCCTCTCTATGCATGCCCTCGGTTCTCAACACCTCTTTGGCTTTCTCACCACAGCGAGCATTTGTACGAACATTTGTGCTGTGCGCAAGAAACAATTGATGTAAATAAATGTAATCTAATCATAAACTATGAACCCTTCTTTACTGGCACACGATGGAGTACTTTACCGATGGAACTAAAGGGTGAACCAAATTTGAATCTAATTAATACTATTGATTGGAAGGAGCTAGAGGTGAATTAGAAGTAGTGAATATGCATTGCTAAATGCTTAATGACGAAATTAATGTTTCTTCAACAAAAACATGGAAACAGCTTCCATTCTTTTACGACATCTGTGCGACTATCAAATCTGTACTTCATACATCCATCCAGCTGTTAGGTCGCGGTAAATTGGAGTCCAGTAACATACATCCAGGCTATACCAGGATTCATAATTCCGATGATAAGGGAACTAATACAACTACAAATCTTCCTTACTTTTTAGCACATTTTATTCATCTTCTATATTGGAATGTTAACTTAACAAGGTTATTTGAAAAAAATAGTACACTCTTTGTGTGAATGTAAAAGTTACTTTCACGGAAGAACTGTTTTACAAATTTTGATTCATAATCGTCTTACTAGCGATGCGTTAAACGCTGTCCTGTTGGACTTCGTGGGAGTTTTTAAATTTTTAACTTCTTCAAATTTGGGTAATTTTTTTTCCTGTAGCAATAGCTTCGATGTGTGTTCGTTAAAATTAGTTTTCCTGCGTAGAATTTCATTGACTACTTCTATATCAGAGCGTTAAACGCTATATGGTAGAATGTGTGTTATTCTATATTATCTCAATGATTTGAATCTCACCGATCTACCGATCTACAGCTTACTATCTAATAAATGCACTTTGTGTCAGACTGTTCAGAACAGATTAAATGCAGGATCGTTTTCATTTCATTTTTCAAATAGGTTGTACCTATTCATTCGAATGAAAGCAAGATAGCGCCTTTGCGAACATTGCTACCTTCTGCGTTCGGGATCGCTTTAACCACACCATCCTTTGCCGCCTTCAGGACGTGCTCCATCTTCATTGCGATCAACACCGCAACCGGCGTTCCAACCTTCACACTGTCGCCTGGCTTGACGAGCAATTTATCAAGCACACCAGGCATCGGGGCGATTACACTCGAAGCATCGACACCACCCATCGAACTTTCGGTAACGAGAAAACGTGGCTGAACAATTTCTCCTCCCACCATGCCATTCTGAAACGAAATTGTGAGAATATTTCTGTTACCATGTACACACGCACTCCGACAATCATTATCATCAGTATGTACCTCATCAAAAAGAGCGATATTTTCACCCGAAATGACTGCGTTAAAGCACGACACGTGTCCCTCAATATTCGTTTCTAGCAGAAAACGATGCACATAGGGTTTGCGCCGGACCGTAACCTTCATCCATTCACCTGAATCCACACGAACGGAGTAGGTGCTTTCCGCGTTCGTCATTATTTCCACCGTATGTTCTACATCGCCGATTTTTATTTTCAATTGTCTTGCCACACCATAGTTCGGTCGGAAACCGTATTCAACATCGAATGGGCTAGCAGTTTTTCTTCCCAAACTGGCACCAGATTGTACGCGTTCGTTTAGTGTGTGGGCTAATGCCATCTGTACTACCTTCTCCGAAGGTATTCCTTTTTTCGGAAACAGTGTATCCATGTGCTGCTCGATGAATCCCGTATGTACGTCTGCAGCTTGGAAATGATGGTGCCGTGCAAGATCGATCAAAAAGTTTATGTTGGTCTGCAAACCAGCTATCTGATAGTTGGTCAATTGGTCGATCAAGAGCTGCAAACTGCTGGCACGATTTTCACCCCAAACAACCAACTTTGCTATCATCGGATCGTAATGGATTGATACCTCATCGCCCTGACGTACGCCAGTTTCGACACGCGTTGTATTCGATGGCTCTGGAGTCGATAGGTAGTCCAAAGGACCGGCACCTGGCAAAAAGCCACCGGCTGGATCTTCGGCGTAGATACGAGCTTCGAAAGCGTGCCCGCGCTTAACGATATCTTCCTGCATTACCGGTAGAGGCTCGCCTGCAGCTACCTTTATCTGCCATTCCACCAAATCCGTCCCGGTAATCATTTCCGTGATAGGATGTTCCACCTGCAAGCGTGTGTTCATTTCCATGAAGTGGAACGATAGATCTTCTTTGTCCAGAATGAATTCTACCGTTCCAGCACCGACATAGTTTACTGCTTTAGCGGCACGAACTGCTGCTTCGCCGAGCTGTTTTCGTAGCTCTTCAGATAGTCCCGGTGCGGGCGCTTCTTCAATAATCTTCTGATGTCGCCGTTGCACTGAACAATCTCGTTCGTATAGGTAAACTGCATTGCCGTAATGGTCGCCAAAGACCTGTACTTCCACGTGTCTTGGCGATCGTACATAGCGTTCCAGCAGCATTGCACTATCACCAAAAGCCTTCTCCGATTCGGTCCTGGCAGATTGCAACATGGGCATAAAATCTGCTTCCGTTTCAGCAATGCGCATTCCTTTGCCTCCACCACCACGTACCGCCTTGATCATAAGCGGAAACCCTATCTTTTGTGCCTCTTGCATAAGCCTCTCGTTTGACTGATCTTCTCCGTGATACCCGTTGATGATCGGTACACCTGCGGCGGACATAATGTGCTTGGAAGTGCTCTTAATGCCCATATCTCGGATGGCACTTGCCGGTGGACCGATAAAGGTTACTCCCTCCTGTTGGCACAACTCAGCGAACTCCACATTCTCCGACAGAAATCCATAACCGGGATGAATTGCTTGACAGCCTGCTTTTTTGGCCACGGCCAAAATTTTATCCCCCCGAAGGTAGGACTGTTGAGATGCAGCAGGGCCAATGTTGTACGCTTCGTTCGCTTGTTTTACGTGGAGCGATTTTTCGTCCGCATCGGAGAATACAGCAACCGTACGAATGCCGAGCCGGTTGGCTGTTCGCATCACACGACACGCGATTTCTCCACGATTGGCTATGAGTAGTTTATTGATCTGGCGATGTACCACTTTTGGGCCAGCGTTGGTGCAAGCGGAGGCGAAACGCCGGGAACTTCAAATAAGTAATAAATAATAGTCATTTAGAATGCGGCATGATGAAACTATCGGCTCGAAACAAATATCGCATGATTACATAACAATCGCTTGATAGCATCATAACATTTACCAAAAATAGAATATCTGGAAGACACATCCAGTGATTATCTATCTAGGTACAATACTTACCGCATTGCCGCAGTTTGCAATTTGTGCAACATGTTAATTTCTTCGTTTTTTCAGGATATTTGTTTATCTACTGCAGAGCACAGCAGCACAACAGGTGGAATTGCACACATGGAATGTGTCAAGATGTATAGAAGATTCCATTCAATTTAATTTGACAGCTGCCACATGAACTGCAGAGTTTATTTTACTATCTTTATGACCTCTATTTCAGTTAAGAATTTGATAAATTTTATATGAAATGCAGATTTCAATTAAATGTCATGATTTGACCAAACAGTACGCGTACTTTGGAGAAACAGTACGCAGAATATGCAGAATGTAGTCAAGATCAATACATAATGCGTTCAATTTGATACAGAAAGATCAACGATTATTGCAGGGTTCGCAATTGGCATTTGGTCCATACAGATCCCGAAACAATTGCCCATGTTTTCTGATGATGTTTTTCGTGATCTGATATGACAAATCATCATTGGCATGGCCCGGTGGCATGATGGTAGCGGCGCCGGCCTTCACACGAACGACCCGGACCAATCCTCCGTAGCAAGGACTGACTATTCGGCTACGTGGTAAAATAAGTCTAGTCTAGTCTAGGAAAGGGCCTGCTCTGGGATTTGTCGTATACGACCAACAACAAATACAAACGTATGGCGTTCTATGGAGGTGCTCTGAGAAATCCCGTAAAACTTGGGGCCTGCTCTGGGATTTGTCGTATACGACCAACGACAAATACAAACGTATGGCGTTCTATGGAGGTGCTCTGAGAAATCCCGTAAAACTTGGTAAAACATCTGTCGTCATACAAATCATTTTGTTTTTTCTATAAACCTCGTGAAACTTGTCGTTCGCATAGCTAGCATATGTGCATCTTGGGTGTCAAAAACATCTGACAAGCGTTTTGGGGGGGGGGGAAATCAAAACAATTAACGGATCGTCAACAACAACAAAAAAATCAGCACGTTTAAAATTATTCACAATTTGTTTTGAATAAAATTGAACAATTTGAATCGATCGAACGGTACGTATTCCATATCATAAAAAAATGAATTCATAATGTATTTAATCGTTTTTTTCAGAAATGGAACACATCAATATAGAATTATTGATCAGTTTGGTCCAGAAGCGAAAGTTGTTGTGGTGCCCAACGGATCCGGGCTACAGCAACAAACCGCTAGTGGAGAAGTCGTGGAAACAAGTGGCAGGCGTTTTAAGATGTATGGTAAGTAAATTTCAATGTTCCTTTTTAGGTTTATTTTATTCAAGGAAGTCACATGAAATAGGTGCTGGTTATTGGGTCGAATATGTCGGTTTCAGCCTGTCCAGGTCTGGAATTTAGGTCGACGTTTTTAGCCGGGTCGATTCTGGAGCTGCTGATCTGGTGGTGGTGGTGCTCTGGTTCATTAGATCCGAAAAAGATAACAACAAAGGTAATAACAACTAGGGAAAAAACACAGCGAACGCGCTAAAATAACATTTTTAATTAACCATAAGGATATAGTATAACCATAACAATTTTAAGATTACGATTCAAAACAACGCTGGTCACAATATAAAAGTTTTAATACTTTTATTATAGTATAAGGTATTGAGAAACATACAGTTTTATAAAGATGTTAGAAAGGAATAATATGCCTTATGAAAGATAATAGAACATAAAAATGATTAGTTCAGGTTAGGCCGCAGCATTCGATTCAAAGTGATGCTCTATGGAAATCGCCATGCTCGTTGTACGCACTCAGTTCAATGTGCAAAAGAATTTATTTTTCAAAGCAGAATATGTTAAGTGGTGTAGAAATTTAAAATTGAAAATATAATCCTAACCATAATTATTTACAATAAAAAAACTATTCGATAATATCACTATTTCTCAAGAAAAAGTTTTTAAATTCATCCCTAATTCGGTATGCCCTTCTGGTTGCATTATTATTACGCCTACTGCGTCGACTGATCTCTTGTGGTATATTTATTGTATTACTTCTACCTGTATTGCCTCTAAAGTCTATACATATATTATGCAATAAGCATATTGTTTTAATTATGACATCTAAATTCTTAGGCTCCATTTGCAATTCAGTTTTTAAACACCTCCACTTACAAACTGTAATTCCAAAAGTGCATTCAACAATTTTTCTAATGCTGTTATGAAACCTATTGTATAATTCCTCCGCTTCACCACTGTTCGCAGGATATGGCCTCATTAAATAATCTTTAAGCGGATATCCTTGATCTCCGAGTAACACATATGGCATATGCATGGAGCATCCTTCAATTGGCCTAGATGGGGGAAATCGTAAAGTATTGTTTTCTATATTTCGAAATGTGTTGCTGTTCATGAACACGCCGCTATCGCTTCGTCTACCATAATCTCCAATATCTACGGTAATGTATCTTCCTTTATCGTCGACAATCGCTTGAAGATGGACCGAAAAAAACTTTTTATAATTGAAAAAATGAGACTCAGATCGATTTGGACATTTGACTCGAACATGTTTCGAATCTATGGCGCCAACAACGTTCGGAAAAGCTCCTGTTCAGTCTGTGCTTCTTCCACGGTGTCGTGCAGGAGCGGCGCCAGTTTGGTCCGATCGGTTGGAACATACTGTACGAGTTTAACGAGACCGATCTGAGCATCAGCTTGACGCAGTTGCGAATGTTTTTGGACGAGTATGAAAAAGTACCGTATGTGGCACTACGCTACCTAACCGGAGAGTGTAACTACGGTGGCCGTGTAACGGATGATTGGGATCGTCGGTGTTTGAATACGCTTCTAGCAAAGTTCTGCACGGCGCAGGTGCTGGAGAACGAGAGAACGGACACTTTGTTGGCCAATACGCTCAAGACACAGGTATGTCGGTTGTTAGGTGTAGTACATCTGTAGTCAGTAACGCCATTTTCTTATCGGATGCAAACTGAAGGATCGTACGGTAAGTATGCCAGGTATTCTTCTGGTTAAATCCCACAGTACCTCACTGATTAGTAAATATAGGTGACATACATTTAAACTGCCTTGACTGACACACACTGGAACTTTAAAACAATTTACTTTTCAATGTTAAGTAACTTTATTATCTGAATTTAATGCTACATTCCCAAAATACCCACCATTAGCATTTGCTGCAAATGAAGGTAATGTAAAATTAGGTTAAATTGCCAAACCTGGTTCAAAAAATTTTAAACAAAAATTGATTATGTTTCATTCTACTAATTGGCTAAATTTCCATTGGATTTCCACACTCAATTGACAATGGTAGATTCTTGAGGATTTAAAGGTTTGTAAAAAATTGGAAACTGTTTGATTTTGTTTTTAAGTTTCATTAAATTACTGTAACCAATTCTTGATTTTCTAAAACATTAACGTAACGTAAGTAGTCTACTAATTGAGTATGTTATTCTCGCACAGAACACATCAACCGGTGTGTTCAGGGAAACTCCTGCCGAGCTTGTGATTAGCGTATCGTCAAACATTTTGAAGCTTCTTCCGCCAGAGTTTGATCGGGACGCCGCACTGGAGAAGTATCCGACCGACTATCATCAGGTAACTCGTCAGCTCTCGCACTGAGATTTCTCTCGAATACAGGAATACTCGGAAATACTCGGAATATAAGGAATACTTATATACACGATACTCCCTTATCTTCTGCAGAGCATGAATACGGTACTGGTGCAGGAGATGGTACCGTTTAACAATCTACTCATCTGCATCCGGGGTAGACTCCAGACGGCTCGCAAAGCCATGCAGGGTCTTGTCGCCGTGTCACCAACCGTGGAAGAGGTGGTCAGCGCGATACTGGTCGGCAAGATCCCATCCGTCTGGGCGAAGCGTTCCTACCCGAGCCTGAAAACGCTCGGCTCGTACATTGCGGACTTTATCGCGCGGTTAGAATTCCTGCAAAAATGGTACGACGAAGGCCCGCCAGCAACATTCTGGGTGTCGGGCTTTTTCTTCACCCAGGCATTTTTGACCGGCGCACAGCAAAACTTTGCCCGCAAGTACGTCATACCGATCGATCTGCTAGTGTTCGATAATGGGATAGGGAAAAGGGCAGGATGGGATCTGCAGGAGTCTATACCACGCGTCCTGTTTGATACCGTGCCATACGAGAGTACTGCTTAAGATGGTAAGGTTTTCCTGTCGCTAAATTCATATTTGCTCTTTTAGATTCTGCTGAAACCGATGAAAAAAGACGATTTTGTTCCGCGGCACACGTACCGCTGTCCGGTATACAAGACGGCCGAACAGCGCGGTACGCTTTCCACGACGGGCCACAGTACTAACTTTGTCATAGCGTTGTTGCTAAATTGTGATCCCAATGTGAAACCGGACCATTGGGTTTTGCGTGGTGCGGCTATGCTTTGTCAGCTTAGTCACTAACCGGTTTCAACGCACAGCACGGAGGAAGAAGCATGAAGTATAAAATAGGCTCCTAATGCTTTTTTGCCCCTTTCTGCGATCAATGACGTAGGGGATTTTCGTTTAATGAGGGTTTTTCAGAATTACAAGTCATTTTACAAGCAAATTAAGACATGATACGAAAATAGCACGATATACATATTTAACAAAAGCAACTTTTTTACGTCTAATATATACAAAATAATTCAATTTTTACAAATATTTCATGGATATCTTATTAAAAATGGTTTGAGTTGCAAAACATAATATAAGCTACACGTGTACTGCTACCGTTCCGTCGACTCAACAATGATAAAGCACCAGGCACCGACTGATAAAAAATTGAGGTTGCAGCACTAGAAAACAAAATTCATCGCATTTTAACTAGGTCGTTACGCCAGGAATAGTAGTTGGAAACTATCACAGAGGGAAATCAACCACCACCACCGAATCAACCACCGAAACGGGAAATCAACCACTGATCAGATGCTCTCACTATGCGGCAGATCTTGGAGAAGATGACGGAACAGCAACTCTATTCTTTCCATCTCTTCATTGACTTCAAGGCCGCATACGATAGCATAGCCTTGATAGTCAGGTTAGCCAGATAACGGTTACGACGCAATGAACTCTGTTGGAATCCCGGACAAACTTGCCATACTAGTACGAATAATAATGACCAAAGTCGACCAAATTTCGGGACCATCTTCTATAAGTCAAAGTGATAGACTCTCGTGACAGCTAGAATTTACGTTTAGTTATCTTCCCAAACGTTGGAGGACTCAATCCCCTCCTTTTCTGCGCTGCGTCACCATCTACAAGGGGTTGTCAGGATCATCAAGTGGCTTCGGATCATACCCCATTGCAAGAGCAAGGTAAATTGATTTGAGTCAAAGAACTATTAAAGTGAGTACAGCGGCGGATCAAACGGTAGGCGGTGTAGGCGGTCGCCTAGGGCCTCGCCGTGTCGGGGGCCCCAAAAAATTTGTGTAGTAGTAACTTTCCACTTTGCACTATGCAAAATTTGCCTCTTCCTTTCGAAGAAACTTGGTGAGCGAGAGTGTAAATTGTTCAGTTTTTCATCGGAAAATGTTTGCCACTTATTTTTGACGAAATTGTTGTTCAGACTATTAAAACGGTTAGATTAGTGTTTTAAGATGTAGAGAAAGACAATTTATTATAGGACTTGTAAATTCAGTTCACCAAGAAAGAAAATCTACAGCATTTTGGATGAGGAACGATGTAACAAAAGAATAAAAATCACTGTAACGTTTAGCATTACACAATTAACAAAACAATGGCTCATAAAGTATGAAAAGAAGCTAAAAGAAGAGAAAACAACTTGCAATAAAAATATAAATATAAAAAAGGTTACTTTAAGGTTAGGTTAGCACGGAATTTAAAACAAAATTTAACAAACAGAATGTAAAGAAATTACCATTAAAATTGAAATTTATGTAAAAAACCAGGTAAGATAAATTGTTATAACTTTATTAAAGCCTTAGCTGTCTTCGCTTGACTTGCATAATTGCCAAACATTTTCAGTAAAAAATTAGCTATGCATCATAGGTATAGTACAGTGAAGATATATGTTCTCGTTGAAACAGATGTGATTTAAAACACACTTTTATTAATTTCAACTATTCGACAACGTCAATACTAATTCACCTTCTCTTAAGAAAATGAAAACATATTACTAAAGGGTGCACTCCAACTCATTATTGCATCATTTAATTGTTGACGAGTGCAAAGCGATGACATAATGGCAACATGTGTCACCGTACCCTTTTTAATTGTCACGAGGTTCACGTTAATTTCCACTACGAAATTATGCACTATCCGAGAAATTATCTTTCCCCTCCACATTTACTACTGCTGAAACTGCTGGCAACTAAATGTGCCGAATCTAAAGCCGTGTTTGTTTAACTGTAGTTGTAAACTGTAGCACAAACGCTTCTTAAAAATGGAAACATGCAGAAAAATAACTATTACATTATTTAATAAAAAAAAAACCTTCATGCAGTACTTTGTTTTTAGTATCTTTAATTTCTTTAATAATTAAATAATAATTAATAATAAATAATAATAATAATTAAATAATAATTTAATAATTAATTTCTATTTTTAGTTCCAAAGGTACGATACAAGATAACGAAATATGTGTATAAAGAAATAAGATAAAGAAATAGGTGTATGAACGGCTGCGATTAGCCGGACATGTTGGAGAAATATCCAACAAACCGAACCGTATCGCCATCTGACGGCATCGAGGCTTCAAAACGAAACACTAACTGTTGTGGTGTGATTTACTTTTTGCTGCCCTTTCCAGTAGGTTTGCTTTCCTTCGCTGCACCTCCACCTACTCCGGGAGCTTTGGATTTGACATCTTTCCGTTGGTGAAGCGTTGATTTCTGCTTGTGATCACCTTGTGCAGGATCATCCGTACGGAAGCCGACCGTTTTTTTCGACGAAACGGGTACATTGTCGTTGTTGTTTTTGCGAATCTGTGCCGCCCTGACACGATCTTTGCCATCAGCAGTCGGCTGGTTGGTAGCGGGTTTGGGACCGTGGGATGGACGACCGGTACGCCACGGACGACGGGTAACAGGTCTGGCCGCACTGACACGATCTTTGCCATCAGCAGTCGGCTGGTTGGTAGATTCGTTGTTGTCATTTCCCAGCATAACGCAGGCGGGTTTGGGACCGTGGGATGGACGACCAGTACGCCACGGACGACGGGTAACAGGTCTGGCCTTTGTGGCCGTCGTTGGAGCGGTTGCAGATATAATCTGTCGAGGAACACAGCTGAAAGAGCTGAAAGAGCTGGACGATTTGGACTCATCCTTCAGGCTCATTTGGTATGCGCAATCGATACAACGAATTTGGCAAATGTGGCACAATCGACACGATTGGGAACAAGCTTCCATTGTGTCCAAACCGTAGAAAGATGGCGTTTTTCCTTTGGGTGCCGGCCCCAATTCGGACGGGTCGTTGCAGCAGGTTGGCAGAATAGATTTTGCCAAAGGTTCCTCCTTTTGGGTTTTGTTGCCACACTTTGAACAGCAGCACTCGATTGACAGCCACTTCAAACAGGCCTGGCAACGTTCACAACATTTGAAATATTGCAAACAGCGATTTTCTGCAATTTGGTGCACTGGTCGTGTTTGGCTGGATCGCAAACCAGCAGCTGATTTACAAGTTTCTCCGGTAACGGTCATGTTGTCGTTTATGCGATAAATAATGTCGGAAGTAGTCCTGGAATCTGCAATCGCAACATCATGCACGACTTGCGGCATCATCGTAATCGTTCCTACCACTTCGTTGTCGGCGTCGTGTACGAAAAGTTGAACTTGCACCGGTGAACCATCTCCGGCAGCGCAATCGACATTCTTCTTTAAATACGCTTCCTTTATATGAAGCACCCCCTGGAACACGAATCCACTAGCGGGAATCCGTGGAATGCGTAGAGGCACTTCGATAAACTCCATCATGTAAGCTGTGTATAGTTGAACGTATGGTTGCTTTGATGCTAATGTTCTGAATGATTATATTTCAATGTTGCTAAAGGTTTATATTAGACGTATGGTTGCTTCGATTGTAAACTTCAGACAGTAGTTACAGTAGTCCTTTGTAGAACTGTCAAATAGTGCAGGATTTGCTTTCCTAACAAGTTTCAGTCGTCGTAAACAAATTCCTTCACGCTTCTTTGCAGCCAATCAACGAAATGAAAAAGACGTCAATCTGTTGTGGACACTGCTCGGGTCACTATATCGGACGGTGGAAGGTTACGATATCGATGCGGTGCTAAACTTCGAGAAGGATGATATTCCTCTGAAGGTAATACAGAAGCTTGAGGAGCGTGTCTTTACCAACGAAAACTTTGATCCGGAGAAGGTGAAGGCGGCGTCGACGGCTGCGGAAGGATTGTGCAAATGGGTCATTGCGATTGCAAAGTACGATAAGGTAGCAAAGGAGATAGCACCCAAGAAAGCAGCATTAGCCGAAGCTCAAGCGAGTTATAATGTAGGTTCTTGAGTTCTTTTTCCGGTTATCTCACTACACCACATTAGCATCCATTAACAAACTATTGTGTATTATTTCTCCTAGTCCGCTATGACGATACTGAATGCAAAGCTGGAACAGCTACGTATCGTCAAGGAAAATCTTGCGGATCTCCAACGTAAGCTGGACGAACAGATTGCTCAACATGCAAAGCTGCAAGCAAATGTAGAGCTGTGTATGAAGAAGCTGGAACGCGCTACGGAGATCATTACCGGTCTGGGTGGTGAGAAGGATCGCTGGCAGACGGCGGCAGAAACGCTGGCACTAATCTACGACACGCTCACCGGTGACGTGTTGATTGCATCTGGTATCGTTGCGTACTTGGGACCCTTTACGATGCAGTTCCGGGCACAGCAGATCGAACAGTGGATCGAACGGTGTACGGATCGTGGAACCATCTGTTCCCAGGACTTCCAGCTCGTGAACGTACTGGGAAACCCGGTCGATATTCGGGCGTGGAACATCTTCGGTTTGACAAGTGATGCATTTTCAGTGGAGAGTGCTATCATCTTTCAGTAAGAATTGACCAGGGGCTTTGGGAATATTTAGAGAATAGCGATCGTGTTTTTGTATCGATGCGATGGTAAGACTCGAGATGTGAAGTGTAATGTGTGCTCTTTTTCCTCTTTTTAGCAATGCTCGACGCTGGCCTCTGATGATCGATCCCCAAGGGCAGGCTAACACATGGGTACGCAATATGGAGAAGGCGAACCGTATTTGTATAATACGTCTCTCACACCCTGACTATACACGCGTACTGGAGAACGCCATACAGTTTGGTCTACCAGTGCTACTGGAGAATGTCGGTGAAGAGATCGAACCAATGCTGGCACCGATTCAGTTGAAACAAATCTTCCGACAGGGGGGAACAATGTGTATCAAGCTGAGTGACTCAATTATAGAGTACAATGATTCGTTTAAATTTTACATCACAACAAAACTCCGTAGTCCCCATTACTTGCCGGAAATAGCGGTGAAGGTGACGCTACTCAACTTCATGATCACCCAGACTGGACTGCAGGATCAGCTGCTTTCGATAACAGTGGCGCGCGAACGGCCCGAACTCGAGACAGAAAAGAACGCATTGATCGTGCAAGGGGTGGAGAACAAGCGGCAGCTGCAGGAGATCGAAGACAAGATCCTGCAGGTCCTCTCGTCCGAGGGTAACATTCTCGAGGATGAAACCGCTGTATCGGTCCTAAGCTCGTCGAAAACGCTGGCCAACGAGATCAACGAGAAGCAAATCGTTGCCGAGGGGACCGAACGTCAGATCGATGCGGCCCGTCTGCAGTACACGCCGATAGCGGCCCACTCGACGGTGCTGTTCTTCACGATTGCCGACTTGGCCTGCATCGATCCGATGTATCAGTACAGCCTGAACTGGTTCGTAAACCTCTTTACCGCGACTATCGACAATACCGAGAAGGTGGATGAGGTACCAGCCCGCTTGGAGGATCTTAGGACCTACTTTACGTACAGCCTTTACGAGAATATCTGCCGCAGCCTGTTTGAAAAGGACAAGATACTGTTCTCGCTATTGCTGGCTACGAATCTGCAGCAGGATGCCGGCCAGCTCGGGTCGCCCGAGCTGATGTTTTTGCTTACCGGAGGTGTTGGATTGGACAATCTTGATCCCTACCCGCCAGCCGTTTGGCTACCGGACAAAAATTGGGATGAGATCTGTCGTTTGAAGATTTCGCCCCGTTGAAGGAACATGTGGTTCAGAACTGGAAGCGGTACTTTGACGACGATACACCACATGAGGCATCCATTCCGGAGCCGTGGAATTCCACGGTGACAGCGTTCCAGAAGCTGCTGGTACTTCGATGTTTCCGGGCGGATAAGTTGGTTCCCACGATCGAGTTATATGTGGCAGGTAGGTGAACAGTTACCCTATAGGATATCGGAGATTTGATTATTGTAGACTGACTGTTCCAATCAATCAAGCAATCAATTCCAGAAACAATGGAACCGAAATACGTGGAACCTCCGGCCTTCAATTTGGCTGCATCGTACGACGAATCGAACTGTTGTGTGCCATTGATCTTCGTGCTAACACCGGGTCACGCTGATCCGATGGCCACGCTGATAAAATTTGCTGACGCCCAGGGTCTGGGGGCAAATCGGCTCTTCTCACTATCGCTCGGACAGGGTCAGGGACCTATCGCAACCAAAATGATCGACGAAGGTACCAAGTTCGGCAATTGGGTTCTGCTGCAAAACTGTCACCTCGCCCAGAGCTGGATGCCGACGCTAGAGAAGATCTGCGAAAGCTTCCAACCGGACACAACGCATCCCGACTTTCGGCTCTGGCTAACCTCCTATCCGACGGAACACTTCCCGGTGGTGGTACTACAAAATGGAATCAAGATTACCAACGAACCACCGAAAGGTCTACGCATGAACGTGTCGCGCTCGTTCATGAGCGATCCAATATCCAACGTCGAATGGTTCGAGGCGTGCAAACAATCGGCCAACTTCAAAAAGCTCCTGTTCAGTCTGTGCTTCTTCCACGGTGTCGTGCAGGAGCGGCGCCAGTTTGGTCCGATCGGTTGGAACATACCGTACGAGTTTAACGAGACCGATCTGAGCATCAGCTTGACGCAGTTGCGAATGTTTTTGGACGAGTATGAAAAAGTACCGTATGTGGCACTACGCTACCTAACCGGAGAGTGTAACTACGGTGGCCGTGTAACGGATGATTGGGATCGTCGGTGTTTGAATACGCTTCTAGCAAAGTTCTACACGGCGCAGGTGCTGGAGAACGAGAGAACGGACACTTTGTTGGCCAATACGCTCAAGACACAGGTATGTCGGTTGTTAGGTGTAGTACATCTGTAGTCAGTAACGCCATTTTCTTATCGGATGCAAACTGAAGGATCGTACGGTAAGTATGCCAGGTATTCTTCTGGTTAATTCCCACAGTACCTCACTGATTAGTAAATATAGGTGACATACATTTAAACTGCCTTGACTGACACACACTGGAACTTTAAAACAATTTACTTTTCAATGTTAAGTAACTTTATTATCTGAATTTAATGCTACATTCCCAAAATACCCACCATTAGCATTTGCTGCAAATGAAGGTAATGTAAAATTAGGTTAAATTGCCAAACCTGGTTCAAAAAATTTTAAACAAAAATTGATTATGTTTCATTCTACTAATTGGCTAAATTTCCATTGGATTTCCACACTCAATTGACAATGGTAGATTCTTGAGGATTTAAAGGTTTGTAAAAAATTGGAAACTGTTTGATTTTGTTTTTAAGTTTCATTAAATTACTGTAACCAATTCTTGATTTTCTAAAACATTAACGTAACGTAAGTAGTCTACTAATTGAGTATGTTATTCTCGCACAGAACACATCAACCGGTGTGTTCAGGGAAACTCCTGCCGAGCTTGTGATTAGCGTATCGTCAAACATTTTGAAGCTTCTTCCGCCAGAGTTTGATCGGGACGCCGCACTGGAGAAGTATCCGACCGACTATCATCAGGTAACTCGTCAGCTCTCGCACTGAGATTTCTCTCGATTACAGGAATGTTATATACACGATACTCCCTTATCTTCTGCAGAGCATGAATACGGTACTGGTGCAGGAGATGGTACCTTTAACAATCTACTCATCTGCATCCGGGGTAGACTCCAGACGGCTCGCAAAGCCATGCAGGGTCTTGTCGCCGTGTCACCAACCGTGGAAGAGGTGGTCAGCGCGATACTGGTCGGCAAGATCCCATCCGTCTGGGCGAAGCGTTCCTACCCGAGCCAGAAAACGCTCGGCTCGTACATTGCGGACTTTATCGCGCGGTTAGAATTCCTGCAAAAATGGTACGACGAAGGCCCGCCAGCAACATTCTGGGTGTCGGGCTTTTTCTTCACCCAGGCATTTTTGACCGGCGCACAGCAAAACTTTGCCCGCAAGTACGTCATACCGATCGATCTGCTAGTGTTCGATAATGAAGTGTTGCGGGAAGCGGACATCACGGAACCGCCGGACGATAGGGTGTACGTGTATGGATTGTTTTTGGAAGGCACCACATGGGATAGGGAAAAGGGCAGGATGGGATCTGCAGGAGTCTATACCACGCGTCCTGTTTGATACCGTGCCATACGTGAGTACTGCTTAAGATGGTAAGGTTTTCCTGCCGCTAAATTCATATTTGCTCTTTTAGATTCTGCTGAAACCGATGAAAAAAGACGATTTTGTTCCGCGGCACACGTACCGCTGTCCGGTATACAAGACGGCCGAACGGCGCGGTACGCTTTCCACGACGGGCCACAGTACTAACTTTGTCATAGCGTTGTTGCTAAATTGTGATCCCAATGTGAAACCGGACCATTGGGTTTTGCGTGGTGCGGCTATGCTTTGTCAGCTTAGTCACTAACCGGTTTCAACGCACAGCACGAAGGAAGAAGCATGAAGTATAAAATAGGCTCCTAATGCTTTTTTGCCCCTTTCTGCGATCAAGTCAAAGTGATAGACTCTCGTGACAGCTAGAATTTACGTTTAGTTATCTTCCCAAACGTTGGAGGACTCAATCCCCTCCTTTTCTGCGCTGCGTCACCATCTACAAGGGGTTGTCAGGATCATCAAGTGGCTTCGGATCATACCCCATTGCAAGAGCAAGGTAAATTGATTTGAGTCAAAGAACTATTAAAGTGAGTACAGCGGCGGATCAAACGGTAGGCGGTGTAGGCGGTCGCCTAGGGCCTCGCCGTGTCGGGGGCCCCAAAAAATTTGTGTAGTAGTAACTTTCCACTTTGCACTATGCAAAATTTGCCTCTTCCTTTCGAAGAAACTTGGTGAGCGAGAGTGTAAATTGTTCAGTTTTTCATCGGAAAATGTTTGCCACTTATTTTTGACGAAATTGTTGTTCTAGACTATTAAAACGGTTAGATTAGTGTTTTAAGATGTAGAGAAAGACAATTTATTATAGGACTTGTAAATTCAGTTCACCAAGAAAGAAAATCTACAGCATTTCGGATGAGGAACGATGTAACAAAAGAATAAAAATCACTGTAAAGTTTAGCATTACACAATTAACAAAACAATGGCTCATAAAGTATGAAAAGAAGCTCAAAGAAGAGAAAACAACTTGCAATATAAATATAAAGTTACTTTAAGGTTACTTTAAGGGTTACTTTAAGGTTAGGTTACCACGGAATTTAAAACAAAACTTAAAAAGAAATATAAAGAATGTAAAGAAATTACCATTCAAATTGGAATTTATGTAAAAAAAAGATAAGATAATTTGTTATAACTTTATTAAAGCCTTGCCAGCAATGGCAAGCATGACCTAGTAGGTCGTTACGCCAAGGTAAGAGAGATAGAGATGTATGACAAATCTTCAACGATCCTAATCCGCGGACATGCCAATTGTGAAACTCAAACGGGCGGTCCAAACGGAATACCCCACACACTTTATCGCTTTAGCAGGTTTAATTTTTAATTATGCAGTTCGCGAAAGTATGTGGAAACCCGGACTTGACATCCAAAAGATCCAACATTCAAGATTGAATGCGGGTTAATCTGACAAAGGTACGAATCTCAGAATCCGATCTTGATCCTATTTCCTAGCACTAAATACATGTTGCTTTTCCATACAAAAAAGATCCCGGAATAGGCTCATCGTTCATATCCAGAGTGCTAAAGTAACTAGATACAATGATAATCCCGGGGTATTTAATCCCTGATTTTATCAATCGGATGAATTTTTATGATGGTAATCTTTCCATCTTAAAAAAAAAGCTTTCCGTCTGAAAGCTGAATTCGTGATGTGAAATATCTCGTCAAAGAAGAAGATAAACTTCTATCACTGCTTCCTAAAGAAAATTGGATTTATAACCAGATATGAAAAATACAATACAATTACGAATACGAAAAATTCTCGTATGGATAAGCTTAAAACAACTCAAATAAACTCAACTAAACCAGTATGTTATGTATTAAAAGCTAACTTTTGAAGCGAGGAGCGGATTATTCTAAAGAATAATGCAAATTTAAGTTACAATTCGGGATGTCTTCTGAACATTGGGTTCAAGAATAGCTTGCACATGTATAGTCCAAAATTGATTGATGATATCAATCGCAATACCCTGAGAACACACGTACGCTTGTACACGGCCTGTAATCATGTTTAGCTCAGAACAAAAGGTGATTTATTCCCATTTAATAGATACACACTCGGAATGTTTCACTTATGCTGAGCTGCTAACAGATTACCATAATAAGTTTGCTATTGTTAGTGGCGGCATACCGGGCTCTGATCCTTTGCGAAATCCTGAAACGTAAACCACATCATTAGCAACACGCTCAAGCAAGCAGCATTGCAGTCACCCACGTTGAAACGGGCGTGTTATGTAAAGGTTTACACTCTTACCTAGATACAGCAACGTTGGAATGAAACCCCAATGAAAGGAGGTCTTTACCACCTCGAAAACAACGCCGATGCGTTCTTTAACGCCTGGAGACAACATTTCTTCCTTGATAGGACTGTAAATCGTGAGCCAACACCAAAATGCGAAAACAATCAATTGCGTAAATACAATGCGGTTGTCGGTAGAAATGACATTTCGCACTATCGAGCAGGACAGGCTGCGCCACTATGCTCACGTTGACAGGTACCAACATATTGGATTCGGTTATAAATTAACAGATTGAAGGCGAAAGAAGGAGGGGATATTTTGAGGAAATAAAATTGAATATTGAAACAGTATTTCAATGCAAAAGATAAGTGCTTTTTGTATAAAACAAAACATTTATTCAACCTATAGCCACCCAGGATGCAAAAGACAGCCGGACGGGCTAACATTGTCGATTTACGCTACAGAGTCGAAGAGTGCACGTGTTTTTAAGGCATTTTTACTGCATTATGGTCAGCAATGTTATCTGATATGGCTTTAAGAAGATTTTACCTAATTTTGCAAACACGTTTGATTAACATTCAGACGATTTTTCAACATTTTGCAAGTTTTAGCCCACCTTCGAGGGCATTGCTATTGTTGATGTTGGTACCTTGGGCAGCATATTGGGTGTCACACCGTCATCAAGAAGAAGAAGAAGAAGCTCACGTAAACAACATCAGAGAAGCCGCTGCAGAAGCGAACCAATTTTTTCAGCAATTGTGTGAAATACAGTTGATTCCATGCAGAAAATAACAATGAGGAGTCTTGTGCATCTGCTACCATAGTGAAAAAAGCGTTATTCGCATATTTCTCACCGTTATGTTCGTGCAACCGGTATCACCGTCATGATCACGAAAGGAATGAAAGGAATGAATGTGCTTTTTTTACCATGATTCAGGCCCATCTTGTACTAGAAGAGGGTCCTTAACCTGTAGATGATCCTTGTACATCGCACAACAGCTCCAGAGATGGCCTCGCAGTGGTTAAAATGGGTTACAATTTTCTTCACCGCGTCCGATCTATGAATGTGCATGTGATATTCTGCGCCATAAAAAAGATAATATAATCGCACGTATGGTTTCAAGCAAAGTTCTTGCTGTATAATATTTGCTCCTCTGATGTATTTACAATAGTTTACGCTACGATAACACGAAAACAAGACGAGACAAACTCGTGATGGTTTGATGACGGTAATGATGATGCTGTTCCACTGGAATCAGTGTCTGAAAATGCATGTAAAATAGAGACTATTTATACCTCCATTCAATTCAGGAAACACTTTTCACTGAGGCTGAGGCTTCAACAAAACCAAAATACATACCGACCTTTTACTGCACCATCGATTTGGTGCATCTAGCGCAAATTCATCATGGGTGCTTTTATAGCACTATATTAACCCCCAATTCAACACAGACGTAAAAGACAAATACATAACATACTGAAGATTCAGACACACACAATACGAGTTCGATTCTAAATATAGACAGTAAAATGATTGGGGGATGCATAGAAGAAAAAAAGAACTGGTAGGGAATGGTGGGAGAGAGGCAGGATGGAACCGAAAATTTTGTTTTTGGCAGCGTTGCCAATTTTTTGGCTACTGCAAATGTCAAAACCTGCCTTAGCCATCGTTATTCGGGCGCCCGACGGTACCAATTTCGGGCGCCCGCAGGTAGCATTTTCGGGCGCCCTTTCGTGTGACGTTTGGAGCTTGGGCACCTTGAGAACGCGTTTCCAGTTGTCAAATCGAGCGATAATTTTCGGGAATCACCAAAGTTTGTCAAACTGTCCGTAATGAAATAGCCTCGCGTTCATCGAGCAGTATGTTCTTCTCCGTGCGTTTACACGAAGATTATAATTAATTTTTTTGACAGATTGAATTAATTTTTTCCTCCGAAAAATTAATTTTTTGACAGATTGAATTAATTTTTGCTCCGACAAATTAATTTTTTGATGGACAGATAGTCCTCTACTCGCGATCTTGAACTGAATGTATAAACGCAATTTATGTCAATTTTATCCTTGTTGTGGTCTAGCGCGCGGAATCCAAACAAAATTCAACGGTGTTTATTGCATAGTGACTCGAGAAACGGTGTGAAATATATATAACTGCTCTCTAAGCTATCTAAGCTCTGTGAAAAAATGAATGAAGACGGTGTTGTACCGGTCACTGATAATGACCATACATACGGACGACGAGAGCGTAGAACACGTCGATGGTGGGCAATCGAAATGTTCCATCGAAGAGATCAGGCTGGGAACCGATTGATGGACACCATCATGGCAGAACAAGTGAATGAGACGATTAAAACATTCCTACGGATGACGAAGGAAGATTTTGATCATCTTTTGTCGTTTGTTGGGCCGAGAATTCAGAGGATGGACACAAATATGCGTGAAGCAGTCACGGCCCAAGAAAGGTTAATGATAACTTTGCGCTTTTTGGCAACTGGAGAAACATTCACCAGCCTGCAGTTTATATTTCGTGTAAGCAACAAACGATTAATAATATTAATAAACAAAATTATTAAAAGTAATGCGGTTATTTTTTAGGTTTCCAAGTCGTTAATCAGTAGCATTGTGAAGGATGTGTGTGCGGTTCTCAACGAACAACTACGGAGCTATGTAAAAGTAAGTATTGTTTTTTGTTCTTCTGAAGAACGTACATGTAGAGTAACTTATGAATTTTTACATCACTCCGTTACTTGTTTGTATTTTCTTAAAAGTATCATCAAATATGTCATCAAAAGAAAAGATAATGTTATTACAATGATTGCTTATTTGTTAACAAAAATATTTCTTTATTTAAACAGTGTATAAAATCATAACAGCCTTTTTGCTATAGAATAATTATAATCGCAAAGTTATAAATACAAAATAATTACATGTTAACGTTTGCTGTAAAGTGATTTTTTGTTTTGATCACTTATATAAATATCACAGGTATGTGAGGAACTTAAAATTTTCAAGACACGACGGGCAGGCCGTTCTGACAAAAGGAAAAAAATCGTCCAAGACTCATAGTCATGGAACTTTACCAGACATGTTAAAGTCTATTGGTACAGTTTTCTGTGTCGTTCGAGTTCCAGCTGCTCGACCTAAGGCCTAAATGGAACAAAAAAAAAGTATTGTAGTATTATTGATTAATATTGGTTTACTAAATATATATTTTACCTCTGCTCAGTTCTTGCGATTACGATAGTATTCGTCCATTGCCAGCTTTGCCTTCTCGACGTAATTTATAGCCAGCAGCTGATCGGCACCTTCGTAAGATTTGAGCCATGCGGTGATGTACTGGCCGAAAGTGTTGGCACGATCACTATCTATTGCGGAGGAAAGTGTTTGGGAGTAGGATGTTGATGTTGTTGGTTGTGTAGTTGGTGTTCGGTGGGTGGTTGGTGGTGTTGAGTGGGTGGTTGGTGGTGTTGGGATACTTTGGGAGGAGTGCTGTTCCGATTGGTCATCGTCGTAGAACTGAAAATAAATAAAACAAATACATTTAATCTTAAGGTATGTTAGTATTGTTTAAATAAGGAATTATAAAATACATATCATTAAATAACGGGGTAGTGGTTTGCTAATCAATAAATATCCAAATAAATAAACTAATGTTAAATGTTATGTTCTTCTTTTAGATGCCGTCAAATACACAGCAATGGCGAGAAGTATCGAAAAAATTTGAAGACCGATGGAATTTCCCCCATGCCATAGGTGCCATCGATGGCAAGCATGTTCGAATTCGGGCACCAAGCCACAGTGGATCGGAGTACTACAACTACAAAAATTTTTTCAGCATCGTACTACTTGCGGTAGTCGACGCTGACTACAATTTCTTGCATGCCGATGTTGGAGGAAAAGGAGGCATTTCAGACGGAGGTGTATTCAAGAATAGTTGTTTGTACCAGCGTTTGGAAAACAACAGTCTTAATATCCCAGAACCTGAGCCATTGCGGATTCCCTACACCATCCGCGTTCCATACTTCCTGTTAGGAGACAAGGCGTTTGCCTTTACTTCATACTGCATACGTCCCTTCGCAGGTGAACATCCTACAGGAAGTATGGAGCGAGTATTTAATACTCGTCACTCTCGAGCTCGCGTGGTAGTTGAAAATGCGTTCGGGATTTTAGCAAACCGTTTCCGCATTTATAAAGGGACGATTCCTCTAGAACCCGAGAAAGTAAAGACCATCGTAATGACTACGGTTTACTTACATAACTTTATAAGAAAACGTGGTTCAAGCTCCATTGACGCTCCTCCACCATTGGCCAACACACCGGACAATGGAAGAGTGGAAGGCGAAAGATCGACGGGACGAATGATTGGCTTGCAGAACTTTTCGACTAGGACGTCCAATCGTTTGCTGGAAATTCGGAAGCATATAGCATCCGATTTTGTTCGCAACAATCGTCGGACTCGTTAGACGGTACAAACTTTAAAAGGGACACCTGCACGGCCTTGAACACAAATCAGTGACTTACTTACAGTAAGCAAAAACCAATCGGCTCTTTTTAGAGCCACCACCAAATTAATTAAAAGAATTACATACTAAATCTGCAAACCAAACCCCGTAAATAAATTCATATTTTTAATATATGCGAGATGGTTACATACCGTATTCAGATGCTCATCGTCGGTCATAGTGTCGTCTAAAAACAACATTGCCTCGTAGGCGAACCACTTCGGCCGGAACACATCCGCAGAAGCTGCAATAAACGAATGTTTTGTAAATTAATCAGTTTTTAATTACGACCCACTATCAATCACCTGATCCAGTTTGCTGGCTTCTTTTTATCTTCGCCTTGTTGACCCGGTAAATGGCAACCATCTTCTTCCAACACCTCTCCGCCACCTCCTTGGTGAGGTTTAGGGCTTCGACCACCTCTGACCAGGCATCTCCTCGTAGCGTACTGTTTTTGTACAGAGGGCTACGTTTCGACCACAGGATATGTCTGGTCTCGACCTCATTCACCAGCCGTAGGCTAGCTTCATTGCTCTAAAACCATCATTGTAAGGGGAAACCGATTAATTACTCCGAAAAAAAATAAGAAAACACAAATAACGTTAACCCAGTTGAGCTGCATTCGAACAGCTAAGTGTTATCCCGTTGCTGTTAACATTTTACGCAACTGCAAGTAAGGTTATTCTACTTAGCCCTTTCTGCCTTTCAGAGTTTAGGAACGCCATTGGACGGGGCTGGAATATGAATGGATTATGACTGTAAAAATTAAATGTTGCAAAGTATAACAGCTGCAGTGGCATCAGCAACAGCAATAACAGGAATTTAGCAACAGCAACACCGGGCAGTACAGTTTTCAGCAAGGGCAGCAGCGACCTCAGCAACAGTGGAGAGTGTTGTGGACAACAGGAACAGCAGCGGCACAAGCTGCGGACAGTTAATTAAACCCCAAAGGACAACATCAACGGCAGACAGTACATCCCCAAATAGCCTGAAACGTTTGAAATCGAACCATAACGCTGCTAGAGGGCTGCTTAGTGAAAAAGCGAACCATGTGTGAACCTTGGGGTTGCTTAAACCGCACGCAGCGCACGATGGAACTCGTGAGTTCCAAAGTAGTCGGTTAAAAGTTCCCGACGGAACTATGCGGTTCTTTTGGAAGCACACGGTACTCGTTGGAACTTTGTTTACAATATGATAGCTCTACTGTCAAATGACGGCTCCGCAAACGACGCCATCCGTTTCGGGAAGTTGTAAGTGAAAATAAAATGGTTTTAATCCACGTAAAGGTGTATTAAATCAACGTGCTGGATTCCAATTCGCATCTGATTTATGCGTACGATTAAGGATGAGGGTCCTCCTTATGTACTCCAGTCATCATATCCTTGCGATCGCGAGGTTATCTGCTCCTGCAACATAGTTCGTAGCGCATACTCTTCTGTGATTAAGGCTCACAAACTACGGCAAAGTTCGTAGCACCCGCCGATTGAAAGTGATAATAAGTGGCATTCGTTTGTTTTGTGTTATTGTGTAATAAAAAGTCAACGATACATAAATATATATATACAATTATTTTGCAATAATTTAATAAAAATAATAAAATCCGAAATAACAATTGATACCTAAATAGACAAAACATGAAAAAGAATGTACACGAAAATGTTAACTTTTTCCATTTAGATTGGTATCATTTATATATGTATTTTCTAGGATGTGACGTAATAAAACTAAATGGCCGAATTAGTAAAGTAGTTGTTCTGCTGTCTCTGAAAACCCCTAGGTTCGAATCTCAGAAAACGATACTTAATAAATAAGAAAAAAGCAACATAAAGCCATAGATATGAACAGCTCCACCGTGTAGTCAGGCATTCACATTTTTTGACGTTTTGGCCGAGGGCTGCTTAAAGGTTGCTTAAAAATTCGCGGAACTTCGAGGCTGGTTATCTACTGCAAACAACCTATTTAAAGATCGATCTTTAGCGTTGCCAAATTGGCTGCTTAAGCAAATCTGGCTACTTGGGTCGGAGCACCAAGAGCAGCAGCATCCGCAGGAAGGATCCGAAGGAAGGAAGGCGATGGACAGGGCAGCAAGGGTACAAATAGAACAAGATAAAATAATCATAATCATAATAGGGACAGATTCTTTTGGCACAAAAACAACACCGAATGTAAAATGTACAACAATAATTCGAAACATTCAAATTCAATTCAAATTCAAAAACACACACACACACACTACTCTCGGTGGCGATTCAATGCGGCACCGCTAAAAACACGCACAAACTTACCAATCTAGAACGATTGTTTTCGCTTTCCATTGCTAAAAAAATAATATTAAAACATTTTTCAGTAAACATTTGGTAATTATCACAATATTTTAATACACAAATACATACCACTGCTAAAATGTTCCAATGTTATTCACTGTTTGTTCACAATTAAAGGGTACCAGAGCTTTAATCGATTTTGACAGTAGCGATTAATTTTTCGGAGGAAAAAATTAATTTGTCGGAGCAAAAATTAATTTTTCGGAGGAAAAAATTAATTTGTCGGAGGAAAAATTAATTCAATCTGTCAAAAAAATTAATTATAATCTTCGTGTAAACGCCCCATCTGATTTTATTTCCGACCCCGTGAAGGTTGCACGAAGTTAGTACATTTTTTATATTACAATATTTGATGTGCAAAGTTAGTAAATGTAGTTCGCACTTTAACGATTCTTCGTTAGAATTGTTTACCGTTTGAATCGGTGTATAGTTGTTGGAAGTTGTTACATTACGTACATATAAAGCGATTTTCCCGACTCTTGGCTGGCAGAAAAAAAGCATTACATAAAATTCACCCAAAGTGTTAGCAAACATCAGTCTTTCGAACAGTTTATATTTGAATACAGAGCAGTGCAGTGTATAATGCTGATCTTTAGTTCTTAACAATAATTCATTAATTGAACATACAGACCACCAAACAAAGAACATCTGTTGTGGATCGTAGAGGGGATTTTTTTGTCATTGCTTTGTCGTATAGGAGAACTTCCTGACCAGGAAGTTCCGTTTTACGACCTTTCCTTTCTTTACGTCTGTTTGATTACTTTATTGTAATTTTCTGGTTGGAAACTTTTAATTTTTAAAAACTTTTGCACGGTTTCAGGCGTTGCTGTCGTTTAGGGATTTTCCCTGAATAAACCCATCTCGAAAAACCAGCAACAGTGCGGGAAGACAAAGCATGAAAACGACACAGGCCATCCGATATGCCGTTCGTCTGAACTATGGACAGGTAAGTTGGAAAAGCGAAACGCAGAAACAATCGTTCGATTATATTGTAAATTTATTTCAAAATATAGTTGGTTCACTTTTGCTATGTTTTGCTATGTGAATAATCTGCACTGAGTTCTAAGTGTTTCCTCTTTCTAGATCACGTGATTCACATAAGTATTATTCACCACAATGCAAGCATTGTGCATGCCTCTTTAGGCATGTTTTGTTTCTTCAACAAGAGGAAAAGCTCCAATAGAATTGAACCATGTGCGCATAGTGCGGTTTTAAAGAGTCAAATACGATGAATGATACAGCGTCGGGAATAAAGTTCACGTTAATTTCTGTATACAAACAGCATGTCTTATCGGTCTTTTTCGATGATCAACAAACTATTGCTCCGTAGACAGATGTTTATCAATGACGTCGTTTGCGCTCTATTCTGCGCCGACAATGCTTGTCCATGTGCGCTGTTCATGTTACGTGCTAGAAATAATAATAGGCAAGGCTTGCAAAAATATATTACCTTGACATTCAGACATCGACTATTTATAGAATACGGTTTTTCATTTGTTTTGTTTTGTGTTATGGATTCAAAAACAGGGACGCAATGCGAAGGTTCCACTAATATTATGTGTTGCGAAATGTTCTGCAAATGTTCTTATTAAGTTATTGGCTTACGTTGTATTGATTTCTTTCTTTCTTACAGGTTAACGATGTGGCTAGCAAGTCCACGGATCGTTATACAACCAGATCAGCGGCCCTTCTAGCAGCACTCGGTATTGGATTGTCCTCGTTTAGTATGAAACAAATGCTAACCAAACCGGCTAAAAGGAAATTGTAAGATTCCGGCCACTGGTTTCACCCGGTTTACCTTCTACCTATCTAACCTGAAACGTCCGTGGAAATCAAATGAAATTGAAAGTTAGCTCTGTATCACAGCATCGCAAGACGTAATTTCGGAGAAAGGCTGATGGCGCTACGGCATTAGTGAATATTTCAACGTTTTTTTGTAGAATATATCGGTTTAATTGAACCCCTTCTGTTGAGCTTACGTTTTTCAATCGTACAATGCAGACCGACTGATTTTACGGTGGAACATATTTTAGAATTGTCGTAGGTGATTTGAAATAGCAACTAATCCAAAACAAATTGCCCATTGGCCACACACACTCACACAGCTTCCGGTACGGACTCTGCATGTAGCAAAGCATACAATTGATAGCAGCTTATATACTGTCCAGTCCTTAGGGAATTACAGACTGAAAGTTTACGTTAGTTTCAGACAATGCTCTTTAAGCTGAGTGAAAGTTTCATGAACGTAGATTTAATTCCTAATTGTTTTAATTTGTGTAGCATTTAGGTTTATAATTTGCTCTTCATGTTAGCTTGAGCTATACGTACGGATGAAGTGTTGTAGGGATGTAAAATTGCAAAACACTTACGAGTGGTGTATGTGTGTTCGATGCTAGTTCATCATTGTATCGCAGATTTTGTTTTACCACATTGAAACAAACAAGGAAAGCTTAGAATAGATTGATTTATTGTAACTACTTGGGGGTATGAAATCAGTAAAGACTGCAGAGCAAGCGAGTGAAATTTATATAGTACCACATATCCATTGGCCAACGATGAATTTGTGTTGAACCCAGTAAGGAATGCGAATGGAATTTGGAACGACTACCTGCTAAATAAATTGCGGTAAATAGTAACAAAAATGTGGGATATTAACTATCCATACCAAACCAGGAAGTATCTTGTAACTTGACAAAAAAGCTTACTCAGTATAACTGAACGAATGTGGCTTTTCTTCCAAAGAGCATTGCGCTAGGATATGGGCAAACCACTTTGAAAGGTTTGATTTCTTTACGATAGACCGGATTTGGTGTGATAGTTAGAAAGATAAATAAAATACAAACTATGTCAATGCTTCAATACTGTTGCGTGATGTCCAACTAAGACACCTTCCACGTATGGGTTCCTGTTGCAATGATGACCTTGACAGCTATCATAATGATACCACGGACAATCGATCAAAGTCGTCGTCCGCTTCAGCAGGACCATTCTGTTGTTTTATTAGCTGCAATAGTGCATATGTTTGTCTCTGTTGTATGGAGAGATGCATGCGCAATGGTGCATTGAACATTTAAATGCACAATTCCTTGACCAGGAGAGATAGAGTTACTTGCTCATTCCTAATGAACTTTCCTAAAGGAATTGTACATTCCTATTTCAATTGATAATTCCCCGGCGTCGATACTAGTGGAACTTGTTGCTTAGCAGGCAAATCCTGAGATTTTGTTTTTATTATTGCCTCTATTCTCCCAATATTCGCCGATTGAATGGGGAAAACCGCCATACCGGTTTGAGCTGCCAAACTAATACCAACATGGAGCACGCGTCGCATGGTAAAACAGGGACTTCCCCCGATATTGCACGAGTGTGCGAATTGCAGAAGCAGGCTGTCCGTACGCATCTCGCGAGAAGAATCACTGCTGCACACTTGCACAGCGAATAAATACATCGAAGCAGCCAGAGTAGTGCGACGCTGTATGTTGTCATTTGTGTAATGATTTTTCTGCTATCGCCTTTCTGCTTCCATTTTACGTTCATATTGTGGATAGCAAAGTAGCAACGAGTGGTTGTTATACAGTTTGTATTGCAAAGCGATACAACTGGCTAGTGTAGTGCTTTAATAGGATCAGGTGATCATAATGGTGAGTACAAATTTCCTACTAGCTGCGGTCCGTTTTATGTATGTTGCATATTTCACAGCTTACTGGATACCGGTTGCTGGCGGATTCATTCCACGCGTTCGCAATACTCTATCTGCTGTTCAACATTTGGCGCACCAAGTCATGCTTTGGCGTATCGGGAAAAACACAGATTCTGTACGTCACTGTGTTTGCGACGCGTTATGCGGATCTCGTCACATTCCCGGGAACCTACAGCGTCTACAATGTGCTGATGAAGACGCTCTTCATCAGCGTAACACTCATAACGGTGCTGCTAATGCACAGCATCTACCGTAAAACATACGACCGCGAAAATGACACCTTCTACAATGAGGTTCTGATTTTGCCCTGCTTCGTGACCGCACTCTTTGTGAACTATCGCATGGAAGCGTTCGAGATATTGTGGTCGTTTTCAATTTTTCTCGAAGCTGTTGCCATACTGCCGCAGATGGATTTAATCTGCAAAACGTTCCATGTAGAACCATGGTTCAAGTGTTATCTGCTCTTGCTTGGCTCGTATCGTGCACTGTACATACTTCATTGGATCGATCGGTACGGCCAATATGGACTGTACGATCCGTTGGCATTCATAGCGGGTGGCGTGCAGACAGTGCTGTTTGTACTGTTGGCATTGCGTATTGCCACTCTGAAGCATCGAGAACGCATCGTGACGGTTAGTACGATCTGCTAGTTTATTGCACTACAAGAATCCATGCTTTGTAGGGAGTTCTTCAATGTTTTGTATTCGTACATGTGTATAGTTTTAAGAAAGCTTAAATCTGTAAATTGATGTAACATTCGATCGTTAGTTGCTGATCGGTGGCGGGCGATACATTTGCTACTTATCCCTTCGCATATTTTTCGATAGATACAAATGTTTGATTTGCATTAAAAGTTTCGTCTTGAAATAAAGATTCCCTGCTGAAAAAAGCTGAACTCCATGCTAGAATTATAAATTGAAGACAGTTGATAGACTACTGTACAAAGACAACTGATGCAAGACTGTATCGAAATTCAAAGAAAAATTTATTTCGGCAACCACGTGTTAGGTCATATCCTACAATGAAAAAGATTGCTCGAATGAATTGTTAGCAACCATATAAACAATTACTTATCAAAATGTAGACTATATAGGTCGACATTCATGAGGACAATTATTTAAAATTTTTTAAAAATTAAAATGGAAACTGTCCTCTAGTCATACCGGCTGATAAAAATTCAAAAGCTTCTGTATGCATCCCAATGTGCCAACTGTTTCGTTCGCTATATACCTTGGCAATGCTGGCAGATGTCAAAACTATCAACGCCATTTTAAGAATAAAGAAAAACAACAATAAGAAGAAGTGTTTACACGTCAGTCGGTCGGTGTCCGGTTGCTTCGATAATTTCAGTAAAAAATCCGCTAAAGCAGTGAAAAAGTTCTACTTTCCAGCAACTTTTCAGCTCGATCCATTCGGGTCAGGCTCAACTGCAAACAGGCGGAAATTGAGAAAGGACTGATTTCCTGACAAAGCTACCGGCAACCCGACTACGTGTGCAGAACGAACCCCCGTCTTGTTTAGCCTGCGTGTATATTTTCGTGTCATCTCATCATCTTCTACGGGCCGTCTCCGTCTGGGGTGGTGCAGTGATAGAATCATTCTGAGATTGTTTCTACTGTAGAACCAAAAGTAAACTACTTCAAGACTACTGGAAACGCATACTAGTAGGAGGAAAAGCGAGTCCCACCTATATTAGGCCAAAGGCCAGATATACTGTCGCATCCAGAAGAACCGTGACAAAGAAGTGCAGTAACTTGCGAAAATGAATATTTTCAGACTGGCCGGTGATTTATCGCATCTGCTTGCGATCATTTTACTGCTGATAAAAATATGGAAAACCAGATCATGTGCTGGAATATCGGGCAAATCGCAAATTCTTTTCGCCATTGTCTACATTAGCCGCTACCTGGACCTGGTGACAACGTTCATCAGCGTTTACAACACCTTCATGAAGCTGGTCTTCATCAGTACATCCGTGGCAACAATTTATTTGATGTACGTCAAGTTCAAAGCTACTTACGACCACAATCACGACTCCTTCCGCATCGAGTTCCTGCTTGTACCATGCTTTCTCCTGGCCCTATTGATCAATGGCGCCTTCACACCTTTGGAGATCCTATGGACGTTCTCCATCTATCTAGAAGCGGTTGCCATTCTGCCGCAGCTGTTCCTGGTCAGCAAAACAGGCGAGGCGGAAAGTATCACTAGCCACTATTTGTTTGCCCTCGGCTCTTATCGTGCACTGTACCTGCTGAACTGGATTTACCGATATTATGCGGAGGGCCACCATGATTTGATTGCCATCTTTGCCGGCGCTATCCAGACGATTCTGTACTGCGACTTCTTCTATCTGTACATTACGAAGGTTCTTAAAGGCAAAAAGCTACAGCTACCGGCGTAAGTGACTTTCGTTAAACAGCAGCAGTGAGGCAATTGGTTGCGGATTCGTTCGAAAGGACTAAAGTAGAGCAATTCCTTTTGGGCAAGGCTGACGCCTCGGCAACGACATCAATACAATACATTTACAATTGAACTTGCATTAATACCGCGCGAGGGCAAAACAGAGCAGTTGCGCCAGTGAATTTAGTTACGGTTATAAAACAAAAAAAAACCAGCCAGCAGACAAAATAAGCAGAAAATGTTAAATGTCTTCTGAGGGACACGATGGCGGTAACTGCGCGACTTTAATTTTATTTTTAAATCCCTGCTAACCATTCTTACTTTTCCGTTATGTGGCTGTTCTCGAGCTACACTCTTCCTGCTACTTGTGTATTTGTGTATTTCTAGGCTTAGATGAGAAAATGTTAAGTGTGGAGGACATAATGCTAAAGATTGCATACGATATGTAGGAAGAACATTAAAAAACAAAACCTTTAACATACTATTAGCACAGTTTAGCATGCAAGAGATACATTCAATAAATATCGGAAAACTGAAAACAATCGACAAATTCTTTTTAAACAGGTTTTACTTAGGAAGCAGTTTTCGGAAGCAAACTGCGGTTCATTACTTGATTGAATATTGTAACTTGGACAAGTTCGTAAATGGACACAATGTATTTTCGGTATGTTGTTTTATAAACATTACTTGCGATTTTTGTAACAATCACATAACACATTTTCTTACGTTATTTTTTAACTGAAATTATTTATCTTGATTCGATTTTGCAGCTTAAGAAATGTTCCAAAAATGTTGCATTTTACGAACACAATTCATATTTCACACATTCATAGTGTTCAAGGCAGACCAAATGTACTTTTGTTCATTATATTTATTACCGTTGTGCTTTGTTATTTGCTCATGTTTAGCCCATGCATACACCGAACTATGTTTTGGAAAACGGAAACAGATACTATTCCATCGCCAAATGGCTGTCTTAGTATTGTGTGGTTGATTCAATCGGTATCGTACCGAAAAAGAGCCACTTTAACTACCGTAGCATTATTTAGTTAATTACTAATGCAGTCATCAACAGTATGCTACAATAAATGAACTATAAACCAAAGCAATGTGTTTCCGAACGCTGCACAATGAAAGAAATTAAACAATTCAAAGCCTGAGGCAGTGCGAGATATAGTGATGTACATGTAGGATTTCATAATCAGCGTGTGTTTGAACAGATGTTAAACCCATTGTAGCTTGATGGTAAATGCTAACCGTTCTAAGAGTACGGAGTGTGTATGAAAAGTGGCGATTAGGAAACACATTGTGTTAGCGATTGATGAACTTTGGAATGAAGATAGGGCTAAAGCTTCGAAATGATTAATTCTTCCAAAAAACTATTTTGTAAAGAAGAATCCCTACATGTCTAGGCTGAAACGCGGAACGTAGCAATTAATATGCGTGTGTATTTTAATGTGATGATTTAAACCTAGCCAACAAACAAATGGTCCTATTTTATTCGAACTCGCACGTGGCTGGCACCGCATAAACGGGTCTGATAAAACATAACGATAAACACAAGGGTAAAGGCATGTTATGTCTGGTATGCTGTTCCGAAAAAGAACGTAGCCGAGGTGCATGAATATAAATATGTCTTCAGATTATATCTATTAGGATCATTTTTATAGTTTTAATCTTTGTGCTTTAACAATAAACTGCTTTTTGGGTTTTTTTTGTTTCGTTAGAACGGCCGGGCCGTATCGACTTATTTTACCACGTAGCCGAATAGTCAGTCCTTTTGCTACGGGAGATTGGTCCGTATGCGATTTTGGTCCGGTCTGTTCATGTGAAAAACGGCTCCGCTACCATCATGCTACCAGGTATTCTCCAAATGTAGAACATATCGGCTAAATCAAGCCACAGATAGCCTGCAAGTATCTAAAGTTGCTACAATACGTTATCTTTTTCGATGAATCATCGACAGACCCTGAAGATACGAGATACCAGCACACGTGTGAATGATTGTGATTCTACATTCTTCAACAAATTTACCTCTGTATAAAAACAAAACAATAATCAATTGAAGGATTGCATTGAAAAGTAACGAAAATGTATTACTATTAGCGATAGAAACTTTACAGCGTCGTAAAGGGTACAATTCTTTGCGACAACGTGTTTACGTTTGAGTTTTTGTTCTACTTTGCCTGTTGATTGAGGAAGAAAGATCCCAGCTAACATTTTTGTGCCTGCTGCGCGAAACCCAGGACAGTCACACATTACGAAACGAAGTAAATTTGAGGGCATTTGTGAAAACACCGCTTCAATTCAATTAATATCAACACACATATTGATAATGGACCTCGAAATAGTGACAGTTTCAATTCACAGTGCAGTTGAAATCATATAAAATACAATAAAGAGACATTTTTCGTCAAACTCTCCGAAAATCTGCTAAATAGGGGTTTGTTGTATGAATAGGCGATGGGCAAGCGAGAAAAGTTATCTGAAAACCCCTGTGCCTTCTGTGACAGCTCGCACACGCGGTGAAATGCCAAATGCTAGACCAGTTGGTTGGGTTGTTTTCCGCCTTTTGGAATACGGATTCAAAGTCTTTGCGAATTACGAGAAAAGTGCATCGTGCTGCGTTAAGTTTAACCGCATTGTTCTGGCTTGTTGCTTACAAAACAACCGAAAATCAACGGAGGAACTGTTTGGCACTCGTGAGATGGGCTGTTGCTGATTGGAGCTGCACGTAATATAAGCGAACGAAGCGTCAAAACGGTAACTTCCCTTGGATGATGGTACTGCCTAACATTCTGGTAACGGGTATGTAATGCGTTTCGGTCGCTGGATACACATCAGCTAGGTATATTATTATATGAGTCTCTATTTTGGCAGGTACCCCAGGCGCAGGAAAATCGGAACTATGTCAGCAGCTAACCAAAACGCTCGGCTTCCAGTGGCAAAACGTAAGCGAAATCGTGAGTGTAAACAAATTTGTTGAGGAGTACGACGAGGAATTCGAATGTCCGGTATTGGATGAGGACCGATTGCTGGACTATCTAGAACCACTGATGAAACAGGGCGGTTGTGTGGTAGAATACCACAGTTCTGACTTTTTCCCGGAGCGCTGGTTTGCGGCCGTGTTTGTCGTACGTTGTTCTACCGCTCTATTGTACGATCGGTTGCAGGCGCGTGAGTACAACGATCGCAAGATTAAATCGAACATGGAGTGCGAAATTTTCCAGATTCCACTGGATGAAGCTAGGGACGCCTATCGGAAAGATATAGTTTTCGAGCTAACGAGCGACACAAAGCAGGACTTAGACGCTAATGTGGAGCGCGTGCGCGACTGGTTAGAACAGTGGAAGTCGTTATTAAATAAATCGTAAATTTCGATCATTTGGTATTTGACGGGTCGAAAATTGATGCTCCCGAAACAATTATTAGCTAAGAGCGAGCGTGCTAAATGTGTACGTGGGACTATACGGTTGCGTACTCAGTTATGGCTAGCTTTGATCAGCCAGAGCAGTAACAAGCAACCCCACGGAAGAAGAAGGAGCAATTCTTCTCCCTGGATGGGTAGGTAATTTCTGGCACGATTTATATTTCGTGCCGTTGACTTAAAATAGATTTTGCTCACAGCACGATCACCAACAAGTCGCTCCAGTTGTCGCTCAGCGTAAATAGGAAATAAATATTTTATTTATGGCATCTTTAGTATTTTTTAATATGGTCAGTGTAGATCCGCTCCTGTCGATGACTTTTTAGCACCGTCCAGTGGCACTACTTTTATTATAAACCGTCAAATAGCTTAATTCCAGAACTTATCACGCTAGTGCTCTGCATTCGACACGTGCGACTCGAGAAGGAATGATCCTGACAGTTGGCGTCTTTCACAACTGTCATGTGTTGGGTTTTTTGGCGTGACAGCTACTGTCACCACGGTCGCAGGTCTCGTTGACCGTTACGACCAAAGTGGGTAAAGAGACTAGGTGGGCTCATCCCTAACGATTTGACAACCGCGCTATGAAAAAAAAGTAGAAATGGTTTGACAGTTCGCGGTACGGTCACTTGAGAGTGTGTGTGTGTTTTATCGTTCTGAATGATATTGCGTGCAGAGAGTATATTTTCAGTGTTGTTCAAATTCAAGAATTGTACCAAATCCAAGCTCTCAATACGGCTGATTAGGACCTATGCCAATCAGTTGTCGGTCTTAAATTACTTCGAAGTTGGCTGCCCGTTGATCACACACGGCTCAGGAAGCTGGACACCTTTATTGAACTGATAAATAAACTCGCAAAGAGTAGGGAAGGAGCAGAATACTGAATACAGAAACAGAAATTATCGATTCAAATTTGCAGGAAGAGCTTCAGGCAACACAATCAAAACAAAAACAACTGTGCACGGGTACCGTAACGCGAAACGTCAAATGGGTATTTAAAAATGGCCTGCTGAAAAGAGCTATGAGCCCACCTAGTCTCTTTACCCACTTTGGTTACGACGGTCGCTACAGTGCTCCCCTCCTAGATCGGTGTCATCGGTAGCGTAGTGGAATGGTAACCTTCCGTTGGGACCTGGTGACACCGGTCGATACCTGGTCCTTTCGACGTAGGATAGATGGTGGTGGGGCGCTGTTGGTGGTCGCTCCGGAATGTTGTAGCGACGGTGTTTGTGTTGCCGGTCGAGTGTGCTTCAGGGTCGTCCGCTGATGCTCGGATGATGACAACTGGGGGGTGTCAGTATCGCTGTCCCGGTTCGTCGGTTGTTGCTCGTCTGATGGAGGCAGCGACATCGGAGTATTAGGTCCATGTTGCTGCTGAGGCGTTGAGCTAGCTTCTTCCATTAGACCATAAGCCGGCTTCAGGCGGTCCACAGAAATCCGCGAGGGCTGTCCGTGCAAGTGAATCTGAAAAGACTTGGAATTCCGTGTAAGAACCTGATAAGGACCGTGATATGGCGTCGTCAATGCGGGTCGGATGGTGTCGTTTCGTACGAACACGTGCGTACAGCTACTGAGATCCGGGTGAACGAAGGAGTTTCGGTTGCTGTGCCAGGCGGTACTCGTCGGTCCGATATTGCCCATTGCTTCGCGGAGTGTATTGACAAAGTCGGACTGGTGGGCCAACAATGTTGTAGGTTTTTCGCAAACGAATTCAGCGGGTATGGTAAGTGTTGTACCATATACCAGCTCAGCCGGTGAAGCGTTGATGTCGCTTTTGAAGGTGGTACGTAAACCAAGCAGAATCAGCGGTAGATGTTCACTCCACCGAGAGGTGTCTTTGCAAATCATCGCTGCCTTGAGAGTACGGTGCCACCTTTCGATCAACCCGTTCGCCTGTGGGTGGTAGGCTGTGGTTCTGATGTGCTTCGTTCCGAGAGCTTTTGTCAACTCGTTAAACAAGGAGGATTCGAATTGACGTCCCTGGTCGGTCGTTATATAGGACGGTACGCCGAACCTAGCGATCCAGTGGAACAGCAGTGCCGATACGACTGTAGACGCGGTGATATCCGGGATCGGTATCGCTTCTGGCCAGCGTGTGAAGCGGTCGATAATCGTTAGACAATATCGGTTGCCGTTACTGATCGGGAAAGGTCCGATAATGTCCACGTTGATATGGCTGAATCGGGACGATGTCGTGGGATACTGCGTTAGAGGACTTTTAGTGTGTCTGCCTACCTTGGCGCGTTGACAGGCCAAACAGTTCCTGGCGAATTCTCGTGCGTCCTTGTTGATGCCCAGCCACACAAAGCGCTCTGTCATGAGCTTGGCTGTAGCTCGTGCTCCTGGATGGCTCAAATCGTGTACCGCGTGAAGAAGCTTTTTTCGTAACGATTTGGTAATATATGGGCGAATGATTCCTCCGGGGCAGTCGGCGTAGAGCGAATGTGAGCTTCCAGGTATTGGTGTTTTTTGAAGCAACAATTCTGTCCTTACTTTTCCGCTGATAATATCAGTAATTTCGGGATCGCAGGCTTGTTCTTCAGCTAGTTCGTTAAAATCAATCGACGGAGCGCCGTGCACGATCTCCACACGTGAGAGTAGATCAGCTGTGACGTTTTCTTCTCCGGCGACGTGGCGGATGTCCGTCGAAAATTGTGCAATAAAATCTAACTGCCTGGCTCTACGCGGTGAGGCGTCATCATGCTTTTGTTTGAAGGCGTACACCAGCGGCTTGTGGTCAGTATATATACTGAACTCGCGTCCTTCTAACTGGTATCTAAAATGCTTGATGGCTAGATAAATTGCTGTGAGCTCACGGTCATACGTGGAGTACTTACGTTGCGCTTTCTCAAACTTCTTTGAAAAAAAACCAAGAGGTTGTCGTTCGCCGTCGACTAGTTGGTGAAGTACGGCTCCGGCGGCGTAATCGGAGGCATCCGTCCACAACGAAAGTTCTCCATCTGCCGCGGGGTGTGCCAATAGCGCGGCGCGTTGCAGCTGTTCCTTGCATCTGTCAAACGCTTCGGAAGCTTCAGTTGTCCAGTTGAGTAACGTCTTATCCTTTTTTTTGTTTCCTGGGGTCATTTCGAGCAGGATGCCCTGCGCTTCAAGAGCGTTAGGCAAAAAACGATGGTAGTAATTTACCATAGCAAGGAATTTTTTTAGTTCCATTACGTTTGTCGGCCTATCCAACTCGTTTATTGCCTTAACCCGCTCAGGGAGGGGACGTATTCCTTCGGTGTTAACCAGGTGGCCCAGAAAAGAAATTTCGGTCTTATAGAACTCGCATTTCGCTGGATTAATGGTCAAGTGGTGTAGTTCCAACCGTTGGAATAGTTGACGAAGATGGTCGTGATGTTCTGCTTCTGACGATGAGGCGACGATCATATCGTCAATATAAGGGAAGACGAAATCAAGTCCCTGCAGAACGTGATGGATGAGGCGCTGGAAGGTTTGCGCGGCGTTTCTCAATCCGAACGGCATTGTCGTAAACTCAAACAAACCGAAAGGCGTCGTTATCGCCGTTTTCGGGATATCCTCTGGGTGTATTGGGATTTGGTGATATGCCTTATGCAGGTCGACTTTAGAAAAGACAGTCTTGCCCTGCAATGACATTGTAAAATCCTGCAAAAATGGTAGAGGGTAACGATCGGGGACCGTTTTCGCGTTAAGGGCCCTGTAATCGCCACAGGGTCGCCAAGTGCCGTCGGCTTTTTTCGTCATATGAAGTGGACTGGCCCAGCTGCTGTTGGAAGGGCGGCACACTCCGAGCTGCACCAGGGAATCGAATTCAGCCCGAGCAGCAGCGTACTTCTCGGGAGACAGTCGGCGAGGTCGGGCGAAGGTCGGCTGACCAGTGGTCTCGATGCGGTGCGCGATTTCAGATTGCTGGTGCGTACCCGGCGCGATCAATCCTGTTAATCTTGGGAACTCCTTCAACAACGAAGCGATGGGTGACGTTGCATCACACACTTTGACGGTTGGTTCTCGCAGATTTCGGTCCGGAACACCAGGTATACGTAATTTTGTTAAAGCATCGACGAGGCATTTATTTCGAAGATCCACCAGGAGGTGAAAATGCAAAAGAAAATCGGCTCCGATGATTGCAGTCCCTACATCTGCGATTACGAAGTTCCATAGGAACGCTCGCCTTAGGCCAAGATCTAAAGTGTAGAGAGATTCTCCATAAACGCGAATCGGGGAACTGTTTGCGGCAAATAATTGCATCGATGATGGCTTGCACGGGACGGAGCTGTGCTGCCTGGGTATCACAGAGACGTCAGCACCGGTATCTATTAGAAACTTCTTGTTTGTGTTACGGTCCACTACAACGAGCCGATAGCTGGATGATGAAACGGCATGGACCTCCGGTACAACGTCTCGGTGAGAAAGTCAGGATGATGGAGTGTGGGCACGTTGCTGCCGGCTGTTAAAGGAGCAAGGTGCTCTGCACTTTCGCGCTTCCTGACCATATCGTTCATGATAGAAGCACAACCCGTTAGGAGTTGGGGTAACAGTACGACGCATTGGGCGTGGGCGTGAACGCGAACGAGGTCGGGCATGTTCCGGGCGAGTGGTCCGCTTCAATACCTCTTCCAAGCGTTGGCTCAGTTCGGCCACCTGTCGCGAGAGGCGTTCGACTTCATCATTTCGTACCTCGGAAACGGTGTGGTACGGACCCGTACGGTGGTATAACGCAAAGGAATCCATAACGGAGTCGGCTACCCGTACCTTATCCTCGACGTTCGGTGAAGCAGCGATCACGGCAGACTGTGCATATGGCGGTAAGCGTCCGATCCAGAGATCGATGAGCATGGAATCGGTCATCGCTCCGTTCGCGGTGCGTCGCATCTCGGCCAGCAACTGCGATGGTTTCCGATCCCCAAGGGTCATTTCCGATAGCAAGCGATGCAAACGACTTCGCTGCGACTCCTCCAAATGCTGAATGATCGCTTTCTTCGCTGTTTCGTAGCGCTCGGTGGTTGGTATGTTCTCGAGGAGATGACGCAACTCGGGAAGGACCCGGATAGGAATGCGTGTCTTCAGGATATTGAAGCGTCGAGCATGCTGGCTCGCCGGAATGTTCCCCGCGTCAAACCAGTTTTCCAGGGCGAAGAAAAAGGTGTGGACATCGGCGGTGTCCAGCTCGGGTGGTTTAAACTGCATGGCGTTTAGCGATTCCACTTGCAGCTCACGTAACCCGGTAGAGACCTCACGCGTTGGAGGTATTTCGACGCTCAACGCCTTTTGAGTAGAGTTGGCGATGTTAGAGCTAACGTCTTTCGGCGGATCTATGACCAGTGGTTCCACGTTTTTCGGGCTGTGCATCATTTTTCCACACGGATTAAAAGTAAAAAAGGGTGGATCTTACCTTAATCGTAGGCGTCGCCCTTGCAGCTGTCTTCAATCCCAGTGAGGCGCCTCGACGCGTGTTTCGATGTCGGTACGGCTTGGGCTTCCTTCACGAGATGAACAAAATGGCGGCTTCACACACGTGGAAGGCACACGTTCGGCGGTGGCGGCGTCGATTGGCTGGGTGTCTCCGATTCACAGGGAACGTTGTGGAGTTTTCGATTCCGAAGGACAATTTCCTCGTGGCGAGGTTAAAACGTCGCGTGCAGCGATAAAATGCTGGGTGAGAACAAACCTTAATGACGGCTTTTGTTGTACAAATTGCGCACGCCACTTGGCGTCGTTTTTTCACCACACATACACTGAGAAAACTCTAACGAATGTCCCAATGTGTTCGAGTTTAAACGGAGTTTTCGGAGTCTCTTCGGAAGACCACAACCGGCGATTATTGGTAATTCACTTCTCGGTATTTGTCTGTGGAGTCTGTTATACCTGAACGCTCCGTGGGTGATATATATCGCACCTTCACGGCGTTGGCACGTGGTACTAACACAAAATGGTCGTCGCCCTGGCACTGTTGGCAACCACGTGTATCGAGGGCGCGGAGAGCACGAGCGGAGGATCGTGGTTATTTCGATTTGACGTAATCACGTCGGGGTCACCAGTTTTAGCACCGTCCAGTGGCACTACTTTTATTATAAACCGTCAAATAGCTTAATTCCAGAACTTATCACGCTAGTGCTCTGCATTCGACACGTGCGACTCGAGAAGGAATGATCCTGACAGTTGGCGTCTTTCACAACTGTCATGTGTTGGGTTTTTTGGCGTGACAGCTACTGTCACCACGGTCGCAGGTCTCGTTGACCGTTACGACGGTCGCTACAACTTGTTTGGACGAGTTAGTATTAACAACATCCTAGGATAATATGTTTTGTTTAAAACTGCTAAAAAGAATTGTTAAGAAATGTGATCAATAATCGCGCATGATTGCAATGGGCATGCGTGAGACATGTGCCTTTGTTTAGTATATTTGTGTATGCGTTGAATTTAAAATAAACGCATAAAAATAAAGGTAATGAATAACTCAGGATTAGCCTCAGTTGGCTTTTGGTAATCTAGAAAAATCCAGCAATCAAAAGAACATTTAAAAAGATCAATCAATGCCGTACATTTGTTATTTTAAACCTTATTGAACTTCTCATGCATTTCTTCGTTTTCCTGAAATATATATTCATTTGATTGTTTCACGGGAATTTGGCCCAGTGCAGGATTTACTACAAACCGAACGGTGTACAGTACCATACCGAACACTTTTGAATGACTACGAACGCATCTATGTCATCTGAAAGACGATTTTAGCAAACTTTTGAGACTAGGTCTATTGAAGATTTTCTAATGATGTAATGCAATTGTGCATGTTGTTAGCAAACAATAATTTCTAATATTAAAAACATATGAATGCTTTTAGCGAGGATCAGCCATCATCATCTTCAATTATTGCATGTACAAAACTGAAGGGTCTGATATTCGTGGAATTCGATTAATCGGTATCCATATCCCATGAAACATTGTTAAATAAGTTAAGGCTTGTCGCAGGAATTGCTCGAGTGTCTTAACTTTCCCTTTTTTAACTGTTAAGTGATGTGCTCGCAAGTTAGCAATCATGAACCTTCTTTACTTATTATACATATTAACACTGTTTTCACAGTGCTTCCTGAAAGTAGTCTCAACTATCTCAACTATGTTGGGAATAGTTCAGCTATTTCGTTTACTCTTTTTATGGATCCATAATAATCAGTTGCGTAATTTATGACCAACAGATCAAACGCTGTAATTGTGTATTTACAGCGCTGCGCTGTAAACGAGGGTTATTTTTAAATAGTAAATTAACATTTATTCGATAAATGAACATTCAATTAAATTCTTAAAGTCTATACACGAATGATTAATTAATTGGATCAAACGTTTTAAGTTTGTATCGACTTCGGCTTCGAATTGCGTGTCGACTTCAAAGTTATCATTTAATTTCTGTTTTGCCTCCGACATATTCTCTTTCCGTATGGACTATCTAAAAGATGAAGAAAGAAAACTAAAAGATTTTCTTCAATGACTCGTCGGTTGTCTTTCTAATATAAAGACGAGCCTATCGGAGTCCGAAGAGTCTCCGAAGAGACACTTTATTGTAAAGAATGCTGCATTGCCTTTTACAAATGTGCGGCCAATTCTTTATTTTGAGCAAATCCCTCTCGTTTCCAACTATGTTTTATTTCAACGGCTTTGGACCAAATTAATATCTCTGAGTCTGAGTATTGTCTTCGCAACAAATGTTTTGAGTAAAAAACAGAAATTTTCCTGAGTGCAAAATATCGCAGCATCAATGTTCCTATCGGTGCTGTCTTCAAATCTAAGATAAGCGAGCTTTGGACGAAGTAAAAGGCGCGGTCACCTATCTACGCACCATCCTTGCTTAGGGCATTTGGTGATGGCAGCGTAATTCTAGACCTACCTAAATAATCTCCAACTCGAAACCGTTTGATTAATTGTCTAATAAGTACTAAAGTCTTGTCGACTTTATTGGTACTAAAGTTTACCACAAAGATCCTGAAATCTGCAAAGTTTACCAGTACCGGATTATTATTGAACAGTTGTTCTAGGCAAAATGTACAAAGGTGAATAAGTACAATTTATAAACCAGTATCACGTTTTGTATTAATTACAATTAGTATTACGTTTATCGTCTGAAATTTTGGAAAACTCGGCTAACGAATCAAAATTGTGCTTTATAAGTAAAGCATCATCAGCATCAGTAAGACACAATGGGAACACTAATAGCATAATACCGAAAATAGTATAGCCATAACGTGTATACTTTGATGCATTTATTAACGGAGATTTTCAGCGATTCTTATCAACTTTCACTAAAATATAAACAAATGTTCGTATTCTGTAGACTTCAGGCTTCCAAGCAACTTAAGTATCATCCAATATTACCCAAGATGATTATTACCAATATGGAAAGAGATAAATCTTTATCTTGATGAGATATGATAGCTATAGGTGGGTCTCTTACCCTAATATGTTCCGAGATATTTCGACTAATGTGATAAACGGAAAGACCTAGTTGTATTGAATTGTGATTTAATGAATGACTACGGTAATACCGGTTATTAAAAAATTGAATTGAATTGAATTTCTATTTTACGAATGGAACAGTTGTGTTAATAAATAGGTTGAGGCATATATGGGGGGCCGTGGTAAGTGCTATTTGAGATGAAGATGTGGTGAAGAAAGGTTGGGATAATATTTTGCCAGGCAAAAGAAAGAATCATCCTATCGAATAGTTGCGCAAGCACGAAAGCAAAGATATAGGTCTACATGACCTGTGTTCTGATGCCGGTATGGTCATTCTTGTGGAACGACATTGAGTTCCAACATCTTGTTTTAGATACTCAATAATCTTTTCGTTTAGCCACGTCTGGCATGCTTTGCAGTAACTTGTTTGTAACATTGTGCAGAGAAGATTTTTTGCAAGAAAGTAGGGAGAGTACTACCTATACTGATGGTTGAGTCCATACTAGGATCACCGCAAGGCGCATGTTGTTCTTATTTTTGCGCAGCAAGACAGAGCCAATCTCCCGAAAATGTTTCGTTCTCATTGGTGGTAGTCCTCGCATCCTGTTAACATATTCCACAACACATCGAGCGAAGTAGAAGAATCGACGTTCTCGACTTATTCTGCCAAGTCTTTTTCTTTTTGCTTCTAGCAGATTTCTGCATGTTCGTTCCACTGCTTTATAGCGTTCGTATAGATCATTGAAATCATGGTGTCTATGTTGGCGAAAGGCTTTCCTCTTCTCTACGAATGCATCTTTACAGTCTCTGTCCCACCAAGGGTCAGTAGGTTTGTTAAAGGACCTTGCTTAGTGGGCCCACTTGGTTGGTGTTTTTGATATTCGACTAGTGGATCAAAGCTGGTGTTTACAGATGAATCTGACATTAGTTCGCTGCACCTCGCTGTACCTACCTATTCATCATTTTAAAAAAGTTTGCAGAATAGAAATAGAAAGCAATAGTAGTTTCCAAATAGGCCAATTTTTCATCAACACGTTTTTGGAGACGGGTCTTACAAACCGTAAAGATGTTCTAGTAGACCTCTGATGAAATATTTTTAAGATCTGCTCTTTTAACTATGGAAACAATGAGAAGTTACGGAAACAAGGTTCGGATGTACGCCGTCGAAGTGAATACGGGTCAAATAGTAGATCTCAAGAAACGCGGTGTGACTAGGCGTCTCCATTACGTCTTATAGAAAACTCAAAACAAAGGCTTGCGAGAAGTTTCTCACCGAGAACTTACCTGAGAACTCAGAGACGATTGACGCCCGTCCTCTCTCCACCACAATCTGCCTCTAGGCATGAAGCGCGCCGGAGAGCTTGTAACAAAAAATGAGGCTCATTACTTTTGGGAAATACCCGTGTGTGCACAATTCAACGGAAGAATTAAAATTAACTTGAAATCACTTCTAAAATAATGTATACACAATAACACTTATAAAGACGTGTGTAGCATATTCTGTTACGTACATGTGTTCAAAGAAGATGTCCTCCTGTTTATGGACCTCATAATTACCTCATCTTCAGAGGTATCTTTCAATTACCAGTAGCTGAATAATTTATCATGTTGTGTGAGAGTACGAATAACACTATATCAACTTGAAAAGAATGGTAAACATTGCAAGAAGGCAACATGCAACTCAAAACAGTGGAAAACGCTAGTGTTTAATGTATTTAATGTATAATGTTTAATGTTCGTTAATTAATTCGTCCTTCGTCGAGAACGATTTAACAAGGATCATAGTTTGGACTTACAAAAACGCAAAGACAAACGCGAAACTTTTAAATTGGGACATAGACATCATAAAGTCGAACTGACACGAACATTGATTGAATCGCCAAATAATGGTTTTAAGTGGGGCGTTAGTACCGTTCACATTTCAATGGAATTAAATTGCTGCCCAAACCATTGAATACCACTTTGGCTACTACTAGTATCACATAAATCATAACCGGACCAATTCAACGTGTACACCTGATAACAAAATGCATGAAATTAAACGATATATTAAAACGGCCTTAGCTAATACCGTCCAGCTCAGCAGTCGAAGGGGATAGAGGTGAATCTTCCGTCTTGTGAATGGCCCATTTGATAGTGTAGGTACAGGTTCTCATAATTTGAAATATATCATTGCAGTTCTTGAAGTACGACCAAATTTTTTTAATGTATTACCGGGCATACTATTGACGACGTGTTGTAATTTTAAAACCCATTTAATAATTCAGGTATTGTAAACCCTGCAAACTGCAAAACACCTATCAATCATTTTTGTACGTTTCGTTTTTATATGCATCAGCCGAAAACACACCTTTCCCTGCGCCATTAGACCATCACTATTGTCGAAGCCCGGGACCGTCATCAGTATTGGGAGACAAACACATTTCCTCATCTGAAAAGAAACATAAGCTCCAACACACCGTTAAATCTACAACAACAGCAATAACAAGACCTGAAAAGGAAAACCGAACTGAGACCGAAGGATGTCAATCATCAATGCGATCGCTTTCCTCGATCGGTGACAGAATTACCACACTAGACGATGTAGAGGCAAACCTCTATGCTTTAACTAAATTAGTTACCAACGTAGCAGCAGAAGTTCGTCTCATATTTAATGTAGTTTGCGGAGGATCGGACACTGTACAACGACATTTAGAGCTATCCAAAATTGAGAATGTAGAATCTTTAAAAGAGTTCGACGATAAGTTAAAAAGCAATAACATATACATGGCGGAAATTGTAACCAAATTTCTACACTTGCTTAAGCTGGAAAATGATACTGATCGTAGACTATGTATTATGTTGGATTTGGTTTTCAAGAGGGAGTTTCTTTCCAAGTGCAGCTGGACAGGGGTAGGAATTGGAAGATCTAAGATACATTTTAACAAATACAAATATAAGTGATCTTATTCTTCAGCCATCGTAGCCAAACATTACTTTTTACGTTATGACTGAAAAATTTAATCAAGTTGCGTTACTACACCGATTTACAAACCATATCCGAATGATGTTTTGAGACTATTGATGTTTGAGAGTTGCCAATACATTACCGAGTCGCCCCATCAACAAAATGAACTTACAAACACTCATTTGATGGTTGTTATTCTGATTTAAATTGAGTAATATGAAACTATGGTAAAGGTTTATAGTATTAAGAATAATGAACAAACTTACTTACGCAAGTAAGTCATAGATGGATCGTTTGGACGGTTATCATCACACTTTCTATATGCTAACTGCTTCAAAACGTTTCGGTTACGGTTTGACGGTACACCCATCAAGGTCTCCATCTGTCAACCGCAGATTTTGATTTTTGGAATGACTAATGGATCAACCCAATCCTTCATCCTCGATTTGACAATTTTTTTTTTTTTTTTTTTTTTTTTTTTCTCTACGTGGAAGGTCCAACAAGACTTTAAGCCTAAGGGTTTACTTTTCACGTTATTCCGATGTCATGATTAGTTAAACTGATTATAATGTGCTCATTGCAACAACACAATTAACAACGATAACTAACGTTATGGAATTATTTTCTCGATTGTATATCCATAAAAATCTAAGCCTATCTAGGCCTATCCAGGCATGAAGAACTTTTGGCGCATCTTCATCTTGTCAATTTTGGACAAAGGCTATGTTAAAAAGAGACATGCGATCATGTTCCATATTAGATGGCAACCAACAATCTATGATACTTACTTATTCATATGACGTTACAATCGCTTCGTGGTCTTGGACTGCTGAAGGACTCCTCTAAACCGCTCACGGTCGATCGCCGTCGTCTGCCAATCCATTATACCGACCTTTCTGGCGGACACATCAACGCCATCACGGTATCTCAATTTGGTCCTACGTCCTAAAAGGACTTTACGGATTGGGTCGTACAGTTCATTGAGCTAATCATTGTAGCGGATTTTTCATTGTCCTTCCACATATCAGGGTCCTTAAATCCTTCTGAATAGCAGTAACGATTACTACCTAAAGTTATTACCTACTAAAACTCTCTGACATCATCGTCAAACTGCTTAAAACATGAAATTGAAATGTTTGTACAATTCCAGCTCTTCTTTTGCTGGAGTCTCAATCGCTTCTTCTTCAACAGACTCCTCGAACGCATTATTGGAAGACGCATCATTCCCAAACCTAACGCTCCTGATTCAAAGCTTCACTCTCACTTCACCTGATTCAGGTCACTATCAAAGCTTCGCGCCCTGATTCACCCGAATCCCTGTCGACCAAGCCAATTTTCGATCCTTCTGCATGCCGAATTCTGATCGTACATGCGGTGTGAATTCAATTGTCTTTGATCAATTTCCAATCAATTTTGACCACGAAACAGATGACGGGCACCAAACTGCTAAAAAGAATTCAAATCAAGATCTTATTAGTGATTTATACAAAAAGATGAGGCAATGTGGGTCAGACGGGCACCAAACTGCTAAAAAGAATTCAAATCAAGATCTTATTAGTGATTTATACAAAAAGATGAGGCAATGTGAGTCAGAGAACTCTTTCGATTACCCACGAAGAAAACATAACATTTTGAAAGCCTAATCGATGGTCTCATTATGGTGCAGATGAAAGTCAAGTTTGCGTCAAGAGTCCTAGGTCCTTAATCGTATTGTCAAGGCTGCAATTTTATACCTGACATACTTGTAGTTAAAAACGATGGGACTGTTCGAACGGTGAAACGACATTAACGAACACTTATGAAGCGAAATTTGCAGGCCGTTAAATAGACACCAGCCAGAGAAGACATCAATCGATGATTGCAGGGAATATACAAAAATGTATGGATTGTAAGATGCCGGCTTCAATTGAAGTTTTCGTAATGATGCTTACTCTATACAAACTTTATCTGTCCTGTATCATGTTTCATAATGAAATATTTCTATGAAGATATGTATTTCCATTTACTCGTAGCGCAGTTCGCGATCCATCCTTAAATGCGTCAGATAGGGTTTCGATCTTGAAAACATTTTTTGGAATTGTTACGCCGTTTTACTTAGGGAACGTAAACGATACTGTTTTGGTATGTCTTGCATATGACATAATCGGAACTTATGCAGTTCTGAATATGCATTAAAAGATAACGAAAAAGGAAACGAAATGCTGTAGTAGCAATGACAAGCTGACCTTCATTTAAGCCTCAAAGCCAAATTATTTCTAGAAATTACAAAACCACATGTCCTTGACAATAATGTTTGTACGTTTCATTTTTTTTAATCAGCATCAGCATCACCACGACGATCTCGTCCAGTAGAATCTTCCAATCCACGAAAAAGGAGTCGATCATTATCATCAGTAGAAATTATTTCCACATCTGCAATGGTGAATGTCGGCGAGACCGAAGAGTGTCAAACATCATTGTAATCGTCATCATCGGCCATTGACAGAATAATCACATTGAATGATGTTGAGTCCAACCTCCATGGCTTAACCAAATCAGTTAGCAGCGTAGCAGCAGAAATTCGTTTCGTTTTTAATACAGTTTGTGGTGGAAGTGACACTATACAACGAAGATTCAAATTCCCTAAAATAGCGAATATAGAAGGCCTAAAAGAGTTCAACGAAAATTTAAGAAGCAATAGCCTTTACATGGCGGACATTGTAACCAACTTTTTTCATTTGCTTTCACTAGAAAACGATATTGATTGTAGGCTATGTATTATGTTGGATTTGGTTTTCAAGAGGGAGTTTCTTTCCAAGTGCAGCTGGACAGGGGTAGGAGTTGGAGGACCTAAGATACGTTTTAGTGAATTTGAGTATGTAATAAGCTTGTTCAAATTTACATGTAGCAACAATTCTGTTCAGTTAAGTGATGAATTGATTAAAGAGTTTTTTTTATGAAAGAATTGCAACATTAAAAAGGTCAAAGCTCAACAAGAAAAACTTTAGGGTAGAAGACAGTGTCTAAGTATTAGTTAAAACATTAGTTTTTTATTATTCTTTTTTGCATCGGTGTCTTTTTTTTCATTTGTAACAAACTTTTTTGTTTCCGTTCTCCTTCATAACTGCTATTTACTTTACTTTACCCATATTATGATCGAACGAACTCAGTTTCTTATTGATTACATTATCACATTTACGTTTAGTTATTTTTTTTTAAATAAATAGTCCTTTAGGGAAATTTACAATGATCTTTTCTAATCATTATGATTTCGACATTTATTAACACGTTTATTATTTAACACTACATATTTCCATAACTATAGTCTGTAGCAGGGGTCTACAAACTACGGCCCGCAAGCCGCATACGGCTCTGGAGAGTCTCCTGCTTCTGTGTAAATGGCCCGCAAGTGAATGTGTAAGAGGCACTACGGTAGTTTCAACCAATGCGGCCCGTGTACTGAAAAGTTATAGGCATTATAATATAACGACTATATAACTATAGTTAAAATGAACCTGGTTTTGACAAATGGGTAAACAATGGTAAACAGACCACTTCCTCAGAATAGTTATTGTAGTGTTGTGTCATATGCTTTTGGTTTCTTTAAAATGTCCCCATTTTGTCCATAATAATCTGAGGGAACTGTTAATTTGCTTCGTTAATACCAGAGCTACCGAGCGTGTTTTTTTTAAATTGATAGTTATTTTACAAACAGTTTTGGATACTTTCATTATGTTTTAATATGTTTCTAAGTTCATACTACAGTATAGTTTTGTAAAATTGATACATGATTTACAGTGGAATTGTTTAGCCTCTAGCCTGCTATGTTGAAAATGAAGCGTTCAAGTCAAAATGACTGGTCTGAACACAATGTGCCCTGGATAAATCGTGTTGACGTGTTGACGTGAAGGAAGACCATAAAGCTTCAACGACTCACAAATGGGTGATTTTTGTTGGGACTAGTTGGGAATAATATATTATGAGCTGCTACAACTTCATCTGCACCGAATTCAACTGATGCGATTGCGTCGATTATTAATAGAAAAACGACCCCGATTAGCACGAGAAGGTCGTTCTGCAGAATGGCAAGGAACGACCTCGAATTGCCAAACCTGTAATAAAATATTAGGAAACCATTAAATGGGAAATGAGAATCGAACCTAGAACTTAGTTGTGAATCTATTAAAGTCAGTTGCTTTTCTAGTTTTTATTAATCTTCTTGTCTTCTTGAGACGGCTGGAATTGTCTGAGGCTGATACTTAACTAAGTAATACGTCTGCACTAAATTAATTAGTGGCACTAAATCAGTAGCACTAAACAGACCCTCAACATCCTATTATAATTTGAGTAATGCATTCGTATGGTGTTTTTTTTTCTCCAAAATAATGAGTTGCAACCATTGCTTTTTTACGCCATTTATGAGCTTGCCCATTGCTGTATTGCCCATTGGTTGTAATGAAAATTCATACTTTTAGATTAAAATTCTTCTAGCATTTTATGTTAATTTTTTCACGAAGCTGTTTTTTTTATCACAGCGAATTAGATTCGCCAGGCTCTGGTAGGATGGTCATGGCATGCCATGGCATGGCATGGTATATAACCAGATGACCCAGTCCGTAGATCACCCAAACGAACAGAGGGCGTGTAAGGTATCTAACTGAAGATGGATAACTCAATGGCGGATCTATATTTCTGGTGCCATAAGCAGGAAATCTGGTATCAACTTTAATAAGTTATATTTCTTTACTAGCTGTTAAAATCTAGTATAACTGTTGACAGTATACACTACCAACAATTGGCCGTGTTAAACCGCGCAATACGTCAGAAATGTTCAAAATACGAATTTCGGCATAAAAATATGTTTTGGATAAAATTAAAACGCCGGAGTACACAAGAACCCCCAAGAATTAGTGGAATCGTTCAACGGGGAGTCTCTGAATTTCTCTGCTTACTCACCAGACGTGGCAGTTTTAGATTACCACTCATTTGCATCAATGAGCTACGTACAAACCGAGTAGCGGTTCAGTTCACTAGAAGTCCTTAAAAACGACACAATTTACGGTTTGTGACCAAACACGAATGATTGTTTTGGCAAGGTATTCTAAAATTTCCAGAAAGATGACTAATATGTGTGTCTAAATACGACAATTACATTTAGACAGGAGATGGTTACCAATTTGTGGCTGACAGGACTATGAACTGTAACAAAGAACTGCAGTTTGATATTCATAGATCGTTTATAGATGATATATGGACGAGCTCGAGTGCAAACGATACAATAGTGCCCGACACCTTTCATTAAACATCTTTGGTAGATTTGGTAAGGTGTTTATTTGTGCCGTCAAAATTATTGCCACGGTAGATTTGACACCCTTTTTCTGATCATGTTCTTTCAAAATCCGGTCTTGATAGTGAGCAATATACGCGATTTCTAATGTTGGCCTTAGCCGAACCGAGGCCTAATTGCGAATGCAGTGCAGATGCCATTTTACGGTTAACTTTGACTACAATGTACGAAAGCAATACTTCCGATCGAGAAGAAAATGTAGTCAAATTGGCTCAAAGCCTGCCTCTGTATGCTAAATAAAATACATATTTCCGACTTCACCCATTAAGGCCTGGTTCATATAGAAAAAAGGGCATTTGGTTTAAATTATATTAGGGCTACCAATGGCCAAAAATGGAAACTTTTTACAGCATTTAGTTGACCGGAGTAAACACTGCAATTTGTCCAATTTTCACACAATTTATTCAATTAGTCATCGAGATCCATATCCGACATACAAGAGAGAAGTAAAAATTGATTTTGTACAGTCATCTGCATAATTCATCAGCGTCAACTCGAGAACTGGCGAAATAGTTAAATTTGAATAAATCGACTGTTGCTCGAGTGATTAAAATGAGACTCAGACGATTGTCTGTAAGGTTCAAACTAAGCGATGGAATGGAACCGTTGATCGTCGACAGCGATTGAGAGTCTTACGGAAGATGAGGGCTAACCGTAACGTCTCGAGCTATGATATGACCAAAAATCTCAACGCTGACCGCTCTACGGCACAACGAATCCGACTCCGAGAAGGATTTAAGTGTTTCTGAGCAAACAAACATCCCAATCGAAACTTAAAACAACAAACAATGACTGGACTCGCTAGCTTTACGATCAGGTGCTGACCGAACCTCATGGATGTCTTTTAATGAACGATGAAACCAGTGTGAAAGCCGATTTCAAACAAATCCCCGGCTAGTTCTATAAAGCATCTGCTTAGGGCAATGTCAATAAATCATTAAAATCTGTATTCGTCGATAAATTTTCGATAAACCAGTGTTTTTGTCACGAATAAGAACATGAATTTGGATTTGTATAAGAAGGCATATCTAACACTATAGCAAGGACGTGATGATACAACGGATTGAAGTATCGCAAAATACCTGAATCCTTCAAATTGCCCGCTATTCCCTCCAATGATCCATGGAACCGAAATTATGAAAAAAGGATCAGTAACTAAGGGCATTGGTCGAATGAAGAATTGGTGGAATTAACTGACCAAAACGGTAACTGTGAGCAGGTTAATGAGTACTATTAACAGTAAAGTACGTGAATTCCTTCGCAAAAATGATGAATGATTTTTTTCATATGTTTTATAACAATTTATGTTATTACTTTTGTTTTATTCCTAGAGAGTGTTTCAATTGGAATAATGGTAAACAAGAAGCACGCGTTTCAAAGTGTCCCATTTCTGAATGAACAAAGCTTTTACGATTTCTGCAGCACGAAAGCGACAGTGGCTGGTTAATGACTTTTGAAGCATGAAAGCGATATCCTGCATCATTAGTGAATTCATCACAAAGTCTTCTTAATTAATCAGAGTCTCAAGAATTAATTAGAGTACAACGTTTTTCCGCAGTTCAAAAATTGGGTATTTTTCAAATGTAGTCTTCAACTGATTACGGTTCTATAAATTGGCGCAGTAGAGAACAATTTATTATCGTTTTCTATTGTAAAACCTAAAAACATGTCGTTAAGAATGATTTTTGTTCTTTTCCCATTTTGCGGATCAGCATCAACGCCACCACCTACTCGAGTAGACCATTCCTATTCTCGAACACTGGAACCGTCATCAGAATTGGTAGAAACAGATGTTTCTTCATCAGAATTGGACAATGTAAACGATACCATAGGAAACCAACCATCGTTACAATCGCCTACATCGATCGATGATAGAATTACCACACTAGATGATGTAGAGGCAAACCTCTATGCTTTAACTAAATTAGTTACCAACGTAGCAGCAGAAGTTCGTCTCATATTTAATGTAATTTGCGGAGGATCGGACACAGTTCAACGAAGATTAAAGTTCCCCAGGGTCGAGAATGTAAAGGAGTTGAAAGAGTTAGATGAATCGTTAGAAAGCAACAGCATATACATGGCAGAGATTATAACCAAATTTTTGCATATGCTTAAGTTGGAAAAAGATGTTGATCGTAGACTAAGTTTTATGTTGGATTTGGTTTTCGACAGGGAGTTTGTTTTCAAGTGCAGCTGGACTGGGTTAGGATTCCCCGGACCTAAGATACGTCTTAGTGCATACGAGCACGTGATATGCTTGTTCAAAATCGTTGGTGCCAACAGTTTTATTCAGTTAAGTGATGAAGTGATTAAGCAGTTTTTTGTGAAAAAAATATCTCAAGGAAAAAATCGATGTTTAACCAGAGGTTTGGGATATTTCGGATCTCGGAAATAGAAGAATAGAAGAAGATTTGAAGAGCAGGGGACTGTGTGTGTGTATAGTTTTAGAAAATAAATTGTAAAACAAGCTATATAACAAAGTTTAATAAACAAGAAACAAGTTCAACTAAATTATTTTAACGATTCACGTGTACTTGTTTGGGATGACGTCCAGCGATTCTGATCGTACCAATACCCTAAACAATACACAAAGTTTAACTGCGTGTTAAATGGAGTCGATGGAGTGGAGTCGATGTTGATGTTCCGTTGACGACTGTTACGGAATTTTAGCGATCCATCGGTGGAAATAACACCTATGATTTCTTGCATTGACGACTTAATTGAAATTACTGCATTACTGCAAGTACTACTATAAAATTTGACAGATCTTTATTTCTTCTAGAATAAGATATATTTAAAATGTCAGGTCAGGTCAGATGTCAGGTGTCACATTCACCTGTAAACGGGTAGAGGCACAAAGAGGCATTTTTTTGTTTTAAAATATCGATCCCATCATCACCGTATTGACATCCTTTTTCTTCTGCTTCGTTTTGGCCTGCTCTCAGCTGAGAACATTGTCATGTCACCAATTCGTTTCAAATCTATATATTTCTAGTGAACTCGGTGCAGGGCGGCTTTCCTATACCTTTTTTTTTCACGTGGTTTTTTGTTAACGGGGAGGGAACCTTCAAAAGGTACCCACCTAGAGGGGCATATCGCGGCTTGACACCGCTACTCGAGATGGGTTATGTGGGATTCATCATGAAGCTTGACCCGTGAAGCGAGTCAAGCAACCGATGCAACCGCACTAAACCACTCCTCGACCTGATCCGAACCCTGCCGATGCGCTTATGTGCGTAGTACTCCATGCGGGGTCGTGTGTGCGTAGCACCCTTGCTGTTGCGCACTGCTGCGTCGTCCTTCCTGGTTGTCCTCGCTGCTGCTGCCGCTTCGTGTCTTCCGTCTGCTGCTGCTGCTGTTATTCCGAATCCACCCGTCCGTGGCCGCCACTCTCGGGTGGGTCCTAGCTCCTGCTGCTGCTCTGGTTACTCGTCGCTACCGCTGCTGCTTCTGTTTTCCGTTGTCCTGGTGTTGTTGGTGGCGGGGAGCCGCTATTGCTGCCTCCGTTGATCCGCGTTCCTTCGTCGCTGCTGCCGTCGTCTTCTGGCCGTCGGCGGACTCTCCTCATTCCACCTCACTTGGAGGCTTTTGAAGATTGTCCGTGCGGCCGTCCGGACTGCTTCCCATGTACTGCGGCTGGCACACATTTTCGTGGCAAAGTTGTCCATCGTCAAGCGGGTGTGGCTCTGTTGCTGCATCTCGTGTTGTGCTCGGGCGAACCGTGGACAATGGAACATCACGTGGTCGACATCTTCCACGTCATGCTCACACACCGGGCGAGCCCTCCAGGATACCTTTGATGACGAAGTAGCTCCGCAGGAACCCGTGTCCCGTTAGGACTTGGGTAAGATAGAAATCTATTTCCCCGTGCTTGCGGCCAACCCATGAACTGATGTTCGGGATCAGCCTCCTTGTCTTCAAACCTGGCGAACTCTGCTGCTCTGCGCTGGCTGTCCACTGGCGTTGCCAGCGCTCCATGGTCTCTTCTCGCTGCCGCTTCCGTGTGTCTGGTGCTGGACTTCCCCTCGCTGCCTTTTCGTCGTGGCAGCGGATGTCCTCCTCTAGTAGGAGAACTAACGGGATGGTGCTTGCAATCACGCAGGCGGCGTCGTATGAAACCGTTTGGAATGCGCTGGCCACTCGAAGCACTCCGGTGCGATGCGACCTCTGGACTGTGGTGCGGTGAGTGTTCCTCTGTAGAAGCTTCCGTTCCCACGCTGGCGCAGCGTAGCGGACAATGCTATTCCCGACGTTCACCAGGGGTCTCCTTTTGCTGCTTTTTGGGCCACACTTGTTCGGCATCAGGGCGGTCAAGACGTTCGTGGTACGAGTCGCCTTGTTGCAAACCTCCTCTAGATGTCGACCGTGGTGCTGTTTGCGGCAGAGCTCAACCCCGAGGTACTTGAGCGTCTCCGTGGATTCGATCGTGTGTGTCCCCGCTCGTAGTTGGCCTATCTGCGGGGTGTGATGGGTGCAGAAGATCATGTAGCCGGTCTTGTGATGGGCCAGCTGCAATCCCACTCCTCCCATCCAACGCTCGATCGTCTCCAGGTTCCTCGTAGCAAGGGCGCTGATGTCCTGCGTGTCTCGTCCAACGAGGGTGAACGTCACGTCGTCAGCAAACCCGATGATGTCCGCACGCTTCCCGAACAGCTCCAGACGGAGAAGGTCGTCGTACATGACGTTCCACAGTGTTGGCCCTAGAACCGAACCCTGAGGCACGCCCGCCGACACTGGTAGCGAGACCAATCCTTCGTCCGTCTCGTAGTGGAGCGTGCGATTCTCGAAGTAGTTCCGCAGCATCGCCAGGAGGTACGGTGGCGTGTTCCTTCGCTGCAGAGCCTCTCCGATCGCTGTCCAGTTGGCCGTGTTGAAGGCGTTCTTCACATCAATTGTCACCATCGCACACAGTCGGTCGCCCTTGCCCTTCTTGTCGAGCGCGATCTTTCCTTTGGCGAGCACCCTGTTGATGGCGTCCATCGTAGAGCGTCCCTTTCGAAATCCGTACGGCGTCAGACAGACCACCCGTCGCATCAAGATGCTCCGTGAGTCTGCGCTGAATGAGTCGCTCCAGTACTTTCCCGAGGACGCTCAGTAGGCAGATTGGCCGGTACGACGACGGTTCCCCGGGTGGTTTCCCCCTCTTGAAGAACAGCACTAACCGTTGCCTCTTCCATTCGTCCGGGAAGTAGCCTGTCCGGATGTAGTGCTGGAACGTTCTCCTGAAGACACCGGGAAAGGCCGTCATCGCCGCTATCAGGGCCACGTTCGGGATATTGTCGTCGCCCGGGGCTCGCTGCGGGTTGAGCGATTTTGCAATGCTCAACAGCTCCCCCTCGGTGACGGGATCCCGGTCGATGTCCTCTTCCGACAATCTGGCCGCTGTGGGCCACTCCATGGGCGGTCGCTGTGGAAAAAGTTCGCCGACGATGTGCTGGAGCTTCGCTGGGTCCCGTTCCATCGGTACGCGCGCTCCAGACCACTGCTGCTTCCTGATCTTGTAACCCGGCCCGAATCCGTGGGGCCCTAGCTGTTCATGTAGCTGTTCGCCGTACTCCCTCTTGCTTCGCTTGACCGCTTGCTCCAATGCTGCTCTGGCTGCTGTACAGGCCGGCCGTCGTTCCTCTCGCTGGTCGTCCGTCCGTGCTCTCCTGAGCCGTCTCCGCATCCCGATGTAGTTGCGGCGTAGCTGGGCAATCTCCTCGTTCCACCAGTACACCGATCGTCGTTTTCCTCGGGCCGCAGGCAATCTCGGCATCGTCGCGTCGCAGGCGGTTGTCATGGCCTGCGTCAGCTCGTCCGCCGAGAGGGTGTGGTTGTGGATGTCCAGCGAGCCCATGACTTCAACGAAAAGGTCCTTGTTGAAGAATCGGGTCGCCCACCTACACTCCGCCGTTTGCTGCTCCCTCTGTCCCAGGTTCTTTTGTGCCGTCGTCCGCTCAACCGTGAACTTGATGGTGTTGTGGTCGCTCGGATTTTCGTCACAGACGCGCCAGTCGTTGTCTCCCATGAGCGACGGGCTGCAGAAGGATACGTCGACGATGGAGCTGCGACCACTGTGACCGCTTCATGTTGGATGGTTGCCCCGATTCAACAGGACCAGTCCCAGCGACGCCGCTGCGTCCATCACCACCGCGCCCCTGTGCACCCGCTCTCCATCGTTGCTTCTGCGTTCCATGCCCCACGCTCTTGACCAGGCGTTGACGTCGCCGCCAATCACGGTGTCCCGGTTCCGCGGTATCACCGACGCAATCTCTGTCCATTTGCGCCGGAAATCCTCTACAGTCGAATCGGGACCCACTGGTGGTAGGCACACGGAGCAGAAAACGATGCCACGCATCTCGACCACGACGAAGCGATCCCGTCGATTCTCGATAATGCGTTGGATGGGATACCTTCCTGTCGATACTGCTGCCACATTGCCCGTCGGGTCCGCAACCCAGTTGCCGTTGTTCTCGGGAATCCGGTATGGGTCCGAGATCAGCACTATGTCGCAGCCTTCCGATCGGGCCGTTTGCAGCAGCATGTCCTGGGCCAGCTGGCTGTGGTTGAGGTTCTGCTGGAGTACCTTAACCATTGCAGGGCCGGCTGGTGACCCCTCCTCCTACTTGGCGGCATTTGCGCTGGCCGAACGAGTGTCCGATTGCGTCCGGGCCCTTGCAGACGAGACATTTCCGCTCCTTAGTGCACGGTCCAGAGTGCTTAGGCTCAGCACATCGATGGCATCTGCTGGACCGATCCTTGCCGCGGCAGTTGGTGGCTATGTGGCCAAATTCATAGCATCGGTAGCACTGGCGCTTCGTCTCCACTTTCCGGAGTCTGCAGCACCGACTTAGCCCGATGACATGCTGCGTCTGCAGCACCTCCTCCGTCGCGGCCACCTCTGGGCAACCGAAGAACGCGACCAACGTACCGTAGTTCGACTTTACGGTCGTGACCTGATCCGCGTAGATGGTTACTCCCAAGGCGATGCTAAGGTCCGTGGCGATGTCCTCTTTAGAGCAGCTGGGTGGGATGTTTGTGCAGGTGAGCCGAACAGTGGGGGTCCGCGGACGGGCTTTCGCCTTGCCGTCGAGCGCCGCGGACACCTTTCTCCACATGTCCAGAGTTTCGGTGTGGGTCTTGCAGGACAATTCCAAGAGAAGATTCCCTTGGAAGTTGGTCCGCACTCGCTCCACTACCTTCCTGTCGTTGCCAAGCTTCTCCTTTACTACGCGCAATATCTCGTCCGGCGTGGTGTCGTTAATCGCCTCCAACTCCAGGGCGTCCGGGACTCGATACGCGCGTTTTTTGGGCTGCGAAGGTGGCTGCTGGTGCTCCGGCTGCTGCTGATGTTGTTGACCTACTTCTGCCGCTGCCTGCTGCTTCCGCTGCTTCTTCCTCATCCGCCGTTTAGCTTGCTTGCTGAGGACCTTCGTCCATCCGGATTCCGGTTCTTTTGGATGTGTTTGTTTGTTGGTTTTCGTTCGTTGGTTGTTGGTTTCGTTTGTGTTTGTTTGTTCGTTTTCGACTATTGCGGTTGTGGTGTTGTGTTGGTGGTCTGGTGTGCTGGTCGGGGCGTCCGTTCCAGCATTGGATGTTGCTGTTGTTGTGGCGGTAATGATGTCGTTAGGGACGTCCGTATTCCGTTGTTTTTGCACCTGTTTGAAGATTTTCAGCTTCGACAGGATTTCCGTGTTTGCTTGGATGAGGATGGTAGCCAACTGCAGTTCGCTCGCCGTCGTCTCCACTGTGGCGCTGGGGAGTGGAAGCGTCGTGAGAGGCTCGGAAGGCGACCGGGCTTCCGTGTAGGTAGACTCGGTCTCCTCCCCACCGTTTCCCTCGCGCCCCCGCACTACCAGCGCCGCAGCGAGGTCCGGTTCGCGTTCTGCCCCCGTTGGTGCTTCCTCGGCAAATTCCGTCTGCGTTGTCGCATTCCGCTTTTCCGGTCGCTGCTGAATCTCTTGGAGCGCCTTAATGACCGAGCCCAAGACAGTCTCCCAGTCTCGCGGCAGGGTGGCAAAGCCCTTAGCCTTCTGGCCGTCCTGTATGGTGCGGACAAGGCCAGTTAGCAGCGAGCTTGCCCTTTGTGCCGGATCCGCTGGTCTACTGTCGTTTTGGCTTTCCTATACCTTAGATATCCAAAATGGTTTATAATCAGAAGACAGTAACCTTCCTATATCGTTAGACCAAGAAGAAGAAGTCAGAAGACAACGCGGCATATTCGGCGGGACTAACATAGTGTTCCCTATTATGAGCTACAACCAAACGGAAAGATTGGATGATCTACCATGATGGTGGGTGCGTTTGAACCGAGAAAAATAACTGCCTTGTCCCATTGGAAGAGTGATTCTGCAAAATGACAATGCTCGTCCACATGACAAGCATACAACACAAATGACAAGAATTAATAATTGCCTTCACAAATGATGCTGGATGAAATGATCAGTTGCACAATTTAGCGTGAAGATACACTTAAATACATTCCTTTGCTGTATGTACATTCCGTACTTAAGTGCCGATAATGAAACGATGCTTATCAAACTCAACAGATAAATTTCAGGATGAAATGCGACCGATCGACAAGTTAATAATTCTTGGAGATTTCAACCGAGGTTTTATCGACTGAAATTCTTTCGGCTCTGTTCAAGGTTCTGTTAATCACGATCCTTGATATGGTCGATCTGTATCTGTTAATACAATCGTATAATGTCAAAAATCGAACAGGACGGATTTTGGATCTAGTATTAGCTGAAAGCTTAGCGAACTGAGTGAGAGTTACGATGTCCGACTGTACAAAGTAACTATTATCAGCTGGCTGTTACCATCCGCCACTTCTAATCCATGTGAAGATAAGAAAAACAACTGGATAATTCCAATGGTGCACAACGCAATTTAAACTTTGTTCGTGCTAATTATACAACGCTAAACACTGCAATACAGCTAATCGACAGCTGGCTGACTTGAAAAGACGAAATAACCAAGCACTGCGAAGTTTCAAGAGACTCAAAAGTGATGCTAACCGAGAACTGCATCATATTGCACAATAGAATAATTGGTCAGTTACTACAGCATAAAACTGAGATACGCGGTCTAGGTTTGTTACATGACATGAAGTTGTGATGAAGCATTACAACGACGTGATGAAACGAGCAAATCGAACCCTAAGATTATTCTTAAACTTGACGAGGGATTTCATAGATCCAGTTTGCATAAAAGCACTTTACTGCCCGTTAGTCAGGCCAATTTTGGATTATTGTACTGTTGTCTGGTGTCCACATGCCAAAACTTGGAGATCAATAATAGAAAGGATTAGCGGAAACTCACACATTTTGCGATACGACGCATGCAGTGGAGTGATCGCAATACACTGCCGTCTTACCGATTGCTCGGCTTCCTCTGCGATACCGGCTTCATCTAATTTGGTTCGGTCAAGTATGACTGGGGCTAAAGATGTCTCGAAAACGAGAAGCAAACAGTTCACAAATCTCACTTTTCGTTGATGCAATGATATCCTTGTATCTGATTTCATCAGTGTTGTGTATCGTATTTCGTTTAGAATCCGTATTCTGGTTACTGGGGTTAGAGACACTCTCCAACAGAAATGTTCAAGCGTTCTTTATTGTTGGCGTTCTGTGTGGAAATATTGACGCTCCTGATATACTAGATGGAATTAATATAAATGTAAATAGTACCTGCTCCCGCCATCGAACGTTTTTAAGGCTTGATTTCAGAAATACGCGTTATGGATCGAACGAACTTATATTAGCAAAGTCACGAGATTTCAACGGACTGGTGGAATAATTCGATTTCAATTAGTGTACACAGTTATTTAGGCTACGGATACGATACACGGAATAATGACAGTTTACAAGGCCTAGACGTAACTTAATATAAAAGATTATTATTATTAGACATTATTAAATTATAAACTAGTGACACTATTATATAGCGGACTATTATTGGAAATACAAATACAAATACCTATACAAACACGTTCCTGGGTTAGATATCTTCATTTTGTTTAATTAAAGTTTACAAGTTCAAAATTATTAACTACTATTTCTACAATACTCTTGCTGATATAATGAGCAAATGTTAAGAACATCACAAACATGTGTGAGCCAAAAATGAGGGTCGGAAAAAATTAATTAATGACATAAATCACTCATAATAATCGTAGGGGAAATGAGTAAACACGCAGTGCAATCCTGGAAGCAAAATTGAGTATGGCTGCAAAAGATCGACAAGAACGGAATAAGGAGCGAATGATTGATGTTAAATAAATTATGACTTTTCATCACGATTCATCAACAAACACGAACATGCGCTGCGAATAAATGGATACCAACATGGCTGGCTGGCCACTTTTCTTGCCTTTTTCCTGAGGAGGGGGAGCTGCATTTTGCCACAAGGCCTTTTGTTGGTCCAACAGGGCTGTATTATTATCCGCATTTATTTCTTCTCTTTTCAACCACAAACAACAAAAAATAGCGCACCATGTCATGCCCGATGCAATATGGTCATCATCACGAAAGGAAACGTTTGGGATAGGTAATGCGAATGAAAGATAACGGCAGTGTACGATCAATAACACTTAGGTAGAGATTGGTAAAAAAGATAGGTGCATTTTGTCGGCATCCACAGCAGCCAGCTGAACGCCAAACTATATGGTTTGTTTGGTCGTGTTTGGTGATATCGAAAACAGTACGAGCGCGGTGCAATAATGTTGCGCATAATGCATCACTTGTCACCGCATTAGGATATTTTCAATTGCAGGGCAACTCAACAGTTCCTACAGGCAAACTGAAGTGGAAGTGGCCATAGTGAACAGAACTTGAGCGTTTTAGAGGATCGTCTGTGATTCATCTATGAAGAACACTTTACTGGATTGTGTATTATATTTATACAATGCGGTTAAGTTATATTTGGTGTCCTTCTATATACTAAGTACGCAAGTAGTATTGCGTAGAAAAAGTTAAGCAAATATCTGAATAAGAAGCGATTTTCGAATTCTAGTCGTATTTTTAAACTCCATATAAATTAATACAATCATTTCTATACATATTTTATATTCATATGATGAAGTATATAAAATATATTGCAACTTCAAGTACTTTTGTACTTACTTCAAGTTTTTCGTTAGCGACTGTTTGTTTTGTTGCTGTATCCAGCTGTGCGTCTTGAATGGATGATGAAGCTAAGATGTCACACAGCAGAGGAATAGTGCCATCGTGCACACTCGTGTCATTCAAGCGCTAAAATAAAGAGCAGTAGATTAACTGCATCGGCGTGAAAACCGCATGAACCGAGCAAAATAGCTGACAGCTTGACGTCACTTGAAGCTTCTAGCTGCAGGTAGAATGATAGACATCGTAGCAGGCGCATCACCACACGCGACGAACGCGTCCTTTGGTGCGAGTCAATCTCGTGTTTTCCCATTCGCCGCTTACATGCAGCATTCGAACGGGTGGTGAAAGATGGAGGCGAGAAACGATTTTCTTGTCCACAAATGGTTGAGTGCACAGCGCTCATAAATAATTATTTTTAACTCAAATAACTATATTTCAGCCCGATCGTTGACAGCTCGACGCGTAGGTCGGTCGCATTGGCATCCGCTGTTAATGCTTATTTGATCGATGACGGTCAACATGGGCGACGTAAGTTATAAAGTTAATGATAGCGAGTGGTACAACCGACACGATCGTGATCAGTTTTCAGCAGAACATCTTCGGATGCAGCTTGGCTGCGTGCTGTTTGTGTTTTCAGTGTGCCCTGACAGCATGGCTCATGGGTTTACAAATTATACGACTGAACGTTTTTGGAAGTGTGGCATTCAACCATGCAAGGTAGAAACTGAGTGCCGGTACCACAATGGTGTAGTAATAAATATTCATCAAACAAACCGTAGAATGAGCCTTAATCCATTACCGAGCTGGGCCCCCATATGTGTGAAACTGAATGCGTGTGCGTGTGTGCTTGCTTGATTAACGAGCGGTTGCAAGATTGCGGGGAAGCAGAAATAGAGAAGTCACGTAATGAGCGTTAAGACGATAGGAAAAGGCTCATAAACACGTCTGAAACGGTGGCATCTCAAGCCGACATTAACAGTTTGGTTACTTCACAAAGGGACTAAATCCGATAGCTTGGAATCATTTTAACTTAATCAAAAACATCAATCTCTGTCACCGAAAACAAAAGCGTTAACGTAACATTAAAATAGCTTTAGTAGAAAGGAGGTATTATAATAAAATCTTGCCATAAAGGTGACTTGCACCTATAAGTATATTAAGCAAAGGGAATATATTAGACAATACGTATGCTCCTTCATTAGGCAAATAGAGTACTACATAATGTTTCCTTGTAGAAGGTTGGTGATAAAATTTGATCAGCTTTTCAAATATTCCGAATGTATTATGTCGCTCTGAAATATCTACATATAGTGTGAATGCGACCATCAAAAGTTTCTTCAACTACATAATTATCTAGCCCATCGACTAGCACCAGTTAATGGTGTTGGTAGGTCTTTTATGCATCTTCGAAAGCGACTCCGGGAGGTCATTTAAAACACCACAGTGTTGAAAATGGGATCGTAAAGTTGAGAGTTAAAAGATGCACGTTTCGTCGTCCGTACCTTGGGAGGAGTGGAGGATTTTCGTGTCTACTCGTAAATCTACCCGTACCATACGAGGACAGCTCTAAAACATCACCACACCATCTACATTGGAAGTGAGATTTAAAAATCGTTTCGTAAAAAAAGAATACCGAAGAAAGCTGGTGCTTATGATGACTCTCTTTCGTTCGTGCTGCAAATGCTGGCGAGGGATGTTGGATTTAACACAGCTGTTGCCACTGGTACGATATATGTGATCGTCTTGATATATGTTTTGGGACTGTGTTTTTCGGGACTTCTGTCAGAGATTTCTACGTGTCCACGATCTATAAAAGACATAACACGCGCACGGATGTATAGGCTACCATACTACTAAACTGTGCAGATGAAGTGTATATTTCATACGGCATGCACTTTGAATTAGGCGAGTGGGAAGTGAGAGGGTAAATTAATATTAGTAAACCATCTTTTTCACAAAACTTTTCCACACTCATTAGCAAATGAATCACCATGCGGTGCGTGTGCGGCATTGGATTATTCGCCCGTAGATGCATGAATAATGGCAGTTGTCGAGCCACGCATCATTAAATATTAATGCATCATTTACATATAAATACACTTTAAATAATTTATTAAACTTGATTACAGTGCAAAGGCTGTCCATCTTGATTCCACACCGGGAAGCTTCTTTTTTCTCCCTTCACCACCACGAACAGGCGACCGGTAATGAAAACAACAACGATATTGTGTGCTGTTTGCTCGTGCAGATCCGGCGTGTTGATTTGTTTCACAATTTATAATTTATGTTCTACGGTTGAGGGTAAGGCGCGCTTGTGAACCTGTTTATTAACTTGTGCAGCAGGTCCCCCCACGATACGAGGAGGAGTGGTAGCAATTGCCCTGGCTATCCCGGATTTAATGGCTATTGCCCTATTAGTGACTATGGAGCTGGTTGAAGAACAACACGACGATCAGGGCGTTAAGTGAATAAAAATGAGATACCATTTGTAGTGTAATACAATATTCCGCTTAGGAAATAACATTTTTGAATATCTGAGAAAATTATAATATAACGGTTTTTTTAAATTGCATATTGTTGTTACATTTTTGATATAATACTTCGTGCAACATGTACTAGAAAAGGTACAAAATTTTTTGATATTTTTGAACTTGTTCGTTTCATTTTACTATAAAACACAGAATAACTGGAAGTCTTTGCTTAGAATTGTTTAATTGCAATAGCATTTTTTTCTCGTTAGAACGGCCGGGCCGTATCGACTTATTTTACCACGTAACCGGATAGTCAGTCCTTGCTACGGGGGATTGGTCCGTATGGGATTTTGGTCCGGTCCGCTCGTGTAAAGAACGGTGCCGCTACCATCATGCCATGCGCTACCATCATCAAAATATAAGTACATGAGCTATAATCTCAAAATTAAATTTTAATTAAATCGTGTTTGTATTTATCGTAAGTCAGTGAGCATAATCGAAAACCTCGAAAAACCTTGCATTTTCTCCAAACTTGCAGGATTTCAGAAATGGCCAGTACAAATGTCAAAGCAGTGTTCCGATAGTTCACGTAGTTAGATCTCAAAGCGTACACTCGTCACCATAGGAAGATGCAAATTATTACTGTTCAAACGCGTTTCCTCAAAATAACGTTTTATGAATTGATACCCATTATATTTCGGAGATGTAGGACCTCTAAGACTTGTTGTTTTTATCAGATATTATGTACACAATTCAAATAATTTTATAATTCGCTATATGTACAGACTGATTTATTCTTTGTTTATGGATAAATTTGGGACAAATTTCGATTATCCAACTATTTATCCGCTGTTTTGTCACAAATATTAAGATACCGAATTTTTTTGTTTTTTTATATCGTACCATTATACCATACCGAATTATATCGTACCATTAAGATACCGAATTTTTTTTTTCTTTTGTTTTTTATATATTCGGCACTACATACGTTGTTGAATTTGCACACGTTTAAATGTAAATACTATCCATTCGATACATAAGGATGGTTCAAATGTGCCAAAGTAACGTATTGAAAGTAATATAAACGTTACCATTACTTTCATTCCTTTTTTAACGAGATCGACGTAAAATTTAAAAGATGAATTCTTCTCAACTGTCACTTATTTAATTTCTTTTTCTTGTTTCCTATGTGCATAACAACGTGAGTGAGAATGATGGGTACAATGCAGTGAGGAAAATGCACCACTATTCACCAAACATTCATCACGACCTCATTCATCGTGGTCCGTGTGTCTGTTCCAGTAATCAACCGGAGGTGGCAATGGTTGGTCGGATTGAGTGAAATTCAAAATAATCATTATCGCGACGGTCATAAATTTAACATTTCCTTCATAACTCGCGATGATAAGCATCCATGCGGCTTGACCCTCCGATGCGTATGGCCACCGATGAACCAAAGTGCGGCTTGCACTGTGCGGCGTGCGTAGGCAAACGGGTGTGCACGGCCAAAACAAAACTCCGACATGGCCACGACGCAGTTATTAATGAAGCTATCCCGTGAATTATTTTAATGGATGATATCAAGATTTATTTGTTTGTTTGCCCCTGTCACAGAATCGTTGTGTATATAATTCGTTGTCAGTTTAATGTCGCCACCTGTCGCTAGCGTTTCCTATTAATCACACCAATTGGAGTGTTTCCCCTTAGTGCTCGTTTTCCCGCCCCTGCGTTGTTGTGTTGTGTCTGACGGCAGATCACGTGTTGGAACGAATAGGGGATGGGAGAACAGCATCTCTCGCGCACACGAGAAACCCACAAAGAGAGCGAAGAGCGATCGAAGCAACAGCAGGCATCGTCGGAAATGATGAGATCGTTTTTCAGACGAATTCAAGCGCAAACCGGCTTTTGTGGTGTGTGTGTGTGTGTGTGTGAAGGGAAAGGGATAAGTGGGTGGAAGGGGTGGGGGGAAGCGATAAAATGTGCCGTGACGAAAAGCGGCTGCAAGCGATCCAAACGTTGGGCGGTATGATGAGATACAGTTCGCGGTGTAGGTTGTCAGCAATTAACTTTCGGTGCGATTTGTCTTCTCCTTTCAAGCGTGCTACCTTACTGTTCCGAGTCGTTTCGATTTCGTTGCCCGTTGCTATGGTTACCACCACCGCTATCCGCGCAAAACGGGCGCAACGATGCATCAACCGAAGCCTACCATTACACGTACACGAAACGATGCCGTTGTGGCGAAATTTGCCTCGAGAGCCTGACACCGTGGTTTTAATTTTGTCCTTCACTTTGATTTATCGTCTCTGCTCTCGAGATTTTCAGCTGTCCCTGTGTTGCCGGATCCATCCGCCGCCACCGTACCTGCCAGACGCAGCGAAATGTGCATTCCGCGATATTGCTAACCATCCGGTCCGACATTCAGAACATTTAAAAAACTTGATTACGTTTATGCTCTGGCATTTCATCCCTTTGCACTGACTGCTGTTGCTGCTGCTGCTGCTGCTGCTGTTTCTGGTGCGCTTGTTGGCCACTTTTACGACAGCTTTTACGACTTCCCAGGAGAGCATGCACACCAACACGCTCTATACGCCCGTCGCAACGCACTCCCGACCACGGGCCAATCTCTCGCGGGGCTTCACAATAATCAAGATTTATTTGTGCATGTTTTTCCGCCCGTCATTATATTCGGTCGAGTTTGAGCGTGAAGAATTAAATGATTTATGGTTCAATATCGCGTATAAATTATTACCGTGCGCTGTTACTTTTTTTTGTTGCTGCTGAACCAATGCTGGAATATGATCGCTTGCAGCCTTAGATGTGTTGCGGAATGGTTGCGCTGCCAAGAGGTCGAACATAAAATTGGCCCCATAGTCAGGCGAGCCATGTACACCACCGTATCCCCATCTTTCTGGACCAGAGTGTGAGTGGTTTTGATTTTCTGTTTATTTCATCATGTTTTAACTTTTTTAAGTGAAAAGCATATTGTTATGCCAAATGCAGTAAATGGCGGCAAGCAAAATGAAACAATTCATGGATGGTCGTCGTTATTTGTTTGCGAAAATAGAAAACAAATTTCTACTGCACTGGAGGACTGCATAAAAATATAAATGGACATTTACAGGAAAAGTTAAAATAAATTTAATTTAACCAAATCCAGAACGGCCGCGTTTGCCGAACCTTATAAATTAATAATTATTAAAAAATCAAGCAATCGGTTATATTATTAAATTATAAAATATTTTATTATTTTATTCATTAAGTATATTATTTTTATTCAATTATATTTTATAACATTTGCAACTATTGCGGACAACGAAAACATGCGACAACAATTTTTTTATAGTACCGGTTAACTCTGAATAAGGCTCACCCATTTTAATTGTTTATAGCTTCTGTCTAATCCTGAATTATTTCTTGATTCAGTTTTTCGGTTCATTAGGCCGCATTATCGAAAAATTGTCTTTAGGGTTTGAAGCCATCTTAGAATCAAACCATTTCGAAATTCTCACATTACTTAAACTATTGGTCAGCCCGACCATGAGTACGAAACATGTGAGTTTCTGATTGTGTTCTATTTAGGGAATACAACAATAAGAGAAATATCAAAAAATCCTTGTCTTTTTCATATGTGTTCACCTATTTCGTATTAATGAGAGCGACCGTTTTCATGTTATAGTGTCGCTCAGTTATTTTTAGGTTTATGTTATACCATTAAATCTCATTAAGTGGTTATTATAATTGGCATTTTCCAGTGTTTGTTTCGTCCGTTTTCAACAACTTATGATTGTGTATTCCAGAGATCGGCACACTTTTCAAGAAAAGGTTCAGATAGAAGAAAATTTTCTGAAGCTTCGGACCAGACACTCCAAATGATTTTTTCTATTTCTTTATCTTAATTTTATATCATAAAACAATTTTTTTAGAAAATATGTTTTATATGCTATGTGATCGGCTATATCGGTTCTGCTGGTAAATGTATGTCTTTTGAAATTTACGATTCCAAACTGTATGCACTTCTACTTTTTGATGGTGGTACTTTTTAATGTCCCATATTGTTATATTACTTTTTAGTTTTTTGGTTTGTTAACTTAAACCACTTTTGCTTGTTATTTAAAATTTCATTATGAAACACGCGGTTTGTTAAAAAAAATGCTATTTAAAATAAAAGAGCTAATTGGTTGAGAGAGGATGACTGAAGAAATTTTGTCGAAAATTGTAGATAAATATGACACATTTGATATGTACATACATTAATAGTGGCGTGATGAAGAAATCTCGTGAAACATCTATTAGCGGGCCGGATTTGGCCTACGGACTGCACTTTGCCGACCCTTGTTTGTGTCTTCCTTGACGAAAGCTGTCATCACCGTCGATTTCTTCGTAAAGGGGTAGAACAACTTCTGATATTTCGATTCATTTAGATAAGATAGCTCTTTATAGATAGCAAAAGTGATTAGTTGTTGATAATAATAGACACGAAATCAATCATATTGAAACATTTCATTCATTAAACATGAATGATTTAAAAGACAAGAATCAAATCATTCATGTGTAAACTGTTATAAGCGTATTATTTTATAAGAAGAACGACTAGTTGACTACATGTACATGCGAAAAAAAACGTGTAAAGAAATACGTAATTTCTTTTCAGTCTGATTTGTTGATCCGCTTGCGCATTGCTATGCAGTGTGATTTGTGTTCTTAAATAGCATTTCAAAGACCCTACATTCCATTTGCCGCCTTTAAGTGCCATTTCGGTATGAAGCAATAATCGTTTCGTTTCGGAGCTTTGTGTGCAGTAAGTAAAACCGTTCAGCCGGTGGCGGGTTTGAGAAGGAAATGTGTGGAACAATAGGGGGAAAAATACAAAATTCTTTTGGATAATCTTACCAACGGAAGCCAGACACTTTTGAGTGTAATAGGAGATTTGAATAAGCAAAAAAAAACCCCAGCATCCTCTGCCAAATGAACAACAGACATGAAAATAAGAAAGGCATGCACGGCAAAGCTACTTGTTGAGCCAATGCTGTGAATATTCTTGCACTGGCATCATGCCACACGGTTTATCTCCTTTTTTCTCACTCCTCACAAACCATGTTATGTTTAGGTTGGTCTTTCCCTGTCTCTTCCGTTTTTAGAGTATTTTTTTTTTCGTTCGTTGCCGTCTCTCATATTATCGTGTTATATCCTCTGCGCAGGGCCCTGTCACTGTCGACGGCTCTTTCGTCGCCATTTCACGGCTGAACGAACCCACAAATTCAGGTAGACACGATCCCTTTGTGTGTCAACAACAATAAACTGACAGAAAATGTCACGAAAGATAGACGTAATAATAATGTGAAATAAGGGAGTTGAATGCGCCACTTCAGGCTAATTACTAATCCCCTTGTTGTGCAGGGCATTGGGAAATTGTTTGCGTGAGTGAGTAACCGTGTGTGCGTTGAAGAACGCGAGGAGGCAGGCCAACGGGACGAATAAAACGTCCCTGGCGAATCACTCTGGTCTGGTAACATAAATGACAGGAGGTCGTCGGGACAGAAATGCCTGTCGTTTTATGTCATTTCACCACCGGCTTTACGCCCCGGTTGGTAGCGCGAACAAATGTTTACTCTTTGCGGTAAGTGGCGGGCTAGGGAAACGGGCAGGGGAGGGTTCGAGTGAAAGTCTTGCGGACGTCCGACACCGGTCCACGGTGCTGTTTGTATGTTGCGTTGCGTTCAAGTAATGGAAAGCGGATGAATGTAAATCTTTTAAGCCAGCGGGCAGAGTGCGCATTGCTCGACATATAAATGGTTGTTTTAAAAGTCGCCAGAATTGTCACTCTGTCAGACGATTTAGTAAACGGCGATAGCCATGGAAAGTTAAACAAAACGTCACGGCTGGATGCGCGGGAGACGCACCCGATAGCAGCACCACATGTGCCGTCGTTAATGCACTCGCCCATGCGGAATGCACCGGGTGCCGCGTTCGGTGCATTCTGGCAGTCGATGAAGCTTACAAACACGGCACGCAAATTGAGCGATAAAACAACTGTTTTAGAGAATGAGTTATGAGCAGTTCAGTTCCGAAAAGCGTTTCGTGCTTTAAAGTGGAGTCAAAGGCCAACAGTAAAGTGAGAAAGAAAGCGATCTAGCCAAGAATGAAAGGTTAGGCAGCTTGTAAAACGATAGTGTCAGCTAATATGTTGCAGTATTTGTCTCATTTCTAATTGCTTACGAATGTTTTTAGAGGGCACAACGCTTCGGGGTTGAATAGTCCCGATTTGATGTTAACGAAATACTCTGTCATTCGCTTGGCCTAGGATGCTGAGGGTGTGCGCCTTGCCATAAACATTTGTCGTTACTGTCAGTGTCGCGCTAATGGGTCCAAACTGTGGCATACATCCGCCCTCATGTCGGCCCTTCGGATGCGGATAGTAAACGCCGAATATTTGGCGCCTCTTATGGGAATGGGACACATCGCTAGAAAGGCCAGATACCAGACGCCGCTCCGGGAAATGGCTGAAGAAAAAAAACGGGAACAGGAGGAAAAGGAAATCGAAAGCGAATGGTAGACAAGAATGGGACGCTTACAGTTCTAAGATATGACTAACAAGACAGAAAATTACTCAAAAAAGCTATTTCAAAACAAGTCACTCCAAATTAGACACCGCCGTCCAAATCCCTTTAGGGATCAGCGAAACCATACCCCCCACACATGTACGATCGCAGCAAATAAAGGGCGCAAAGTAGTGAAGCACTCGACTGTATGCTAGCGAGCGCTGCTGATTTATTATACCGTCATGTGTCATGTGTGTAAATGTACATTGTTTTTTTTTTTGTTGGTGGTGTGCTTTCTGGGAATACACAACGGGACGATAAGAACTAACGAACGAACGAAGCGCGAGAAAGATGCTTCAAGCATCTGTCATCCCGCACGACGGTGACAGCGCCATGACATAACGAAGCACACCCGACACGGTGCCACGGTGTGTTCTATGGCCATAGAACTGTTTTGCCGTTGATGTGCGCTTAACCATCGTGCGCGAGTGTCGACGTTTAGGGCTGCGAAAAACGCAGGAACAAAAAAAAACACAGGCCAAGCAATGCTGCATGTTCCCAAAGGCATTTGAATGCTAGCTGGCAATGGATAGACCCTGGATGATGGTTGAATGATTCGTGGTATCTGCCGGCCTGTTGCCTGTTGACTTTCTCGGAGCCCGCACGGGACTAGACCGTTGGGAAATCGGATAGCGTTGCTATGCAACTGAACTATGCACCGAATTAGTGATAAATTTATTGCCCATTTCCTGTGAGCTGCGCTCTGCGTGTTCGGGACGGCTCGGTGGCAGGAATCCGGATAAACCACTGCAAGATTTACCGCCTGTACAGCATACCAGGTTCCGTTTAAAACCAAGAGAAACGGCTGCTTAGCAGACTCATCAATCGTTTCAACTGCGTGAGTAATGAATGTGAACATTTAAGTTTATGGACGGGTCGTGTTTGGAACTGTTTTTGCTGTCACAATATTGCAACACATTCTTTTTCTGTTCCTTGTTGTGCGTAAGCTTGTGTATAGAACAGTTTTTTATGGATCTTCGTCTATTTGCTGGAGCGTTCATGGCCTATAGCATTTTTTCGTTACCCAAAATCTCTTGTGCTGTTTAAACTTAAAGCTTAAAACATATTAAAAAAAATAAATCAAATTGTACAAAACATAAGTTTACTTACAGTCTTCGTATAATTGTGACGTAGGCGGTAGTTATACAAATTACTACAATTTTGATCCAAAAACAATATTCGCGCAATATTTCTTCTTGACCTTATTTGTTGTCTTAAGATAGATTTTAAAGCTGTGCTTCCATAAGGTAACTTCCATAATGTTTTGGGTTATTCCGCATAATACAGTCATTACCCGAGATATGCGTGTAATCTGTTTTACAAAAAACTTGAATTTTCTTTGATATTGTTTACTAAGTCATACGTACTAAGAGATCTATTTCTTATTTCCACGTTACGAAGCACCAGGACATGATGGTAGCAGCTTAGCGGTCCCCCATAGCACTGACTATCCGGCTATGTGGTGATGAAATCAGTCAAGTAGGCCAGAAATAGCAGGCATTGCCTACGAGATCGTAACGCCAAGGAGAAAGTGAGAGAAGCAAGCTCAAAATTGATAATATTTCGTTTAGTTAGATTGAAGTGGAGATCACTTCTTTTATTAGAGGGTTTGGATCGCAGATCCTTGCCGCTTGACTTGTCAACATCTTCTGTCTGGATTACAAAAATTTGCTTCCTTATATACTATTTTTTCCTACTCCAGCGAGCGCAAATCGACTGCCCGCGAGTGATCCGTTTACATTACTTTTGTTCTCACGCAAATAGCGTGGACGCTACAATATAATTACAAAAGTAACATTTAGCATAATAAAAAGGAGAATGTTGTTAAGATTATTTTATATTTGCAAATAAGAAGTTAAATCTCGTTTGTCGTTGAGAATCATTAAACTAAATGTTCAATCTAAACTAGATCCATGTTTGGCATATAGAATCGTAGTGGTAACTTCGAAAGGCTAGACGCAAAATGTCGCAAGTGTCGCAAAATGATAGCCTCACCATTTTTTTCGATCTCGGGCCAAAATATAGCTTTGGTTGTTTGTCAATAATTCGTATGCATTGAAGAAAGACTTTTCATTGAACATATAAAGCAAATTAGATTTGCTTGTGACTGGATGGCTAACAATGTTCCATAGCCTTGTGCCCATTTGGATCGATAGCAAGCACTGATTATCTGGTTTCGCGGCAACAGCTACGCACTGTGACAATTGTTTCTAAAATGACGTGCTTCAAAACTTGGGATTTTCTTGCGAATTGTAGATCGATGATTTACACAGTACACACAGTAAATGATAAGATAAATTCGTTTAAGTAAAAGTTCTGATAGCTAATCGCAATTCTAATAAGAGATGTAAAAAATAAAAATATTTTTCCCAACCGTGGACGAAAGCCCTGTGCGAATGCTGCATATAAATTAATTTTAATTTTGCAGTATGTATGAAATTATCGAAGAACGAACGTAACTCGAAATATACCACAAAAGGTTGCAACCGTTGAGTTTGTAACCTAGAAAACTAAATGATTAAGCGGAATCATAGAAGGAATAGCATATGTGGATGCCTATTGAAATTGATCGATTGATCAACTGAATGTTCACTATATGTAGTTCACAGCATTTGCTGCACAGTGTTTTCGGAGGGTGCACGGGCAATCATTACGTTTGCTAGACACGTGTATGCTGCGGTTTAAACTGAATAGCACATTCGAATAGCCCGATTGAAATTATATCTTGCAGGACTTGCCTAATGGGAGCACGTTAATCATACGTTTAGCTGCGTTCGGGTGTCACACGCTAAAATAAACAGTAATTCATCGATTTGAATGTATACCTTGTAAATACGCCACTAAAACGCTACTGCTATTTGCCTAGGTGTGTACCGAATATTGAGTTAGGTGGTACGCTATGGCATTGCGTATGGCATTGATGTTTCCTGCTTACGAGCTTGTGAGGTGAATTTGAAATTCGAAGAAGCCATGGGTTGAAGCTTCCAGTTGATGAAAATAAATCGTTAGCAAACATGCGATAGAAATCAATTGTTTAATCATAGTTGTGGGTGAGATACTTTTTTATTTTTCGTTGATGTTTAAATATCCTTTTGGTTGGCTAGAAAAGTTTTAACTTAAACTTTTAGTGTAGATTTGATCCTCAATTAAGGGTTTCATTTAAGTATTTTTAATCAATGCTTTTAAGGATTTCTTTATTTTTTTGTCCATCAGGAAAAATACTGTAAGGTTCATAGTGTCGCTATATGGTGTTGAAATTGTTTAACAAATAGTCTTGTGCATATTTTTCTAAACAATATATTGCCGGGTTTGATTTCCTTGCAATTCTACTACGAACAGTAGCTACTTCTGTGCCAAGAATCGACCGTAGAACAAGTATAAATAATAATATTAACATAATAGAAAATTAGAAAATTTAAAAATCCAGATGATCTTGAATTCACGTTAATGTATATGTTCTTCATGTGTGTGCCGTATAAATACAGCGATCTTTAAAATCAATACGTTATCGTTTCCGGTCTGTTCTTCGAAGCTATCAGATACTTAATGTTAATCAATTTATGTACTGTGAAGCGAATTATGCAAAGAATAACAGATCGCAAATGATGATGCTACAATATTAACTGGTCGTTTGTTGCACGGACCGCGCTAATAAAGCGCTACGTCGAGATCGTTCCTGCACCCGGCTGTTGATACAGCGACAAAACAAAGCGGAAGGAGCCAAAGAAGGAGTAGGCGTTAAAAGGTATTAATAATTTTTTCTGTAAACCGCTGAGTAAATAACACCACCAACGGGGTTGGCGATCGTTAACGCGCACTCGAAACCTTCCCAAAAAGACCCCACAACCCATTGCTTGGGGAGGACCGCTAGGCAATAACCGGCCCGAAGAGGTCTGGGGAGGAGTACGGGCAGTACTGTAAAATATCGTTCACACCCAGTGTGTGTTAATCATTTCGCCCCAGAAGCGAAACTCTATCTGTCAAAACACAATCTCTTTACGCCGGGGCGTATATCGTTTGATCTGTTTATTGATTTTTCCGCCGTTCTCAGCGTGTACCATTGAGTTGTGTGAGCACCTACCCGCGCTGGCTGGTTGTCGGGGCCGTTTGCCACACATGTACACGCCCGTCGTACGGTGGTAATCGTTGCCATTCATACCGCCCAAGAAACGGTTTTAGTCAGCTATGTTTACAGAGTGCGCATTAAGGTTGCAGTTTTTCGGCGGTGATCCTGTTTGAAAGTCAAAGTAAGATGTATAACGTTCCATTATGGATCCCGGAGAAGATTACCCACGCAGTGACAGAAGCTGTCGATGGTAGGCGAAAAGAAAACGTGACCGACCGTGAGCTAGAAGCTGGCAAGAAACATTATCCGCTGCCTTTTGAGGGTGGTGTTGGTTGTGGTGGCGATGGTGGCGCATGTGTGCCTGGCTTAGCATGCGTTCGGCAAAGGCAGACCGCGCGTACAAACATCGTATGTGTGCAATCAAATTTTCGTCGGAAAGTGAGGATGAAATACATTTGTTTACTTAGCCGTGGCATACGCGGCCTCCTTTGATCCCGATCTCCCAATGGCAAGTATTTTAGCGGGTATGCTCCACGCAGCACACACTCCCGTCCCGGCAGCCCGGTACATTTGTAGAACTCGGGACGCGAGAAGCCAAAGATACCGACCGACCGGACGTTTGCGTTTCTGTCAATGGAGGGTTCTAAAGACGGGCGCCGGAAAAGGCGGCATCGCAAACAAAGCACCGAAAGAAAGGAATGTATAATTAAATGATCCAGAAACCCACGAATACCATGGGACAGGACAGAAAAGTACATAAACGAAAGTTAATGATCGGTGTTTACGAGAAGTGACTAACTGGGCGCGATTAAGCCGAAAACGATAAGATGAAATGAATCGTGTTGTAATGATTTATTATAGGCAATTTTTTTACGACCAGCAAGCCGTTTTGGGCAGGGATTCGTGTTGGGTCTTTGGCAAGAGTAGTTTCGTTCGTTTCGCCGTTTGAAATTCGCTGCTTAATCTTATGCGCATTATATCAGCTCATTGGTGTGTGGTTAGTGTGCAAGCTTAGCGAATCGTAAAACGAGTTGGTAAAATAATGATGACATGTTTGAACAGAATTGTTGAGTTATGATCTCATTATTTCAATACAAAAGTAAATCAACAAGGGTTTCATGGGAAGTAGTAGAACAAATAAATATCTGCATGTTATATAGTGATGTAAACAGTTTATATAATTGTAATGTTTTTGTACCGTGTTCGAGCTTGTTTTGCTTTACAATTTGTTGATCAATATGGATATTCGTCGAATTTAATAGTTTTATAGTTTCAATAAAATTGAGCATAAATTTTGTGTTTTCGAAATTATGTGCAATTATTTAATTAGTTAAGGAATTTTAAATTAGACTCTTTATGGGGTGTTCATGAAACGTTCCGGTGGGGTATTGGTAGCAGCGTTCTACACACGACAGGACCGATTCTTTGGTTTAGTTTAGTAAGACTACAATTTTAAGGATCTCATAAGTTCATATCAGTACTGCAACTTATACAACTACGGCAACTTATACTACCACTGATACTACTACTACTACTACTACACTACTTCCTGATTCCTGATTCTACCTTAACTACTTACTACCGCTAATTGTTCTATTAATTTCTACTTTTTTTTACAATCACTATTGCTACTTTTGCTCCTCCTACCTCATTTCGTCACAAAATACTTCATCTCGTTTTTTGTAGCTGGGACGCGTAGATCAAGTAAAGATTTTATGAAATTATTCCACAGTCTCCATGTTGTTCGTGATTTTTTTTTTATTTCTTTCATTGTAAAATCTGAAAACAAAGAAAAACTAACCGTTGGGTCCAAAACATTAACAAACTTGGTCCCAAAACGATAACACTGTTCATGTTTGTAATGCCTAAAGAAAAGGTGATGATAACAAGATTAATATTCAGTATCCAATAGTTATTCCTTTACGTTTTTATCCTTATGCTACTTGAAATAATAGTTTGGAGACACTTTGTGATGATTATTTCATATCAGGACAGGTTTGCTTGCATACTAATATATACTAAAAGTATTGCATCTATACTGTTTCTTACTGTCGCCATACCTCTTGATAAGTACTAGTATATCCCAGACATTATTTTAAACAATGTATTATAAAGTGGTTTACCAGATCGTTGTGTTTATTTCCAACGTATGTTGGCTGGCTCTTGTTGTATTAAACACTAATTTATGTAAAAATCTAGAAAATACTTAAATTGAATTTCTTAGACATTGATGAGAGTTAATTTCTTTCGAGATCTTTTCTTTTCGAGATCTTGTAAGCCTTCTAATGGCGTACTATTTTTATATGACAGATGAGATTAACCATCTTTATAATGAACATGGAAGAAAAAAGGTGGCTTGAATCTCAACACAATGTATCCTAGGCCGTAATTAGGAAACATGTGTTGCTATTGGTTTGGATGACTTAGGTTTTATACTATTTACATTTCTACGTCAATTTTTAAAGTAAAGTAGATCATAAATATCATGTATTTGAAGTCTAATATCTGGAGTTACTAGTTCTAGTTAATCGTAAGTACTTGTTAGTATTCGTTTGAAGAATTTTTGAGTTGTATATTCGACGTTTTAAATACATTAGAGAAACGTGCGATTATTGAGGTCAATAAACATCGCTCAACTTCACTAGAAAACCCGCTTAAGTTTACACAATTTATGCAGCGCTTAATCAAAACAAAAAGCAAATGTATGGATATCTGTTGTTTTTCGCCTCTTTAATTAATAGTGCTTTTGAGTAGAGCTTATTCATATCAAAGATGTTGAGGATTGCGTCCACTGGAGATTTTTTGTTGTCGGTGCAAACTATGCATATGCACCGACTCACTGAAAGAATGGATGATCAGCGTGACCATCAGACAAACACGATATGGCCTATAGAGAGTCAGTGGCCGGTTGGTTGTAAAATTAATCGATCTTCAGACTTTCATCCTGCTGCGGACAAAGTGACCGGGTAGGTCCAGCCCACTGGTGGAGGTGCGGATGGAATATATCTAGTAATTTATGGTTCATATATTAGCGAGTGAGGCTAGTGATTACGAAATTTATTTAATCCTCTTAGCCGGCCAACATCGGCCTCGGGCCCGTGGACATTCGACCGCCGATGGGCAGTGAAACACATTATTAATAGGCAATAATTTAGCTTCGAATTGGCTTTTTGGTCCGAACAGCGATACTCAGTCGGAGCGACTTAATTCCATGCTAATGCTACGCTATTTGAGTGCTCCTAATCGAATGGCGGTCGTTTCTTTGATTTCAGCAGCAGCTCAAACAAGCAGCCACCCCATCGGAGCAGTCGATCAGGAGCATCGATTATGGGAGGATTGCTATAGTTATTTTAAAATCACCTGTCCCAATATCTGCGGCTTTAATACATGTGTGTGTGTGTGTGCGAATGCTTTTTTTCTTATGATGCACTACGCTCTTTGCGGCTGTCTGGATGGGAGTAATACAATCTTTTAATAGAGTGCTCCAAGCACAATCAAGCTTGGTTTTATCCGTACGGTCAGGTTTGCTTTTCCTTCCCATTGTGCGTAAAATATCGCACGGTGCAGGATATTTATTTATTTCATTTTTTCACATTCGCAATCCCTTCCCAACGGTTTGTGTGAAATAAAAGATGAATCCATCCGTTTTTTCCGCCCCTGTCGGACCAGCCGTCACTCGTCATTCGAGTGATTTATGAGACAGCTTCAACACGTTTAGTTTAGAATCATTTGTTATCATTCATCACAAAACCGGAACCGTCTAGCAACGAGTAGCGAGGCAGCAACTGGCGGCGGTGGATGGTAAGGAACGGACGAGCAAAAGGAAACGGATGGATGGATAGATGGGATGCTGTACTACCATACGCAGCGCACCGCATCGCCTGTGTAGTGTGTATAGAATGTATAAATTATTGTTGCTCGTTAATATTTTTTCTTCACTCCATTCGTTTCAGTCGGCTAGCGATGGGTATATGTATTTTTTTTTGCTTTGTTCCACTTCCCCTGTCGGCATTCTTTCGTGGCCTTCTTCATACCCGACCGTTAACGATTCCGGGGTGCATAATTAATGTTTGTCATAACGAAACATAGCGATAACAATATGTACATGACACTGTACTGAAAACTGATAACAATATGTCTGACAAGTTAGTTACTGATTACATTTTGAATGGTGCATCCTCGTTTCGATAATTTGTGCATTTATTTGAGTACCGCTGCTTCCAAAATGCTGTTAACGAAATGATTTACGACTCGTAGAAGGTAAGAGTTCCAGGACGCGAAGCGTAGTCACGAGTTGTATGGCTTTAACGCAACTTTAGTCATAATGTTCGAAACATTAATGAGGAAAATATAATATAATGTAAAAACCATCCGCCTTATTACGTAATTTACTGGCGGAATTTTGAGAATGTTAAAACACAACTTTTAAACATATAAAGAGATACATAACATTACATACATAAAGAGATGAACAATGAAGTAAACAAATTGATGTTTCTTTTATGACGGCCCGGTGTTGTATTGGTAGCGGCGCCAGTCTTCACACGAGAGGACCAGTATAAAATCCCATCCGGATCAAACCTCCGTACGCAGGACTGACTGTCCGGCTACGGATAAATAAAGAATGTCAAAGAATGCTAGAAATGGCAGGCCTAGATCTCTTGAGGTTTTGATGTGCCTATGAAAAAGCAGAAGAAGATTTGCTATTACATTATTGCTCAATTGGAATTAAATTTGCTTTATTAATTCTCTGATTAGTACCACTTTCTTGTTGTTTCGTTAGAACGGCCTGGCCGTATCGATTAGTAACACTGATTTAAAAACTTTACTTTTGTACTCAAATACAATACGGTCAGACTTTTCTTAGTTGTCTCCGTAAGAGCATGATCGGATCGTCTTAGATAGTTTGTGGTTCTGACAAACCACTCCATATCATCAGAGACGGTTTTTTTGGGTTTGTTTTCCGATGCGGCTGCATATCAAAACAAAAACCGAACGCTGAACATTGAAGCAACCGCAGCAAATAGCTGGCAAACAACAATGGGATACCGGTGCCTGTTTGAACATTGAACAGCACGGACGTGTGGGGCTGAGTGCTTGCAAAGATTTATGATACAGCTGTAATCACGGTGGCACATTCATTCATGGCGCAAAAAGGTTCTGGGTTTCGCTCCCCTTTCGCCAATCCGTTCGCTATGCTAGAGCTAGAGGATACACACACACACACACACACGCACATAAACTCTCTTTGTCTCTCTCTCTCTATCTCTCTGTTCTCTCTCTCGTACTCTTACTCTAGCTTCTCTGTCTGACAATGGCTGCCTTCTTTATCTGGCTGCTGGTGGTTTTGTGTGTACCGTCTCCTACCTCGGAGGTTTGCGCTGCTTTCATTTTCATCAAGTTTCACACCCAGCTTCACCAAACCGGCCCGAATAGCGACGAGAGAGCGAAGGAAAAACGTGCTGAACTGAATAAAAACTATATAAATCACTGCCATATAATCCCCTGAGCTAGATTTATATCACTTTAGAGGTCATAAATCTACATTTTGTTAAAGTTATGCAAATTAAACCATTATATTGCTTTTTTGCATGGTGTTTGTACGATGGCGTTTTGTTTCTGTGCCGTGCCTGTGTTTCTTCCTGGTTCGGCTTCTTCGTTGTTATTGGCGATCGCGAAACCGCTCTGTTGGTTGCGTTGGATAGAAACTGTTTAGCTTTTTTTCTTCTTCAAAGCCTTCCAAATTGCTGCTGCTGTAGCAGTAATAATCGTTAATAATTGTCACACGTGTTAGTTGCGTGAATGGACCAACCCTTGCATTGGAGTTGCTTTAAATTATGAAAATCCAGTTGAGCAATCTTTGCTGGTGTTTGATACGTGTTCCGTTATAATGATTCGAATCTAAATACCTACTTCACGTTTTGATGATCTGATTACAGTGTGTATCTTTTATAACAAAATGATCTTTGAGCTTCAGTTTATCACTGGTTTGTCTGCTGAGTAAGTATTGCTACCACTCTGGTTAAAATCAAATAAAAACACATGTCAGTGTCGGGTAAACATTTGACCCAGGTGTTGATTTTTGTCGCGAGAGTCACCATCGCCAGCAATTTGCTGGATGGATGTTTTCTCAGCTGTCTCAGCCTTTCTCTCGGGGCAGCCGTTTACTATGTGCTCCATCGGGCTTGTTGCCACTGTAGTGGTGAGAGGCCGTGCGGCTTTCGGGACAACGAAAACACACGGTTGTGGAAACTGCGCATTCTCCATTCGGGACGCCATGATGGTTTTGCCTTGTGTTATGGCCGCGCCGTAGAGCAATTTTGGCGCGCTTTCTCAAACCAGCACGCGTTCGTCGGTTCCCGGGACAACGTCGTAAAATATTGGAACAGGTTAAGCATACACAGTCACGAAACTAAACGCATACACGATCACTCTAAGGTTGTTGGGTGTCTTCAGTGGCCTAGACACGACAGGCATTGTACACTCCGTGCCGTAAAGTGGCAGCTTGTTGTTCCAGCCGTAACTGGCCCCGAAATTGTTCTGCCGATTAAATGTTGCGATGTATGAAATTGTGCATTATTACAGTAACGCAGCCACAGCACCGCCACATAAAGTATCAGAAGTATGAAATTGTGCCCTCGTTATTTATGCTTAAAAGAGTCAGGGCACCGGGAAGGGTGCGAGTTAATGGTAGTTTTGCGTTGAAAAATGGCCTGCCATAAAATGTGGAACCATAATAAAAACATAAATTAAAATGATACCATTAAAGTCGAGCCATTCGTACGGAACCATCTGATAATAATCATACATCATTTGGTGCGATAAATTTCATACGAACGGCACAGTCGCCACTTCGGCACTTAGCATGGAAGTATGGCGAGAGTGGATGTACTCATGGAGAAGTTTGCTAGTTTTATGCTGACCCATTTCGCCGTTATGTGTTCGACCGTGTGTGCGGGTACGAATGAAATGTGTGACGATCGCAATATTTATCGATTTCAAGTGCTGCGTTGGTGGCAAAGAATATTGTTCCCGTTCCACCGCAACAAAAAGGTGTGATTTATTTGCACTGCTTTTCTCTGTCGAATTGTACCAAAGAGTAAAGTTTACGAAGAGTTCATTGCGTTGACGAGCAATTGAATATTTGTGGTATTAATTAGAGGTGCAGAATTCACGCCTCGCAGTGCCGGAATATAATGTATGAATTGATCTTAATTAGAGGATAATTCCACGTGGAACAAGACCTACTGTTGATCGATTAGTTGACAGTGACGAAACCACTATCGCTGATAAGATAGTAAAGTGTGAGGAAATGTACCAAAACTATTTTAAAATATTATAAATATCGTTGATTTATTTTGTAATTGCGCAATGTTTTCCATGAATGAGGTACAATTAAAATAACCACAAAATTAATAGTGTAATGACCTTTTTAAACCTTCACTTATCACACCGCTTAAGCATAGACTACAAGCTTATAGGATGTTATTTGTTACTCCAAAACCGTTTTGAGCTGCAGCGACGCTAGAGCTCTATACATAAATCGTGGGAGTGACGTTTATTGCGGCACTTTTGTGGATGGCGCTCTTCACGCAGCCGAAGCCAACCTTCTACTGTGACAGTTACAGAACGTAACTTTTGGCTACTATACGTTATTTATGGCAGTGAAGATAGGAGAAAAAAAACTCCATAAAGATAGAAAAAAGCACCTAAGAAAAAGGGGAACAGGCACTGTTTACCACCAGTAAAGGTGTTGTATTTTTCCGTCTGTTTCCCAAAAATCACAATCTACGCTTGCGACAACGTGGTGGTGCTGGACACACGGGCGCGTCTAGCAGACGCACCGGCTGGACGACGGTTGACGAGTAATTTGAATTTATTGCTGTCCATAAGCCACCCGTAGGAAAATTTATATCTCAAAGTCCGTACCAACTGGTTCCGATTGCCTACTTCTTCGTATACTACTGGCGCTAATGTTGGACGAAGTATGGAAACTGTAGAGACCGAGCGAGAGATGCTTTGGCTTGGAGATGCCGACAAAGATCCATACTGAGCGTAAGACAAAGTAAGCACAGGAGTATAACCATAATAGCTTCCCCGACCGGAGCCCACGAATCATGAAGGACTGGATGAAAATTTGCAGCATTATTGTCACTGCGCGGTAAAATTTATGAGCATCCACATTTCACCATTCGTTAGATGTCTAGCGATGCCCTCCAATATGATGGCAGAGTATGGTGACAAAATGTTGCACAGTAAAAAAGAATGCAAACAAGCAGGAACAAAACATAGCATAAAGCTTAGGGTGTCCTAAGGTTTGCAAAGTGCAGGGACAGCAAACAATATTTGCTGTGTTAGAAGTAGAGCAGAGTTTTTGTGAAAAAGTGTCAAAAGTTTAAGTTACTCTTTCTAGATATTAAGAAACGGAATGAATTGAAAAGTTTTGGTTAAATTTGTTTTATTCCGGAAGTTGAAAACAATGATTTTTTTGTTAAATTAAACTTAAACTGTATTTCAATATTTTACAACTTAGAAGAAAAATCTATAGTTAACAGTTCTTTTCTTATATCTAAATCAAGATTCTAATTAATGGCATGTACGTAATGAACGAAGTTTTTGAAAACTATTTCTGTTTTGTTATAGTTTTTAGGGAATAACAATCATTCACAGCGTAGATTTTTTATGACATCATATTTTTCACCTAATTACAAAAACTGTTCCCCATTCGGGGTTTATATTGATGCAGGTTGCATACTTACGCTCCAATGTTTCTATCCCATAGCATTTTCACATTTGTATGAATTTGTAACATTCATTTGTTTTAATGCTGCACTGCTGTATACCATTTAGTAAATTGAGCGATTATACAGGTTTGTATAATTATTTCTTATTTCTTCTCAATAGTGCTGTCAAGTACATCTGCATGTATTGTCTAGTAGTTCTCTCGGAGGATATGCTGTTTCTTTGCATATGAAATTAATGTTAGGATGATTCGAAGATCCGGGGAATTGTAAATAATATATAATGCTATTTTTGATATTATGGTGAATTCTTACTTCTAAGGTAACTGTTGTTCAGCAGAGCTTTACTTTTAAAATCTGGATCTACAGGTCAAGGCCACCTTCTTTAGTTTAGTTGCTAAAGCTGTTTATGTTATTGAGCCAGAATATTGAAACACTACCTTGTATCTAGTCCCTTTCATCTTGATAAGTTCAGTTTAGCCAATAATATACTTTTGAAAAGCATATATGCGTAGCTAGCTATTAAGATCCCTTTAGGGATTTTATTGTTTTTCCTCGAAAATCTAATTCAATTAATCTTTAATTTCATATAAACCATAACAATATAAGCAATACGGTCTAGCAATTCTTTATGAATAAAAACAAACCTACCAACAAAGGTTTGTAAGATCTGCTGTGTAGATATCCTTATCCGTAAATAACTCGTACGCTTGTCACCAGCTTGTAGCGAGAATCCACCTGTCCTACCCACGTTATTCCGACCGAAGTTGGGACCGTTTTTCGTTGAAATATCGTTTCAATGGTGCTTATGGCATTACCTACCGCTATTTCTTGTGATGCGCAGCGCGTAACTAATGCATTAATGTCAGTATCGTTTGGTGCACAATTTATTCCAGTCACGTCAATACTAACTACTGCCAACTGAATTTCATTACACCCAATCATCATTGGCTTATCTTCGTACCTACCCCGTCACAGCAGCGAGAATGGTGAAGGCGCACATTTCTGGGCGTGCGGTTGAAAGGTGGCGTGACGGATACTAGCGTCATCCATTGACAGTGCTGGCGAAGCAACTGTCATGGGACAAATAATGATAACTCATCCACTATTCACAGACGTGCCGATCTCATCGCTCCCGTTATTCACCACTGCGCTAAATCACGTTGTCAGGAGCGACATGAGTAGCAGAAGAAGCTGTCAGGTTTTTATTTGCGTTCCCACGAAGTGTAACATCCAGCTGGCACAGGCTGCACAGTTGTGGCGACCTCCAGCAGCGTGAAATATAATAGTTCATTTAGATTATTTAGCCAGTTAGCATAAGTTTCTCTATCAGCGTTTCGTTTGCTGGGTGCTGTCGGAGTGCTGTTTGTCCATTATGATGATAAATGTGTTAAAAATTGTATTGAAGCTGTAGCAAACCCGACGTGGGACTTATCAAAAAAAAAAAAAAAAAAAAAAAAAAAAAAAAATATCAAAGTATAATTAAGAATAAAAAACTAACTAACTAGTAATGGTAGTAAACTTGTTCTGCTGTGGGACTGTGTCTATAGTGAACTTCATAAGTAGATTTATTAAAACAAAAATAAGGCGCATAGAAAACCTCATCTAACGTGCGTCATTTAAAAAAAAAAAACTTCAACTCAATTAGCGCAAATCACTGATCACCCTACAAAAGCACCTCCATAAAAACTTCCCTAGTGGTGCTGATGTGACAAGCACGAACGACCGAACGTCGTAACGATTGTCACCCAAAACGAACAGCAATTGGATTCCTGTCACTGGCTCTTGCCCGACACAAACGAAGATTAATGAGTGACTATCATTTTTCCTACCAATAAAGTACCGCCATCGACAGAGCCATTCTTCTGTATCCGCTATAATGTATTATCGTGCGACGGGCCATCAAAGTGCTTATTCATTCGTCCTGTCAACCGTAACTGCAACCGTGTGCGCGAGATCGATCTCTCTCCCAGACACACAGCTTCCTTTGATTCCTTCATCTCCAGCATGTGTTTCGTCAATGATGGGCTGGCTAGGAAGGTTTTACACTAACCGTGCCGGGTTGGTACGTTTGATCCGTTTGGGGTTATTTTTAAATATTTTTTCAACTACGTAAATTTTGAACGTTACGTTAGGGTTTTTGTCAAAGAAACCCTATAACTTTAATCACTTTAGAGAGAACATGAATTATTTTTGTGTCAAATTAGAAATAAATGTTGTGCATGATCTATTGTACGGACGTGGGTGTAGCTATTTTAATGCGCTGTTCAGACAGTCACCAAGCGATAAATGCTTACTACCAGCGTAATAATCCATGGTGCGTTTGTTGTACGAATGGTCCGGAACACCCTCGGTGCGAATAGTGTCAATATTTGTACGATTGTGAAGTTTCGCACAGCACGCACGATGTCGCACCCACAAGCACAACCCTTTCGCAACGCCAACCCCGGGAGCATCATTCGTCTCGCGGTCAAGAGATGTCGTTTCGTTTTCATCCGACCCGTTTCACCCGGAGTTTGCGGTGGGTTTTATTAGCTGGAAACAGCAATTTCCGTCGAAATGGTCGCTCCTTTTCTGCTGCTTAAGTTTATCGTCTTGGCCCCGGTTGGGGCCATTCCAATCGTTTCATCGTCGCTCATTTACGTGTTTCTTGCCTTTTTTTCCTTCTGTGTGTGCCTTCTTCCATTGCGTATTGCTTCTCACTGCTAACTATATAAACATAACTCCCACTGGGCCGATTGTTGTTGGTTTGAAGATCGAGTTTTTCGTGCGGTCTCTTGCTCTGATTCACTGCCTGGCGCATACGCCGTTTCTCTCTCGCCTATTCGCTCACTGTTACTTACTAACACATCACACGTACAAAAGCAACACCAAGGGAACACACGTACTAACGACTAGCAGCAACAGCAGCAGCAGCAGCAACAACACCACAAAATGAATGCTCGCCGTGGCTCGTTTAGCTCAGCAGCGTGTCTTTATTTATGACAAAATAAAATATATTCCCCAATAAAACAGGAATAATTAATTGCCTCATTACGTTTATAGATGAACTTGGAGAAATATCAAATTACGTGAAATATTTGTATTTTATGGTGTATCGTAAATTTTATCGACAGTTTTTTTATTCCACCGTGTTGTTTTTCCTTTATTTCTCACTCTGTCCCGTCGATTGGATCTCCAAACGGCACCCACAAGGGTGAGGTGAGAGTTCTTATTAGTTGTACGGTCGCTGCTGCTGCTGCTGGTGCTGTTGATTTTTTCGACTTCTCCGTTGATGATGGGATTCCTTCTGTTCATTCGTGTCCGCTGTGATCGGTGATGCTGATGCTGCTGCTGCTGCTGCTGCGCCGAAAGGAACTACAAAATAGAAACTTCATTCGCTTTAATAACGGTTTTAATTAGTATAAATTAATTTATATGTTTGTGTTGAATACATTAAAAAGGTACTCTGCCGGGACGGCGGGAATGATGATGGCGATGGCAACGTTGAATGGAGCGATCAGCGATCGCGTTTACTGCCAGCCACTCTTGGCCAGCGCACACGGTCGCAACGGTGTCGAGGTTCGAGAAGGTGGATATTGTGGAAGTGGTTTATTATGGGTAAAACCTTCACGATACGGTCGACGACGATGGGCTGTGAGCGTTGGCCGGTTAAGATAATCTACGGTTGTTACTCTTTTGTAACTTCATTCGCATAATTTATGGCTCTCGCTCGTTTGTTGGATCGGCGCGCACGGACAGCGCTTAATCGTTGCCGCGATCATTCTTAGTTAAGTGAAATCGAAAAACCGATTAAAAACACAGGCCTCAAACATACCGGCAGGCTAGAAGATACCGCGACGTCCGAGCACCACCGCCGTGCTCCGTGCCCCGTGCTCCCCGTTGATCGTTGGACACGATCTGTTCTTCTTCGCCTATCGCGATCGCCTCTCGCACCGGTTTCGCCGACCGATGTTCATTGGCGCCTTTTTGCTCAGCGAAGCGGTGGGAATATTAGCTTTAGTTCTTCTTTTATCGGCGGCTAACGATGAACGATCTGTTTCGATCGTTCGATCGATCGTTCTTCGACGCACACCGACCGATGAGCACGGACGACCTGTCGATGTATATCTTCATTACTCCCGGTTGCGTGCCGCAAATACACGTGTGATTTGTGGAGGAAGACCATGATTGGATGTAAATTGTGCCTCCGCTCGCACCGGATACCGGTTCCTGCGCGCTATTCCGTGGGTCAGGGGTGGGTCAGGTCGGGAGGTTCAGCGTTTAGGGCGGCACGAACAGAATGGGCAGAAAACTGACAGCTCTGACAGCCGGTAATTCTTTCCAGTGACACGACACGAGAAGTGAAGCAGGCTGAACTAATGAAAAACCCGGTGGCCGGCCAACCGCGCTCGAAGTCGTAGAAGTGGAGCCGACTTTATCGCGATATCCTTGCACCGACACGTTTATCGTGTTCGCACACAACACAGAAACATGACATGACTAGTCGCATGAAGAATGCCTTTAATCATGCACTGTGTATGCATAACTAAACAACCACACAGACACAGTCGTGAGCGCAAACGCTAGACATGCAAACGTAAAACGCACTCAATGCGCACAACAGCCCGTCGAAGCATGACGGTGCGATGCAAGATATTTTTCAAGCACCGGAGACGCACTGTGCCGGCCGATACCGGTTCGGATGGTGCCGGGATAAAACGCACCGGTGTGGAGTAGAGCGGAACCGGGAACCTCTTCCCTGGGAAGTGGGGTGCATGGGTTCGGGGCAGATGGAAGCGAACGTGCATAAACTATTTGCTAATTTACTCACCTGTTGTTGTTGCGCGCCGGGAGAACGGGCTGCGTATTAATGAGTGTGACATTACATAGCCTTCATGAGCGATAAATTTATGCGCACACAAACGCGACCGGCTAAGAGACCAGACCGGAGGACCGTAGGAAACCGGGCAGGGAACGTAAACGGATGTGTGCCTGGAGGTGCACGATGGCAAACTACTCGTTTTCTTGCCCGCAACACACCACTTTACGAATGACGACAACGACGGTGATCGGGAGGATCATTAATCAATATGGTTGTTAGCCGAACAACTTTTATAACTATGTTTAAGAGCGGCAAGTACACCAAGGCAGACCCCTAAGTGGAAATTTGTATGAAGCGTTGTAATGTGTCATTTGCTGTTGGGCGAACGAAAATGGTCTATGCAAATTAGCAACCTTCGGCCGGTGTTGCATGCACTCGCGGGCAGCAGGACAGAAAGGGGATGTACCGGTAAGTGTTGTGCGCGGTACTACACATATTGCCGTATGTTTAATGCATGTGGCGCTGGACTGGTTTTGGATGTGCTATTGTAAGTAATTTGTAACCACGGCCACTATCATTCATTTTGAAGCATTATTTATGATTTCTGCACTGCCAAAGCGTTAATTAAGTTCAGCTTATCGATTGTATGTGCCCTGCGATATTACGCTGCACGTTGATGCGAATGATTTGTCACGGTGAACGCATCGAACAGCTGTAACAATGCGCCAAACCCGTTCCCACACAGTCACACAATTCAGGAAGCAAAGAAACATTACAAATATGGAGTGGAATCAAACTTTTCTATCATTTTGTATTTTTAATCTAGCAGCTCGTTTGGCATTTTTGGCATCATTTGTACAACAGCACATTTTGGCCCATTCTTCTACGGCTGTAAATCACAAATTATGTATGCGGCTCGTTGTAGACCATTTGTATGCAGAATCTTTGTTAACGAGGCGATCATTAGTAACGTTCGCTGGGCGAAGCATTTATCCTTATTTAGTTTGATAATTTGCATTAAAAGTACATCAACCGATAATTTCAATAATTTATTACAGTAGCAACACTTTTTCACCCCGGACAGTTATGAATTTGTTTTTCTCTATTCTAGTGATTTGTGTGATCTTTGTTGCGGTTACGGTGACTGGTCGTCGAGTTCTAATAAATTAGTTCCCGCAAAGGGGGCCACCGTGGTTACAGTCGATGGTTTCCGAGGGGGAATCTGCTTTCGCCGAGCGCTGCAGCAGGCAACAAGTAATTCAATATTTTATCTTCACGTACACGTTTCAAAATGCAGTACCGGTTCCGGTATTGAGGTAGCATTGCTTGTGCATCGTGAAGCGAATAAAGTTTGTGAAGAAGAAAAAAAAATCAAACCAAAACTAAGAGAATGAAGATAGGAGAAAAAAAGGAACCGTGGCTGCTTCGTTTGAAATCATGCGAGCAAATGGGCATGATTTATAGACAGGGTCTTAAGGTAGGAAAATCCAACACGGTAAGTGCGTAAGAAGTGTTGATTTTTTACCATTCTGAGCAAATATCAGAACAAGGAGGGATTAACTGCCGGATGTGTTGGAAGTGGTTTACACATGAAATTACACCTTTGCTTTATCATAGGAAAAACTAGGTTTCAATGGGGGAAGTAGAGAAACTCTCAGCAAAGTAAACCCGGTTACGAGTTGCTGTTCTTTACTGTTGGCTTTAGAAGGGGAAAATGTACACATCCGTATAAGAGATAAATTATTCCACGATTACTCTTTTCGTTGATTTTTTTTTCGGGGAATGGGTAGGAAACATTCATAAATCGTTGGAATATGCATGATATGGTAAATAAGAAAAATAACAATAATTAGACACGGGAGTGCAGTGGTAGCGGTTAGATGAAATCCGTAGAATACCGATTGGTAATGCTCAATTAAAGTAAATTATGCTGGAACTCGGGACAATGTTTCAATTTTAAGCTACGAAAAATACAATGATCCGTTCTGGAGATAAGAAGAATTCTTTTTTTTTGCGGTATTTCGTATGAAGTGATGCTGAATTTGTGTGCTAAATTTGTTGGTACTCGATTCTAAAATTGTCACCCGTTTGTTGAGCTTACCTTCAACTAAATTCAATATTGATAAAACAACAGCTAGATAATCAAATTCTTTAAATAATGCTGACTATACGATTAAAAAAATCGAGTAAAAATAACTATTAAACAGCTATTGCAATCTGCTCCTTACGCTATAGTGCTACGATTTTGTTTCCCGAGGCTTTCTTGGGCAAAGCGGTTAATGGGTTTAATTAATAATTATTATTGTTTCTTTATAATTTTTTTATAATATGGTTTTTGGTGTAATTTGTTGCCTTCAGCAATCAAAACCTATACGGAGAGGAGGACTGTGATGTGATGGAGGACTGGAGGATGTTCCAGTAAGACGGTGTACTTGGCAAACAAAAAAAGAGGATAGGAATGGACATTAGATCTCAGTTTATAGTTTATAAGTTTTTATAAAAGAATAAACAAATTGTTCAGTCTTCATGTAACATAGAACTGCGTCTGTCAGTCCTAATCAATGAATACAATATGAACTATTGGTAAAAATGATTTCATTTTTCTCTTACTATGATTCACAATATATGTGTCTGAGTTCGTAATGTTTCTGTAGCAAAATGTCTTAGCTGTCATAAAAACCTGACCCTGATTCTTTAATCAGGTCTTTACTTTACTTTAAGTCTTTACCTAATATAATATAATATCAGAATATTATGGTACGCATGTTCAATTCTGTAAGTAGATCAATTCTGATTATATTTGCACATTTTTTGAGACTTGAGGATTGGTTTTCGGTATTATCTTGCAGTCGTTCAATAGTCGCAGATAATTTATATTCACAGTCAGTGGTATTTATATTGGCAAATTTACAACGGAATATTCAACGGTACCTTCTTTATACAATTTCTATATAATCAGGTCATAAATCAAGTTCAAATGCTCCCAAATTAACTTCGTACAATAATTGACGTTTAAAAAAAGAGTTGTAAATCTCTCATCTCAGCTAGGTGGAATGTAGTAATGCCGTGTTTGTGGTGGAAGTAATGTGTTTTAGAATAACAAATCCAGATTTTCTTTTACCATTCCTTTTCTTTACAACGCCTTTCTTCCTTGTCTACATCTCGTGGTATTTCACGCGATCATTACTTGTGCCTTGGTAATCTTGGGCAATAAAAATAATAAAAAATAATGAGCTGTGCGATTGCATCCGATAATGAGAACATGCTGTGTGAATCCACCTAAAAGCGCGCTATTCTTGTTGTTGCTGGTGGTGGCCTACACCCGAACGGAAGTGTTCACATTCCGTTCGCCAAGATTGTAATGGTTGAAGTAAACGCCAGAATGGCGACGTTTGCTGTCGAAACGCACGATTGACTATGAATGATTGCCCATTTTTTACACCTTCAAACATCTCCAGCCGAAAGTGGTTACAGTGTCGACCATTTTTCCTATGTGATTACGTTGTTGATGATCATTACAATTATGAGAAGAGGGGGAAAAAAATAAAAGTTTACCAACTGTTTTAAAACAGCGTAAAGGAACCATTTCCATGACATTTTTTTTTCACATATGCCATCCAAGTTGGTGGCGAGTGCTCGCCGAATAGCACAAACGTGTGGTCCGTTTATGGTGTGTGGCACCACCGCAAACACACTACACGCTCACGTATGCACCCTCTTCAAACAACCATTGCCACCGACCGTGACAGGCAGAAATGTGGAAACAAACTGCCCCGATATGGTAGTCATAATGTTTCGTAGCCATCTGATCCTAGTCCAAATAGCGGAAGGAGAATGATGAATGAGTGTTTTGATACCCACTCTGCTGCCATTTGACTGATTGATATGTTGTAATAAACGAGGTCTAGGATGAAGAATATTGACTAATCTGTTCCCATGTTTTCGGTGCGGTTTTCCGTTGGTATTTTTTGTCCTACTTGTATCATGCTGGTTTTGCCTTACCATCAATCTTGTTTTTTTTACAACTGTCTATTAATGTTTGTGCTCTGGCTTTTTCATTGCAGGCAAATATCGTTCCAGTAGTCACGAGTACGTTACTAACAATGGGGCTGGTTACGTTGCATGCACCAAAGTTTACTACCGGTGTTATCAAACAGATTTATAGACTTGATAATTGATGTGTAATATAAGTTTGATAATATAATCAAATGTAGTACAAAACGTACGTTTTTCGCGTAAAATCTTTGAATTTGGACGTATCTGCTTTTATATATGCGAATATATTATCATCATTAAAGCTCCAACTGATATCCTTCGTTGAATAGTGCTTCTGTTTCACAAGTTAATGAGCAGAGAACTCATCTCACGGCGATGACTTCGCTCATGCAAATTGAAGAGCAAACAGTTTGTTTGTCTTGAAAAGTGTTCCATCTGAAATGTCTATTGACATTTCATAATGAAGCCGAGAGCTCTCCACACCTTTGCTGAACTATTTGTTCGTTTCGTTTAAAGTATATTTCACCATTTGGAACCAAGCAACCCAAGTAGGCAACGCCGTCACTAATGGTGTGGCTGGATGCGTAACCTTCGTTGTAACGTTTCTTGCAGGGCTTCCATGTTTTCATACCGTTAAATGAATTACGAAGGAAATCGCTGCTGGTGGCAATTTACCTTAACCTGTCGATGTATGGTTCCGTACCGGCTTTTGTTGGTACTTATCGGAAGGATTAGTTTACAAGTGGGCTTCCATCATTACACTGGCTCGTTCTGAGCTACTTAAGCGAGCGTGCTTGATGTTGTAGTACGTGACGAAAAAGAACACGCAGATAAACCTCGGCATGGAGTTTATGGGTTTAAGTTGTCCGTTACTAAGCGGTGCATTGTTTTACTCGGTGAAGTCTTACCTTCAAATACTTGAGTAAGCAATCTACCGGTCAACATCGAAGCGCCACTGGAGCTGTACAGAAGCTTTTGCGTGTTTAGTTGGCACTTAGGGCCGACTAACAAAACCTCGAACGTTCGCGTAGACATGTTAAAAATTTTGACATTTGCCATCACTTGCCATCATCATGTCAAGCCATATAACGAAACATCAAAGCAAAGCGTGATCGTTTCTTTGGCTTCTCACCGTTGGCTGCGGCATGTGTACACTGCTCACTTCTCTAATCGTAACGACAAAATCAGCTGTCAAGCCGAGTGTCGGCATTATGGCCCCCATCCGCCCGGGGGATGTAAATAAATAAATCCGCCAACGGCCAGCGTACACTGAACAGTCTGGTAATCCAATCGGCCTTGTCACTGAGCCGTGAGCGTACCAAAGGTACGCCCGGCAAAGCTGTGGTGCGTTGCTGATGAATGGATAGAAGCGAAGTTATACGAGCCGTGGGTGATTAATCAGATCAACGAATAATCTTGCATTTGGATCAGCGGTTCAACGAGGATCATGGGTGTGAAAGTGTGAAGCCTTTGCGTTGATGATAGGCCCGCGAATTAATCATTTATATTGGTCGGCCACGAACAGCAGCCATTGTGTTGGCTTTTAGGACTCATGTTTCCTGTTATTTTTTGTTGGCTGCACGAAATTGGCATTAAAACAAAGTTAGCTTTCAGCTGATTACGAAAGTGAATTACGAACATGTTTTCACTCCTTTCATCAATCATAGCTGAGCTGCGATGTTTCAGCGGGAGTGAAAACCCGTCATGCAAGTGAATATTATTGATGAACGTACCTCATGTTACCTCATACTATCCGAAGTGTCATCTACTCCAGGGGCGGCGAAACCAAAACTATGAAGCTGATAGTAGTTGGCGTGATTAGGCTGTCATTTGGTGCTCTCAAAGTGACACAAAAAATAACGGAATCTCATCATCTGCACTTTAGCTGTAGTTTGTAGGATGTTGTTCCTGATTGAGAAATTATAGTAAGTGCACGAAGGTGTTCCGCCGCTCGCACGTCACCAGATTTGACTAGGTTGAGATCTCGTTAACAGACTGGGTTTGAGTTTTTTCTCCGTCTGAAAAGTGAATAATAACAGTGTCAAAGTGTCCATCTACATAGCAGGTGGTCCGTTCCGGTGGCAACGTACATGGGCCCGAGTATCTGAAGAGGATACGGGTAAATCTGACAGCCGAATGAAGCCGACCCCAAAGTAAATGGATGAAAAATGAGCGTACGCAAGACAAATGTAGTCCTTCTTGTACGACGCTTTCCCGATGGTTTGGTCGAGATGCCCCTTGCTTTCCCGGTTTGCCTACCAGGGGTGCGTACACGAAGCTGTTTCCGCAATGTCACGGTTGCTGGCAGAAGTGGCAAAAAGGACAAGAGTGTGAGCGGGTCAGTCAAAGCAGCAGCAGCAGCAGTTGAAAAGTAGACTCTGTGCTCAGGATCATTAATCATTTCGGTATTCGGGTGTCATTTTCAGGCATGCTTCGCTTCCAAACGAAGGAGAGAGTGTTGAATCAACAAAAGTTTGTAAGCCGAACCTTTTTTGCCGCTGCTTCAAAGCCCATGGTTTATTTCCTTTGACTCTTGTTATTGCTATTGATGAGTTCTTGTTTAAGCTAGAGCTCTCTATCTAGCTGAAACGATGTCTGATAGATCGGCGTTCCTCAGCTCCTCCGCCACCTGTCCTATGTACCCAACTCCTCAGCTTATGTGTCCATTCGTCATGGTGCCTTTTTTGCGCGCATTTTTTTTTTTGGCGTTACTCTTGTGATGAGTATTATCGTCAGCAGTATCAGAAACTCTATTCATACTCATCAATCTTGGCTGGCAGTAGCTGGAGCTCGCGCGTGGAACTTTGAGCAAGTGTGGTGAATAGAGTCACGAATGTTGCGCGCGGTTTCGTTTCGCAATGTGGGACAGAGTTGTCAAGTAGATTTGGAAGTTGATTGTTTAGTTTTGTACAACCGTATTACCGATGCAATAAGCGTTCCCGGACAGGTTTGCCTGAACGCAATAGTTCTCTGATCACGAACGATCCTCATTCGGTCCGAAAATCTATCATACTGTCTATTCGTACGTCAGTTTCATCAAAGAGCTAAAGAAAGAACGCCGGGGATAGATAAACACTGGAAAGCAATACGTTTATTCTGGTGCGAATGATCGTTTGACAGCGATCATAAGATGCTTTCGTGTTACGGAGCCTTCGTCCGATCGTGCAGCTCCGGAATCCGGTCGAAACGGTAGTATAAATTGTTTAAAACGGCTGTCAATCAAATCGGATAAAAAACAACAACATTGTAAACTGCTATAGACCCTCACACAGGCACGGAATAGAATTTCAATCCACACGGAGAACGGTTGAATATTGGTTCGGTTTTGTTCACGGCGGCGTAGAAAAGGAACCACTCTGTTCTAATGCTTGCCGCGTCATTCAAGAGATGGAAGCGATTTTGTCTCTAATTCTTTTTTGACATTTTCACTCGTCATGCTTGAAACATCAAAAAGCCGATTGTAGGTTCTACTGCCAGGCCGAGCCAACAGTAGGAGAAAATGCGATAAGTAAGGCAAGACAACTGGCTAAGCTTATTCGAAGACGATTAATGCCTTCACCGCAACGAAACGGTAGCCAAACGGATTACCGAAGCATGCAGTAGCTCGTAACGTATAATTAATTTGATGTTCTTTGAAGGAGAAAAAGCTGTTGAAAGTCATTGTGGTTCAGATCACGGTTCTGTTGTTCCTAGAGGAATGGATGTACGTTGGGTAGAGGTTGTGAGAAATGGAAATGTGTTAGAGGTTGAGATGATCCGAACGCCATGTATAATTATACTATAATTTATAATAAACATTGTGCATTCAATGTAATATCGTTTTTAAAATTAAACCCTTTCATAAAACGATTAAGATACGTACTGTAGATCACAATTCTTGTCGTCAGTTTCAAAAACTATTACAGTAAAACTATAACACAACTTGTTATGCATTTTTAAACAAATCTGAACCTAATGCCTTGCAGTTGTGAGCCATTTATTATGTGAATGTCTTATTGCCAGTGTCGTCGAAGTAGAGATAGTTTCTCATAAGCTACCACTTGCTCTCGATTAGTTAGAATCTCTAAACTTCAAGGTGAAAGAGAAGTTAAACAAATATAAACCGAACCGAAAGAAAAAATACCACAAATCCTAACAAAGTAATAAATGGTGGCAGTGTTTGGTGTGTCCCGTAATAGTGCCTAGATGTCATGTTACATCAGGCTGATGGATAATGCATGATGACGCCACGATATCCGTGTAAACTCACACAAACACACACATATATATTTATACATACAGATGCATGGTCGATGATACACCGCTCATGTGGCACAAAGGAGGCTTCTTGGGGGTTGCCAGTGTGAGAAAAACTGCCGATTGTCATGCTGAACTAATTTGTATAGCCAAAACATTATCGACGAAATGTTACAGTAATAATGGACCGTCATTAATCATTCTGCTCCGACCGGTCCGGGTGTTTCAGGACAATGTGTAGGGGAGGTGTTTCTTGCCAGCCAGATCGAATGGCGTAGATAGCAAATGGGAAGGTCAGAGGAATGTACCATGGTGTATCAAGCATCCATAGCTAGGGGTTGGTGAAGCGAAGGAAAGAAAAAAGTGGAAAAATAGATCCCAAAATGATCCGACAAAAGGAACAGGAAATGGGAGGATATAACCGCTGTCATGAATCAGCAAGATTTGGTAGTCATTTATTTTGTTCTAAACCCCCGGCCGGTAGTTGGTTCCGGGGATGGTTCTTCTTCGCTCGTGTTTGTGTGATGTGTGATTAGAATGGTTAATGTTGCTTACACTGGGTGGCACTTTGGGATTGCTGTGGCTAGATTTACTTCTAAGTATTTATCGATCTTTCGCCTAGGTGTCAATTATGAAAAATTAGCGACCCTAGTGATGAGCATTGCGATTAGAATGGGATACTTAAAACAAACATTTCCTTGCTTTCTATTGCTGCTTTAATTTGTGTTGTTTAGCGCCTTACTTAAGCTACCCTTTTTATGAATTGTAAAAAGAAGCCCCGTTCCGTTCGGTCGTACCGTGGTGGTGATGGTAATATGGTCAGAAAATATTGGTCTTTGAAATCGAGTCAACGATCAGTTTCATTAGCATGCGTCGATCGTTTCATTATACCACATAATGGATTTGGTTGTGTCGGTTTCGTGTCATTTGCATGCAACCAAATTTGCCTGGGTTGAATTCGAAAATTTCGAATATTCCGTTTATCAAATCAACACCGATGGGTGAAGACTGGACTCTACCAGTGCGTGTGATCACCGAAAAGAAGCTCACCCCAAATGCGATAGCATCGGTAAAAAGCCACCGTGATGTTTTTACACCCATTCGAAGTTACCCATTTGCATATGATTTGGTTTTTTGGGGAAACCTTTTTCGGTTCAACCACACGGTTGCTTGGTGCGAGTCGCGGAAGCAGAGCGACACAACTTCAAACGATCGTTGAAGCTTGATCATTCGTTTGCCGAAAGAAATGTGAGATTTATGGAAATCTCACACACTTGGGCCCGTTTTTCGATAAAGATAGATGGTGTGATTTATTGGTCGGAGAAAAATAAGTGCGGCAGATGTAAATTGGTGAGGTTGTGAATGTTAAACGAAGATATGCTAAATAGGGCTAACGTTTTCCATTATATCCTGATAGTGGTACATCAGCAACTTCAAATGTTTCGGCTGTTCGTATCGTTATAGTTCAGTAAGCAATTTGCATGGTTTAAACGGCATTTAAACAGTTCATAAAACGTAATCAATAGACTGCACTCATACACGCTGCGTTGTGGAGTAACTTGAAATTATGAACGAGATGGATACCGCATCAAAACAATCATCAATTTGGTACACTTGCTAACATGTTGTGGTATCAATGCAGTCGTAAAAATAAATCTCACACGAAATAAAATGCATAAAACCTCACATTCGTACCCGTCCTGTTCTGTTTGTGAAGGTGATCTGATCTCATCTTATGGCACCCTCACCCAAAAAAACCCATGTTGTCACCTGATCTTAAGTACTGCACCCATTTCATTGCCTCATCGGTTTCAGGTTACAAGGTGAAGGTGGGTGTGTGCCTAACTGGCAAGCGGCAACGAGCAGTCGAGTCGAGGACGATTTTCGGTTAGACATTTATGTCATGTTATTGCTTCTTCCTACACTCAATCGGTGTTCAGCCGCTAGTAAGCCATGAAATGTGTATGAATTTACGTTACCCTTAACGACGCCGTTGGAGGGAAATAAAATGCGGGTAAGAGATCGTGACAGACACACCGGCTGATAACCGCGTTCCATAATGAAAAACAACACACCATGGAGGATGACGGCTGTGTACGTGAGCGACGAGGCGAGATGGCGAGGACTGGATGGGCCCGTACGGATAAAAGCGAGAATACGAGAAGCGCAGAGTGATAGAGTGCACAGAGTGAAGAAGTATCGCTAGCTAAAGGGGAGCAAGAATTATCGTTATAGCCATCAATATAAATAATCCCAAATTTATAGAGAGAAGAATAGATAAAGGCAAACCGGTGGATCTTCAGCATCCAGCAGCTTATGGCTGCTGACTGGCTGGCTTTTTATGTGTTTACGTGTATAATTTCGGCCATAAATATCCAAGTAAAATCCTAGCCCGGGCAGCCAGAATGGATATTGAAACTAATAAAAAGTCGTAAAATAAATTTTCACTTTTCACTTAAGATAATTTATGCCTCACTTTATTCGGGGCTCTCCTGGCTCGCTCACTCGTTAGTGTTCGGTTGTGTGTGATACCTACCCTGTCCGCCTTTTAACCTCAATTCCAACAGCATCGATTTCGTTTATCGTTATCGGCATTTTCTATATGTGCAATTAACCTTTTCGTTTCTGACCCGTGGTATGGTAGGAAGCCACAGCTCAAGCAGAACGATAATTGACAACGTGTTTCCAATGATTGTTATTTGTTGTGGTAGCGTTAACTACTCGATATTAAACAAATACTAACATATTGTCAACTTTGCTAGATTCAAACCAATAAATCAGTTTCTTTATTGGTATAAATGTAGAAATTTGTAGCTACACCATCGAGCGTAATGTAAAAAAATTAAATTTCGATAAAACGTAAGTTTGAATCTAAGTGAAGTCTTGTTAAGTAAGTAAGTAACTAATTGATAAGTTATTACACTCTGCTAAACAAAGCATTGTGATTGGAAGTTTTTATTGTATTCCTTTGAATTATTATATAATATTATCATAAATGCTGATGAAAATTAATGAAGTATGAACAAATAATTAAAAAAAAATAGAACAAGATGCTATAAAACATTGTTATAATGAAATCATAAATTGTGTGTTCCTCTCACAGCCAACAAATGGGGTGAATTTATTACAGATATATTCAAAATAAGTCCCAAACCTGAATCACTCCATTCCATTCGAATTGATGGAACATGTAACCTTAGCGCTACAAAGCATCCCGTAAAGCTCTCTCAAACGGTAGTGATCGTAACTCTCTATCTGCTATTATACTAAAATGTTTTGTTTTATTTTGTCCAAGTAGAAACACGCCTCTTTTTCAGCTGCACGCAGGGAATGAGCGAGAAGACATTGAACATTTGAATATTTCACCGATGCTGGATCATTTTGAAAGGGATAAAACGCCACAAGGGGGAATCAAAGCAACGACCGGCATAAATCTAATCTTCATTCACATGCGCATTGATTCAAAAGGAAGTCCCGTTCGATGATTTGATGACCATTTGCACCAAAATGAACGTCCAAACAGGGCCGCAACGCGTGGAATGTTGAAAATAACGAAGAAATATAATATTTCCTTAACCATGCTAAGGCATCCCATTTCTATAGCTGGCAATTTGGATTAGGATTTGGTAGTCAAATTCGGTTGACTGCTGTGTTGCTAATGAAATCTAATCTGCTATCATATTTAACGTATGCAACGCCATTGGAGTTCGCTGTTGAACGATGAGGCGACAGCGTTTGAAAAGATGTGATGGTTTCATGAGTAAAATATGGACTATAGTGTTATTTTTCTGTATAGAATCGAATGAACCAGATGAAACCTCCATTTATTGAATATTTCATACGATTATTTACATGGTATTATTAAGTGGTTGATTTTTTAGCAATAATAAAGAGTTAAAATTTTAAACTTGGTAGTGTATGATTCAGCAACATTCACGGTTTGCGCTTAAATTTCGATCGTCTTTTCAGAATTGGATAGTTGATGTCAAAGCTACCCACATTCTTTATTCGAGATAGACCAAGAGTAACTACAATTTTAACTGTTTAGAAGTGGAACACGTTGAGATATGAATGATGCAAAAGTTTACAGGACTATAAATATGTAAAATAATTATAAATTATACCGAAGGAAAAGAAATCAGTAACTGATGAACATTCGTATCCCAAGCAGTGAGGTTTTTGGCCGTACCTTGCCGAAAGAAGTCTCTTCCGTAACACTCAAATTGTCTTATCAATTAAGAAAAAGCTTAAATTAAAATCTTTTTTGCACAATATGGACGTGTGTCGTATGACGATGAAAATTCCAAAAGCTTCACAAATGGAATAATAATTTATTGTTTATTTTGTTACTTAACGATGTTGTTCTGCATCAAATGTCAAGCGTCGTTATGTTTCCAGTTTATGTTCGTTACTCTCAAGCATGCCGAGATTAGCTCATTACTATACTTTTAGTTTTTTTAATGTGACTCAACTACAAATATTTTAAATATTGTTTCATGGACATTTTCCTGCACAACAGTAATCTTAAATGTCATCTTCAAATCACTAGCACATATCAACAATTGCTTGATCTTTACTTACCCAGATATTTATCTCAACAATTGTTGAATAATGGTCGATTACTTTCCTAATCCTAACAATTTAATGAAATGTTACAGTCTAAGTTTAACAATATTGTTTTTTCCTCGTGGCTTTAGTAAAACTGGATTTATAAATTAATAATGTTGTTTTGAATAAAGGTCTAGTATTATAGTCGCACCATAGCTGATCATAATTGACGCAATTTATGACACAGGTGTAACAAATGTCATCTAATGTTTCGCTTGTGCTAATGTACATCGTCCTCACAAATTGACCGCAAAAGTAGTGGGCTGCTCCTCCGATATGGTAGCGCAAGCCCAGTAATGGGAATAGCTCATTCATTCGTTCATGTCACGATTGAAGATTGGTGGTGTCATTTTCATTCGATCTTCTACATCATTGTTTTGTGGTGCAGGTAGCTCAAGGGAACGACGTCTCTCATTGCAAAAAAGAAGGTGGTACTTCAGCATATCTCGGTATCAGTCAAACTGTCTGCTGGTGTCGCTTTCGGTCGTGCAGCGCTAGAGCGGATGAAGCAGGGTAGCGAGGGAGAACGGGGCGCTACTCTTAGTAGTTCGATGTCAGTTGAACGAAAAACGAGCTCATATACTCCTGCACATAGCGAGCTATCTGCCACTTGAGCGACACACTGAGCGGTAACGGGCGACCGACTTGAAGAGTCTTACTTTTTCCCGTGTGCGTTGTGCTACTGTTGAATAATGAATGTGTCCTGCGCGGGAACTGGAGGACATTTTTCTTATTCTCCAAGCTCGTTGGCGGAATTTCACCACCTCCGTTGCGCAAACGTCCCGTTCCTTTGGCAAAAAGTAACATCAAAAAACATCGACTGTCATGTGCCAAAGCTAAACGGATCGCGAATGTGTGTTTGAAGCAGGCAATGACCAAAACACGACCAGCAACGGTGCCACCGCACATGCCGTAGGTACGTGTGTGAGTAATCAAGTAGTTTGAGCGTGGAAAGCGGTTTTTTTGTTTTTATCGTCATCCCACCTCACTGTCCTTAGTACTGCGTATCCGTTCCTAGGCAGTACATTGACAAGAGCATCGCTTTGAATTGATTTTAACCTTGTCGTTCAATGCTCTGTTGCGCTGTGCGAACGGTCCCTACTATCAGGTCTGTTATGTGAAACGCAAACAAATATATTCCGTTTGTCGCTTTACTGTTCCGACGTTCCCGGCCCGTACACACACCGTCTTTGCCTTAACTCGCGGACGCCTTGATTGACGGATATAATAAAGAGTGACGTACAAAATAAATAAAAGTAGCAATTTTACATAAAATTAATGTTTTTTCTCCTGAGCCTTTTGCTCTTTGCTTGATGCCGTTGTCATCGGTTGGCCGATCGGTCGGAAAGATTGATGGATCGAATGACAAAAGCTCTTACCGGTTGAAGCCGAACAAGATGCTCACATACGGTGGAAGTGTAAGTATGGCAAAGGTCGTAAGCTAGGCTCGTCAACCTGAGGTTGTGTGCCGGTGGTAAAGCTGAACCGGGCTCTGGTGTGGGATGTGTGGGTATTGTTTCACGTATGTAATTCTATTCAATTTGGAACAGCTCAAATCGATCACACGGACATGAAGGAAGGTACAAATCAAAGTTGCCTACAGTATGCTTGTTGGATTGACCAAAAAAAAAACAATAATATAAAAACAATATTATAATATTTATTTTCGTATCAATCCGGATAAACATGAGGAATTAGGTGAAAAATTCAATTAGGCTGTGTTGTATTCGCTTAGAATTTAGAAGAAATTATTTAAATTGTTCATAGTATCGAACTCGAGATTATACTGACTACTGAAATGGGTAAAATCAACCCTAAATGGAACTTTTTAGAAAATGTTGTTTTTTTGCGGCAAATGTTGTTTTTTCCGTTTAATGAATGTTCTATGACAACAGTCTTTGGGCCAAATAGGTTTATAGATCGCATCAGGCTGATTGCATCGCATCCAGAAAATCGTTTTACAGAAACGTTCCATTAAGCTTGGGGCCATCCACATCAGGCTTACCAACGCACCAATCACTGGGACCCAAAAATGGATCTTCTTACAGGCTGTACTAGTTTTCTCGTCAGAGATGGCGCGACATTGAAGCTTGATATCTAATTTAAAATTTAAATACAATAGCCTGTGCCTACCTGTACATTGATCCGCCGTTCGCTTTGGTTTTCCATCAATCGTCTTCAATGTCACTCAACAGCCGCCGCATGTTTCGTTCGTGGGGTTCGCGTTTGCCAACCATTTTGCATCATGGATCTGGCTGCACTGGCAGATAGAATGATGAGATTCTTTCATCCTGCGCCGTCTGCGTCCGGGAGTCGCACAATGTTTGGCTTTTATTGTGACCGCTGTCAATTGTGAAGAAAACCTAGCCTGATACATTTTAATTGGGTCCAGATTTCTACACCATTCTGTACAACTGTGTCCTTTTCTTTTCTTCCGTTTGGGGGAAGTTTCGTGGAGGTTTTTGTTTATTTGATGTGCGGCCTGCTTTGTCTGCGACTCACTGTGAACCAAATACCCCCGCTGCATATCCCACGGCAGCAATATGTATGTATAACCCTTGATCACTTTGACAGGATATCACTGTCAGTCAAGTTGGATCCGACGGGTTTCGATTGTTTCATGTGCGCTGATCGGCGGTATGTTTTTATCGGGCCGTTTTGGATTCAGCAGAATTTACTGTTTGGCAATAAATTTTGATGAATATTTACAACCACTGCGCGCTGAAAACGTTCGACAGAGTCGAGACATTCGGTTTCTACGTTTGGCATGTCCGATATCCGTCCATTTTGATCGAATGGGGATCGATTTGTGTTTCGAAAGAGGTTAGTTGGATGTTGAGCGTCGGTAGTAGAACTTTTGAAACTATTGAAGATTTTTGTTCGTGTCGGTTTACGATCATGTAGAAAATTGTGTAAAATTAGGTTTTCTACATAGGCACTGAGTGATTTTTTTCATTTATTAAAAACTTTGAACAAGAGATTTATAGAACTGTGGTTCATGTTCTTGCGGCGGTCTGGTAGTGTATTTGTTAGCAGCGGCGGTTTTCACATGACAGGACCAGTCCAAAATCCCTTCCAGACCAATCCCGCATACGCAGAACTGAACTTTTCAGCTACTGGCAGATTAAATAAAGTCAACGAAGGTCAGGCTAGACTCGGTAAGCCTAGACCTTTTAAATAAGTTGTGCCATTAGAGACGAAGAAGGGTCGTTTAAATTTGTCAGCTATTAATAGTTCTTGAGTAAGGGAGAGATATTTACAATTCTTTTTGTAATACTGTCGTACACTTTTTACTAATAATAATAAACAAACATATCGAATAAATTGGTTGAGCAGGTTTTTTTTAAATAATGAAAAAGACGAAATTAGAAAATCGTAGAAATAGAAATAGCAATAGAAAAGAGAGCTTTGTCGTGTTTGTTAGTCGATTAATGTTTTATCGTTTTATTAAACCTTTGTTTAGTATGTTTAGTATGTTATTTTGGATTTTGGAGATTTTTTTTTATGTGTACTACGTCAATGCATGTTTAGAACTCTTGAATATGGATTGTACAGCGTTTGTGCATGCGTCAGCACGAACCCTGTGCGATTGTTACATAATCTTAATTCTACCTCCTAATTATGGCAAATTTGTAGAACAAATGTATAAGCGACAGCATAGCGGAGGAGATGGGATTTTCGGTGTATATTAAGAGATTGTATCAAACTCGAGCGATCTGGATCGGCAAAACAATACTCATATTTTTGAATTGTAAGAGATCGTTGACCGATACTTCTGGTTCTACATAGGTCTTCGTTGTATTTTGGAACTGTTCATCCTGATTTGAGATATTGAGAGCTTTTGGATCACTTCCCACCAATTATGTGAATTCGAATTCGTGAACAAGTATGAAATATTGAGGCTTCTATACTCGGCGTCTAGGCGACTATACTAGATGAGGGATAGTATTGATAAAATTCAACAGGAACCTATTGGAAAGCATTGATTAGTGTAGTACTACGGATATAAAGGCCCTCCGCTTGATAAATAAGTAAGTAATATAGATATAAAAGCTGTTGATTGTTCTTAGATGAATACTTCTATTTTTTTGATATAGAAGTCTTTTAGTGTAGTATATCTGCAAAAAAGATAGTAATTAATAAACTTACTCACGTACTTCCTTATCTGGTGCTTCGCGGTGGTATCTGGTCCATCGTATTTCGTTATTTCGAGTCTAATACAACTCTTATCTCCATGAGGAAGAGTTAGATGCTCTTTACGAATTGCCTGGTGTCATTCTCATGACATGTAGTGAGTTCAGTGTGCAGGTCGTACAGTTCTTCGTAGTAGCGGCTCCTCCGGTGCCCTTCCATTAGTATTATAAAATGGAACGTTCATGGAACTATTGTCAATAGAGCAATTTATTCACACTGTAGAAAGATCGGTTGACAACCAGCACCATTGTACATCTGTCAACATCAAAGTTATTATCACGAAGAGTTATTATAATTATTTAAGTATAGGCATTTCAGGATATCATTACAGGTTTTCAATAGTATAGGTTATAATATTACAATAATTTTCAATATTACAATATACGATCTACGCATTTTCTCGATACATACTGTTTATGTTATCTCATGTTATCTGATTTAAATTGTTAGTGTTAATTGTTCGTTTAAGTGTTAATGTCAAAATGAGCTGAAACACAATTAGAACTAAACATAAATTTGCTTTACAGTATCACATACATATAGTGCAACTCCAAATTAAGAGAAAACCTTAAGAACGATTATTAACTTACAACGTGTCGGAAGGTGCTTAACAATATAACAGATCATATGGTACAACAAAAAACCATAACTATGCGAATTTATGTGGAAAAACAAGCAGACTTGCTAGAAATCTCCTTGTAGCTGGCAAGAAAGCGATGCATTGGGCATAAGTGAGCAATAAAATATCTGAAGCAAACCTTTCTGGCCCGGACAGAGCTGTGAAAACGGTGTTGACAATAGTGTACTATGAGACGGCAACGCTTTCAGGCAGTGCGTAAAAAGAAAACAGCGTGTTTGCGTTGTACGAAACATGAGATATGTGACCTGGATGTATGGCAGTGGCAAGGGCCAGTCAATGCTGACGGTGTGTTTGCTTATGACAAACAGTACACATCTTCCGGTAGCTAGCACAACTCGGTAGCAATTCGAAACGTGGGCACCGAAGTGATACCGAAAATCGCATCGGTTATTCATAAAGTTACGATGAATATGATATGTTTTGATATGATAGGGGTCGTATGATACAATGATGTGATAATGTAAATGTGTTGTGTGTTAAACGAAATATGACATAAATATCTGTGTTATTACTTTTAACAAACATAGTAACACTGCATACATGTTTTAGAATACATGACTAAAGATACACATGGTTACACTGTGTTAAAGACAGTTAAACACATCATAACTGTTACTAAAATTAAAACACAATGAAAACCACACATTTTATTCCAATATAAGCAATACTAACAGATCAGAAGAAATTGTTAACAGTTGGCAAAATATTCATAATAAATCGCATTGACCATTGTGAGCACCATCCGTTGTTTATTCCAGAACAAACATATCTGAATGAGTAGCATGCATAGCACATCGAAAATATATTATACTTGTTTCACTAGCCAACATATTCTATTCGGCAACTGCACCACCCGAAAGAACGGCAAAAACAGGCAAGATGACAAGCATTAAGCGAGCAATCGTGCTCAATCTGACCGTACGGCTAACACGGGACATCATTTACAGCATATTTCAGTCCGGCTCTTTCGAGCTGTCGACAAGATTGCTCTGTCGTCGGCTCGTCGAGCGTTGGTGCCCAAATCGAGTTGTCTTCTGCCGCCCGAGATTTCCACTTCAAACAGCCAGGCGCACACAGCCACGTACAGTGTGACCACCGACCGGGCACAAACACACGCATGCCTGACGAAGAAGCGAAGCGAGAAATGAAATGAATTTAGTGAAATTATTTATGAATCTGTTGAGAGAAGACAGGCATCGAAATAATTTACATTGATTTATGTGACAATTTACAGTTTCTTTCCACATCTCTCGCAATCCGTCCGTGCGTCTTGCGTACCGGCAACCAAAAAACCCTTTCCCCGTCCCGTGGTTGTGCTCTTTTTCTCATACACACTTGTATTATACGTACTGTCTCTGCGTTACTCGCCGTTACACTCGCCGGTTATCTATCACTCACCTCGAGCTGAAACGATGATCCTGAGAGGTAGATTGTGGGATAGCAGAAGCAAGCAGCACACGGTTTGCGGTTCGGCTGTGTTCGTTTTGGTTTTGTTTTCATGTTTTGCTTGTTGCTACCGTTGAATTTGTCTGCCCGGCATCTCGAGGGCGCATTGGCACAAGGGTAAAGTGAAGTAGCAGAGACCATTTGTCATATGATGTATGTCTTCCTTCGGTATAACGTTTTCAAGTTGCCGCGTTTGATGTGTCTCACTAAAAAGGGTAAACTTGAGAAAGTTGAAACGAGTTGTTGAGGAAAAGGAAACAGTCCAAAACAGAAGTAAGTGCACCGGAGTGTGGAAACTCTATCCAAATAACAAAAAAATACAAGAGTTGCTGTTTTCGCTGAACCCAGACCCAACGTGCTGAAATGCAGTGTAAATATGGTTTTTAATGATTGTAAAAGTAGGTGGGATGTATCTTTCAAAATGATGGATTAACATTTTTTGTGCAAACATTTGTAAGGTTACGAAGTTAAAATACATTGTTATTAAGTTATAATATAATTCAAAAATATTAGATTAAGCTTATGTTTTACTTTGGGGAACTTTAACACAGTGAATCTTTTAAATGCGACATGGACTCTGTGGACATTTTAGTGGAGTGTTAATACCGTGCAAGGTGTTTACGCGAACTTAATGTTGAATTTATGGCGTATGAATGTCGTACATACATTATTGAAAATAAACCAATATACTTATTTAATTATTGATCGATCACCTGCATGTAGACCAATGCTCTGTAGCGTATAAGTTTAAGGATTCTAGGTTCAGAAGTAACCCAGGTAATGTCCTAACTAAGCTTTATGAGAGATCTTTGTTTGAGAATGAATTATTTTGATATGAACAATTTGATTACCTCGAAAGGCATTCATATATGTTTAATATGTAGAGGCATTTAATGCCCTTCAACGTGACTATCGTTATTGTTTTTACTATTTATATTATTCTTGATAACATTAAAAGGAAGGTGATATTTTAAGAGTCCAGTTTGAATCATTTGTGAATTTCAATTGAAGTTTATGATAAACTTAATAACTTAATAACAATTAAATAAATAATAATAATAATTTAAAAATACCTTCAATTAAAGTTTAAGGTTTGCTAAAAAACTTAGCATATTTTAAACGAAGATATGAAATAAAAAGTCGATATGAGTACAAGACAGCGTTAGGAAATTTAATTTATAAATATAATTTTGCCGGTTTGGGTAAAATAATATTCACTACCACAGAAGTATGCAACGGAACGCTTGATTGAAAGGATTGAGCATCGCCCCGGTAGTAGCGAAGGGAGTCCAGAATTGCCAACAGGTTTGTCGAAAGGATTGACCACGGTATCTGCCACCTAGCCATCGCTTTTTGTTCTGCTAACAGTTCCTTGAGGCCGTCCGACCCTGGATCTCGTGTCCCTTTCCCGTTCCACAAGCCACAGCTTCTCAACCGCCGTAACTCGTATCACAGCAGCATCACTTCAACCGGACTGAATACTTCATCATCATCAATGCCGCCGAAGCCGTCTCATAGTACTACCCATCGGCGGTCTTTCTTTGGGTGTTTTTTTTTAATTTTCGTTTTTTTTGTTTACATCCTTCACTTTCCGTGCTTCGGCGGTTTCAACCGACGGGAGCAAAAGGAATCGCTCGTTAATCGGCTTATTGTGTACACGGAGCAGGGGGGAAATCTATCAAATCATTCTTGAAATTGTCAGTCATTCATCTTATTTGACATGTGACGAATGGAAAAGACAGACACATTTCTTTCGTCGCACAAATTCAAGTCATGTTTCATTCATTTTTTTTGTTTTGTTTGTTTGTTCGTTCGTTTCGTCTCCAGCGCAGCGCGCGTCTCTGGGGCCCTTCGCTCGCAGACCTTCACTTTGTTGCGGCCTCGTACACGTTTTGCACCGCCACAAATATGCACAAAAGAATACACGGATCGGTCTGGTTCGTTCTAGCTCTATGGCAGCAGTGCCGGTTGCTGAGTGCCTTGTCAGTTTCTCAACTTTTCCCCGGCTGTCACAGTCCAAACAGGCATGGCATCCTTCACCAGGGACACACAGCATGCATTTATCTTCAATCTCCTGTAGGCAAAAGTGCACACATAAGTACAAATACATATACACACACACAAACACACCACCATGTACGTCCTCTCCGTTTCACTAGCGGAATGACAGACAGGGTGTTTCCGGTGCATAACAAGCGGGTGACAGTCAACAGTCAAGTGGTGAGACGTTTTGGTTTTTCAATCGACGGCTTTTCTTTCAAACGGTTGCGCACTGTGTCGTCTGCACGGTGTTTGTTCAGTTTGTTCTCAGTGCTTTCCGCTGCCATCGGGTCCCATCGGTGAATGATGGAATTTGAACCAGTACGCCGCTTCACCGGCTCCATTTGGATCGTTTGGCGTTTTTAATTACTTCCAAGACACATGGTGTCACATTGTTTGACCGATGGATTTTCACCTTTTCCGTCTGCACACTTTGGCTCGTTCGCCATTCCTGGCGTAGCAATGTGTTCTCCATGCGCAATGCGAATGCCTTCGATCGTGCGGTGAATGAGTGATCGTGTGTATGGCCAACCGAACCATGGGTCATAAGATGTTTTAATTACGGTAGCTCATCGATCGATCATAATCACCAGACGAAGCCTTTGTGGTATAAAGCAGAGGGAAGATAAAAGCAAGTAATTTTCGTACCAATATGGTCAGTTTGAACAGCTTGAAAGAACAAAAAAAAACACTGGTTCATTGGGCTTTTATAAATATTATGTTGTTTATCCAAAATATGCCTTTATGCTTATATTTTTTTGTCACACGTACTTTGTCACACGTCACGTAATTGTTCACCTTACAATGCTGTCATTGCCATAATTGTAGGATAACATAATCTGGCATATTCTAGAAGTTTTCAATCAAAACATCACATCATCAGAAACTATGGCAATATTAGGCAATGCATGATTATTTTAGTATTTTTAGGTTATTTTAAGCATTCTAGCTTTTTGAGGGCTCCAAAATGAAAAACAAATTAGAATAAAATCGTTAGGTGAATCAACCTTGTAGGGTGTGGCAAGGAACACAAATGTGGCACGATATACAGATGCAGGAGTTTAGCAGAAAAAAGGTGGACCTAGTATTTCATTCTGTTATAGCATAGCATTTCTCTTAGACATAGACAACGCGTAAGAAATCTATCTGGACTACAACCACGAATATAGAGTCACTCTCTTTCACTGTAACTGTTAACCGATGTGGACGTTAATCATTATATATTTTTTTATATATTATTTTTTTTATACTATATTTTCAGTACATACGTACGCCTCAATGACATTGACCTTGTCGAAATGACGAGCTCTATAACCTGTACGGCGAACTTACTATCGTCCAGCGGATTATCATCGCCAGGTTCCAGTGGGATGGTCACGTCATGAGAATACACCGGACAACCAGGTTCCAGTGGGTTGGTCACGTCATGAGAATACACCGGACAACCCAGCCCTTTTTCTTTTTTTAGGTCGCCAATATGAACAATGACGGTGTTGATACGTCTGTCAGAAAGGCCGGAATTATCGATTGGTGCTCGACCGTGAGCGGGTAAGAGCACACCTGCAGCAAGCTAAGTTCGCAAAGTGGTTGTAGCGCCTGATGAGTACTTCATTAAAAAACCAAGGGCCATGACAGCATTCTTCAGGTAGGTCAATCCATTATCTGGTTTTGTGTAATGTTCCAACTAATCTACCAACACATGCTAGTTTTGCCATCAAAATCTACAATTGTCAAAATGACGAAATGAGAATGATTTTAGGATACGATATTTGGAGTGAATAGTTGAATTCACTTTGAGGAATTTACCTCAGGACTCTAGTAATACACACGAAAAGTCAGGGAAAGGACTGGGCTGGAGGAATATTGAATAAATTCCGATAACAACAATGACACCAATCAATTGATATTCTAGAATTGATATAGCCATTCATACGGTAGTGGGAATAACTTGGCTGTAAAACATGGTGTGGTATACGGGGCGGTTTTCGGAAATTGCAGGACTAAGCGCAACATGCGATTTTGGACATACGCATGTTTTGGAAAGAGTACTACTTAAATAAATAAATAAAAAGCACTTTTAAGAAGACAACTGTTCCTGTCTGGGGTTTGTTTAGCATGTCCAGAAGGATTTAATCTAGCGGGAGAGGAAGAAAGAGAGAGAAAGAGAAAGAGAAGAGAGAGAGAGAGAGAGAGAGAGAGAGAGAGAGAGAGAGAGAGAGAGTGCGACCATGGTTTAACAAGCGGCGATTTCACTTTTATGATCTTTTGTATTGTGAAAAATTTCAATAATGTCCTTCTGTGCAATGCCCTTACGAACCTTGAAGGGACTAATTACCGTGTTGTTTAAAATGTTTTCTGCTACTTTCTACTTTTATAGTTTATCCACGCGAGTACGCTGGCAAGAGTGGCTGACTATAGTGGTATTGAAAACAGATCACACTGAAGCAGCAAACATCGCAGTAAAGACACTTTCCAACAATCAATTGGTGTTCATTCTGTTGAGAATTATAAACTGTTCCCCGTAGTTCACATCTAAATAAAGGATCGGTCGTGAAAAGACCTTGAAAAATTTTAACAGTATTTTATAGTGATTTGTTGTTCTACCATTTCTTTTCAATTTTACCTTCTTTATTTTGTTTCGTACGTCATTTGGTACACATCAAATTGGTTTATCGATAGTTCGAGTTCGGTAAGAAGTTGACACAGAGAAATGTGTTGCCAAATAAATTGTAGCACTACCTTTTCATACCTTACCGCGTGGCTGGTTTGCTGGTTGCTTTGTGATTTATTTCGAGTACAGTTCCTTTCATTGTCGGGGTCTTTTGGGTCTTATTTGCCATTGATCTGTCCAATTTTACACACACACACATTATTGTTCGACATTCCCCGTAGATGGTCGATAACGATCACTGTTCCAGAAAAAAACCAAACCATCGGTGAACGAACGGTGAGGGCCAGACCCTTTCATGACAAGGGATCTGGTAATAATTCTATTATGTATGAATCTCTGCCCTTCCCATATCCATGCACAAGCGCACCAGTCTCCTGTGGTCTCATGCTGATGTGACTGCTTGCGGTGTGATTTATTGAATTCTACCAAATGTTTGCCGGGTTTCCCGAGGTTTGATCATTTGCAACACTGCAGGAGATTCCACTCGCATCCAGTGCTGTGAAAATTAAATGTGACCGGACGAGCGAAGGTTACTGGTGATTGCTTACTGCATAGTTGACACTGATGACGACCATTTGAGACCCTTCAAGGCCGATAACTTTCCCGTACTTTTAAAAGTGAAGAATGGTCAGTTCATAGGGTCGTGACGGGACCTACGCGGCTCGTGTGTAAAATTCATCGGAAAAGAGTAATTATTCAGGGATGTCAAATCTTCATGTTTTGCTACAAAACTGTGACCTCAACACACAATCAAAGGCGAGTGCAGTTAGGCTTGCTAGCGTTAAACGATGGACGCTATATCCATCAATCTTCGGTTAAGTAATTGCTGTTTATGGTGGGAAAAGAATTTACTGCAATTGGTCTGTACGGTATGGAACACATGTTTTAATTTAAAAAGAAATAGTCACGAGTTATTGATTTGGCGAGAACTGCGACAAGGTTGCGGGATAGTTTCAAAAAACAAGATAAATATTATTTTTGGAGATTTATTACCCTTCTTTTTCTTTTATTCATACTGAATGGCCAGGTCGCATTGTTTATAATGTTTATCTAGGTTACCTTATCCTTATCCACGTATTACCTTATCCGAAAAGTAAAGGGCACCTTACATCGGGTGTCAATCCTCGACTGGTTCAATTGTTTTTAGAAGTATTTATATGTACTTTCCGTGTATGCAATAAAACAATGCATATGAAATGAATGTCAAATATTTGTTTAGCTCAATATTTTATAAATAATGAGCTGTAATTTTCTTATTAAACTGTATGATGCGTGCCCTTAAATTGAGGTAGAAAATGATGGGTGCAGCTTCAACATGTGCAACTGTAATGAATCATAAAATTTTATGTTCAGAATTATACCTGCATTGTATGGTTACGCTACTACATTCTAACAAACACTAAAACTAAAGCAAATCAAAACAAATAAAGCTTTATGAGCAAAGACCGATACCTGCATTTTGCAGAAGCGCAACAATAGGTGCCGAAAAGACCCCCAAGTGAGTGAGATCCTCATAAATCATGTCATTTTGTCAAAAATTAGAGTCACTATTTTTACTGGTAGATTGTGAATTATGTGTAGCGAATAGAAAAAGATCACTCTTGTATCAACTAAAATGGAATTCAGACTGTGCTTTACCAAGTAAACTACTAGTCTTAGAAAAAAAGCTTGAGAAAGAGGAAACTTCAACTATATACGTAGAAAATCATTACAAATTATGGTGTTAAGTACAAAATAATGTAAACGAAAACATTAATTTCCATCTTACAAAATAGAATTAAACAATCTTATATTGTTTTGCAGTAAAATCAGGTGTTCTTTCGCGATCGTTTTCGGATAATTTCTTTCCTTTGCGCTTTATAGTTACCGATCCGTGGTGGAGTTTTAGTTGTAAGAGAGCGAAAAAACCCTTTCGCCTCATATTTATAACTTTACGGAACTAGAGGTTCGGGCTACATTTTGCGTTAAGATTACTACGTTCCTCCGACTGTCACTTGTCGGAGGTTTCTAGCGATGTAAACAGTTGGACGTAAACAACGCTCCAACATCAGGTTTTATTTCTTTGACATGTAACATCTCATATGACGTTAATGCAGTTAGTGCTATAAGAGTTGCGTAAACATGAAATAGATCCAGTTACGATCTGTTCTTCTTTCTCATATCTGTTGGCTTGTGTACTAAATCAACCACGAAACCAAACGATAAAAAAGAATAAAAAGATTGCAAGGAACTGATGTCATTAAAGGTATTTCCTGTGTTGAATTTAATTTATTGCTCATCGAACCGAGCCCACCCATACGCACGTAGTGTTAAAAGATTTACGAGCGGCACAATCGAAGCAAAACCGCAAGCACTCATAAACAAAACTCGCAAAAATGATTTATATGCCCATGAACTGAATCACTCGTACCGCAGCGCTCCATCCATAGTCAACGGTGGAAGTACATTTGATGCAACCTGATTAACTGAACCGGTGGGTGCCACGCATGAAACTTAAAACGGCCAATCTTGTTACTGTAATCGTTCTGGCAATTCCGTGGATCCATCGCGGTTAATCTAATGAATTTTTTGATAAGAGCGCGCAGTTACGACACTACCAAAACGTGCGTAGGTTAATGATTTATGGCAATAATTTTACGTTTCTTTGATGTTGATAAATAACGGCTCGAATGTTTTATAGCGTTTGGGGTAATTAAGCACGCGTTCCATTTTTTCTTGTGTTAGAAAGATTGTGCTATTGTGGAGTTGTGGATTGAGAATTTGAGGGGCACTACAACAACAGTACATTTTATTGTGCAGGAAACTTTTTGTTTGTTTGGAATAGTTTCATTCTAGCGAGATTGAATTTTTAATTTAATTTTTAATCACAAGTGTCGGAATGTTCAAAGAAACACTACATGGCCACTGTATTTGAGGCATAAGAGCTGGTGAGGTTGAATAAATGTGAGCATAACATCTTTGTCGATTGAGTTATTAATTAAATGCTCAAAATCAATTTCATTGTAAACTAATATTTATTCGGCGAACAAAAAAAAAGAAGTTGGATGCGAAACTATAAAAATATTACTTACCATGAGGGTGGCGACCATCGTGATTAGGAGAACGATTATGGTTTAATGATCTATTAAAAGGGAACCTTTGTAAAATGGAGCAGTGATCTGAAGAAACACATCGATCTTTTATCCGGTAAGACTGTTAAGTGCAAACTGTTTTGCATAATTTATATCATCTTTCACAGCTAGAGAGTTGTTTTTCTTTTGCTTTGAACTCGCCAGTTTATAGCCTAACAATAATATATTGGAAAACATGTTTGAAGTATCCAAATGTTCAGAGAATGTTCTTCTAAGAACCAAAGCACCAATTACACGACTATATTTGGTCATTTTGATCAAATTATTCCTGGTCCAACGTTGCAAGCCATTTGAAATGTTTGTGGATATAAAAAATACACTGCAAGAATATTTAAGTCCATTAAATTTAAATGTTAAATTACCGACTTACAGTGTCTATACTTTAAAAATCTATAATATGAGGGTTTGCGTCACCTGTATGATCAGTTGGTAAGCTTAAGTGCTTCATAGGTCTAGCGTACCAATCATGAAGCACATATTAGAAGAGCATAATTGTATGACTTCCGTAATGTTTAACTGTCATTACTAGTTCGACATAGAAACTAACCAAGTCTACAATCAGTCATTAACGCTTATAATATTCTCCTGGTCCAAATCGTTCGGTTTTGAACTCTGAAAATCACGGGATCTTATCTCAGTCGGCCATATCATGGGTCAAATGTGTTCTGGGTATGTGTTAAATCAACAAAAATCGCTTGGTTTAGATTTTTTCAACATTCTCATTCATTTAATTCTACAAATGTCATATCTGTGGTACAAAACACAGCGATCCTTTTAGGTTTATATGCTACCAATATTTACCATCCTTTAAGACGATGCACACGTTTTATCATCATCTCCTTGTGAAACGGTTTTACCCGACTAATGTTGAAGGATATTTAATATACACATTTGGTAATAAGTTGAAGATCAGACCTTAAAAGGTTTAGGGTCGTTTTAGGTTTACAGGACTATTCTATGTATTGCTCGCAAGAGAGAAATAAAACAAATTAATGAATTCTAAGTGTGGGCTTGCTAAGCCATCTTAAATTAAATTATTTGTAAACCGAATACTTCGAGCAGTAGTCTTTTGTTGTAGCAATTCAATCAAGACATCTAAACCGTTTGATAATCAGGTTGGGGGGATAAATGGGTGAAAAATGTCTTTTAAAATGCAACGCGTTTCCATGGAACTTCCACCAATCTTCAACTCCGTTCGAGTTGTCTCAGTTCCGTCGTGCCTGTGTTGTGGCGAGAAGTTGTGGTGAGAAAAATATGAAAACAAATGCCAGTGCCACTGATAGATGGGGATCATAAACCATATGCATGCCGCACAGCACGCTTCAACTGCTGAATGTAGTCGACACTCCGCCCGATGCGCGACTACTCCGGGCTGTACGCCGTACACTGCGCAGCACCACTGCGGTATAATAATGACGGAGTGGAACCGGATGTTCAATTCATAAATTTATGCGTCTAGGGCTGTGAAATTTGCTGACAGTTTCAGCGGTCCCGCGCGAAGCGATAAGGTGCATTAACGAAGCGAAATGACATGTTAGTTAATGAGTTCGTAATGGTGATGCTTGGTAATGCATCACCGCGATCAGTCGACGACTTTCCATACACCCGTGTACCACCATTCCGGTGACCCATTACCGACGTTACCGCCGGTCACATTTGAGCTTCAGCCTCGGTGGTTTTAAACACTGGACGGTTATGTAGGCAATCGGTGACGGTGAGGAACGGTTTTGTAGAGTCGTCGCGTGACTAAATGTTCGTTATGCACTACTACGGCTGCGGTGATCAATTATGGGCACTGCACTGCTTTAGTTGCTACAGCCGTGGCAGAGTCAGGTCGGTCAAACACTCGACAAAACCCCACTAAACTCAAGATGCCGATGACAGTTGAGACGGACAGCTAGTCCACCAACCACCCACAGCCCGTCGGACCCGTGCGTGTGCTCGATAAATCTTGAGTCAACGTATCCACATCAACATGCTGTTTGCTACTGCCTGTCGTATATCTGGCTCGGAATCATGGCACGCCACATGGCAATTTATCGTGATTTTGTAGTCTCGATGAGTGTGTGTGTGTGTGTATGTATGTCTATGACAAGTATGCATTAGTGCTGCAGTTTTTGTTGTCGTTTTGGTGTTGTTTAGGCGCTGCTTCTGTTCCCGAACTAGGCTTGGTTCGTCTTACCATTGGGGCGACCATGAGTTAATAAATAAATCACATGCTTTTTTCACAAAAGAGCACCGACCATTTCTCATACAATCTCAATCTCTGTCCTGGTTGGGGTTACAAATTGGCGTTCAAACGTGGAAAGGCTATTGCCTTGATTAATACATCTTGTGTAGCGATCTTTGGGCCATGTGTAACGGTAAAGTTGGGTGCCATGAAAATTTTGTTTTAATTTATTGAAACGATCAAACATTACACCGCCTGAAATGGTTGCTAGCAGTAACATAATAACATAATAAATGCTAGTAACACTCGGATCTGGCTTTAGTTTTGTTTGCTAGAAATTCACCTAACAAGAACCATATTACACTTTATTTATTGATTTTTTTGCAGAATAAATACAGCAAAATGTATGAGCTTTATGAAAACATAGCTTTATTGAGAAAAAATTACAGAGGTCAATAAAAGAACGGTTTCAAAGAAAGATGTTATGGGAGGTTTAATCACGTGCCATTGGGGATTTAGTCATATAATTGTTAACGCAATCACTCTCTCTCACACACACAGAACGGTCTGATAGAAGCGTATGTGCAAAATGTTCCGATTCGAGTGCACGACTTTGTGCTTTCCTTACATCGAAAAACGAATCCTACAAGAAAGGCAATGCACAGTCTTATCGAGAGAGGGTCAAGGCGGCTGAATATGGAAAATAATTTCATTCCAAAACTTTGTAGACTCCTTCGCACCCGGTGCTTGCCGACCAGTGCTCGCGCAGCTCAGACTCCGTTTATGGGTTGATTAATGTTACACAAGCTAAACCATATATAAACATGGTACGCTCGATGCCGCCATAAAACCGCATAAAGTAAATTGTTTTCGTGTCGTGGCGGTGGGGAGAGAGCAAAAAAAATCCATTTAATGTCACACACCGCTCGCTTCGCTCGTTCCGTTTCAGTCTGCACAGATCCCCCGCCTTATGGGAGGGGGGTGCGTGATGCGGGCAAGGTGCCGAAGGTAAAAGAAGTTAGTAAGGCAGGCATGTGAGTAAGTGAGCACCATGTTAACTGATCATAACAATAAATTCAACTCTACACAACTTCATCCGTTTCCAAACGGTGCGCCATTATCTCACCCTCGTTACGAGGGCGCAGAGTGGGTAAACCTGATGAAAAATGAGTAGCTTTAGTTCGCGCTCTGTACCGCACCTTCCTAGTGGTTTTGCCTAGCCTTGCGTACCCGGGGGTTTCCCCCCACCGCTATTGGTTGTCGTTCCGATCTCTCTGCCGGCTGCAGGGTGTGCTCATATCTGGCATTTAATTTTCCTAAATGATATCTCACTCTCAGTCAGTTTAATGAGCAGTATAAGACAATTTCCACTGCCATCACTGCAGCTTTGGTTAATATTATCGTTATTATTGCTTCCCATTGCCGTCCGACCGTTCGGCCATGGTGCAATTTCTTTTATCGCCATTTTGGACCATGAAAACTGGCGCACATTACCAGCGCGATTACGCCCTATGTCGTGGGTGCGAGATGATGCTGTTTTGTTCTGCGCCACGCTCGCAACCAGCACAGTGCGCTAGATTTATGGTCTCCGTTTTGCTCGTTCGTAGCCGTCTGCCGCCGTTTTGCCACATTTGCGCTTTACGTTGCACCGCGCGCTGGTGTGTACGCAGCCGATCGTAAGATGCCAGGCACGAGTGACATTAATTTATAAAATAATTACCCCGGCAGCGACAAGGAAATAAAATATTACCACTATATGAGAGTGGTTTTCTGCTTTACGACGAGACGTATAAAGAGTTTGGGCTTTTGTTTATTGGCCTAGGGGGCTTTAGTTTGGAATGAGGGTCCTATATTTACCATACTTTATGCTCTGCAGCGAAACCAAGGTTAGAAGCGTAAACGTTTCTAAATTTACATCCTTTGCTGCAAGGGACACAGCCGAGCGGATGGAAGCAGCAGAAGATCAAGAAGGTTTGTTTTTACTATTGGAAAGTAAAACAAAACGTATCGTAGATGACAAAATAGCAAAAAATATGCCCGAAGATTTCGTTTGAGCGCTTCCTTGCTGTGCTGTTCAAGCTGTCTGCGTTGTTGACATGTTTACTCTTTATCGCTACGTGTCAGGCCGACAACTGACAGTTTAGCCAATATATTCGTATAATTGTAACCTTCGTTGGATTAATTGGACATATATGCTGTTGTCCGACGTGTTGAAGTTAATGTTTTACACATTTTATATGAAACTGTCATTGATGTGGTATTTTACAAAGCTGAACGTATTCTGATTTCCATGTATGTATAGAGTAAAACAATATTTTTAAACGAAAATTTTTGAACCCCAGATGCAGATATGCAAATTATTTCTAAATAGATTTCATAAATAAAACCAAACATGTTAAAATGGCACATAAAACTGTAAGTTTGCACTAATCAAATACACTCCGCCGATCGTGTTGGTGTTTGCATGCATACATTCGTAACCTCCGTAACACGACAGTAGCAATCAGCACCGGAGAAGTGCAGAATAAATATTGTTTCTCAGATTTGGGATATCGTTTGAGCACCTTTCGAGGTACGTTTCGATTGGAAAAGAAAATATAATTACACCACGGGCGGTCCAGGCATCAGCGCCCGGCTCAGCGCACGGTGGCGTGAAAGAAATGCCAAACGACCATCTTTTCTCAACTCGTGTCAGGCGTAGTAACAGCTAAGCGGGCGGCAGACTAAAAAAATACAAACAACCACCGGTGCTTCCTCGAGGACACTTCACAGGACCGCCTTCGGTAGCGGACTGCCTTTAGCCAACCTTTACCCAACGGGAGATGAAGCAGTGCAAGCAGTGGGTTTTAGTGGCATTGATGATGGCTTTAGCGGCCCGTTTCATAAATTGGGTGTGGAAAGGAAGTGCCGTCTGAGTGCTGAACGGAAAATAATTATGGCCCATTGCCACCCTCACTCGAGCGCGGAGATTTAATTATATCGTTGTGTTCTGATTCAAAACTGATACCGTCCGCTGATGATGATGCACACAAAATGGACATAATTGTACGCGGTGGGGATGGTTGAATCGCGTGTTGAATTGCGAAAGATGAAGCGTACCGCTGCTCGTATCGTGGATTTCCCAACATAAATACAACAATCAGGAGAGCAATTCTGTATGATCACACGATCGGGAAGGGTTATCAAAATTATTATTTCATCATTAAGATTTGCTACTATTTCATACTGTTAATTTGAGAAAGACAGGAAAAGTTTGAATGAAAAGCTTGACTTAAACAAAGATAATGATTTTTTTTTTGTAAATTCCAAATGGTTGATTAAAACGTAACGCACTCGGGATTCAGAAACGAATGAAAGATTAATGGATCCTTTCGTAAGCTGGTGGTGTTAATTTGAGTAAAACAGTACGTTTCCGCCACCTCGCGTCAGCTCTGGTCAAATCACATTGTCAGTAGTCGGTGGGTACGGTCGATGGCAACGGCTCTTTTTTATTTTCTCAAGTGCTCTCATCATTTTTCCATTACCCTAACCCACGGAGCAAGCAAAAAGGGTGCCTCCGTTGTGCTGTTCCTTCGCTGCGTGTAAACGACTGGCGGCCAAGAACCCTTGTGCTTCTCATCGACAAAACAAGAAGAGAAGCGCAACGAAACAATAAGTAAAAGAAATGGTTGAAGTAGATGAGAGAGAGAGATAGAGAGAGGGAAAAAACAAGAAAATATCAACGAACCGGCATAAAGCCCCTCACAACCCAATCTATCGCAATCTGAGCTGCATGTCCGACTGTCGGAATCGAGTGTAATTTTGCTGTCAGAATCGTGTTATTTTCCACTCCAATCTTCTGCGGCATTTCATTCTCTCTGGGCATGTAATCTTTCATCCATGCGTCTACGTCGAGTTTGGTTAAGGTATCAGCGAGGTATTTAGCGGCAAAGAACGGGGAGGCAGTACAGGGCGGTTTCCTCTTCTTTTCTGTAAGTGGTCTGGTCGAAGCGGCAATGGACAAGCACAAGCAACATAAAGGGGGAAAAGGGAAACGGCAAAGAGCAAAGAGGTAATGGAAGGTAGGGTAGGTGGCTCAAGATCGCGCGGCCATGTCGGGAAGGCACCGCGTCGTTGCGGTGGTCGCCGACGGACGGACAACATAGCCGATCTTATGAGCGGGTGGGCGTTTCGTTGTGAAGAGGTGCGATCATCAGTCCCATGATCCTTCTCCGTTCCGAAGCGGACACTCTAGGAACCGTATCTAACGGTGTGGTGAGAGGAGATGAAATTTAGCAAATAATTGACAGCGAGCAAATGACGCCGAACGATGCTCGAAGGAGCGGCACAATTAATTGAAGCCGAAGGAACGTCACTGTTGTAGACAGCGCGCGATTTGCTGTGCTGATGCAAATTGAGACAACTGGGGTTTTGAAAAGTGGCAGCCATGCCGTTTGTACGGATTGGAGAATGGTTTTGTGAGTAATATTTCTAGTGGTACTTAGCGCCTTAGCTATTACAAACATTTTTCATCAATGAAATGGTGTGATGAACGATTGGATTGTAGGAAATGCAATTAAAAATATCATCTAACCATCCCTTCCGTTATTATGTCTTCTTATTCAGACCGTGGTCCGTACTAAAAATGAATGCAGATAATACTATTTCCCAAAATTCATTCAGAATAGTCATTTCTGTTGAGTTTTAATACTTTAGCAAGTACTAAATTAAATTAAATTAAATATTTTAGCGAATTCCATTAAACAAGTTGCAAAACAACCATACGCAAAATTTTTCGTGATTGCATCGCAATTGAGGTCTCCGAACAAATACTGCAAGTAACACAATTAAGTGCTGATAATTACAGAAAAACTGGAATAACTAAAATTGTACTGAAATAATGTTTTATCTAATAATTTCTGTGCATTTGCGAGAAATAAGTCCTGCTGCTCACCAAGGCACTGGTCAAACGGTTCATCTTCAGAAATGAATGTAACTTTATGACAATTTCGTTGTTTTTTAAATTCAGTGAAACATCATTTTTAGTTGGGGTGGTTACAAAATAACCAGCAAAATAAGAATTATGTTGCAACAACATATTTGTTCATTCGAACGAATAGGACGTATTAGGAATGATGTATGTATAGCATACTGTGACTGCTAACGAACTATGACAATGAATTATAATAACAAGAAACATGTATGTAGAAGATTGTATCATAAATCAAAATGCTATAAGGTATATTTTTCAAGTCGCTCCGTTTTGTCTTTCGTCTAAATTCGTCTTTAATTTGTCATTTTTATAAAGCAACCTGCAAAATTCTTAAAAGGATGGATCATCCTAGTTTTAAAGTTATGTGTTTCCCATGCAACATGTAAACTACAAATATCCTTGATTTATATGTTTTGGATAAAATTTTCAAAGTAGCTTTGCAGTCAATCAATCAATTGCCTTTTCCAATGTCATCAGTCTGATATTGGCAGGGCGGTAAATAATACCATTATCACGATCGTCTGCACGTAGAGTGCATCCTTCCATCATCAAGCCCATCACCAGTCATCTCCGATACCAAATATGTCGACAGCTGTGCCACACATGCCGCCGTGTCTATTGACGATGATTGGCACGGTGCGCTTTATCATCCTTTAACAGCGTACTATGAAGATGGTAGTTTTTTTCCCTGAAAAATTATCTTAATAGAGTAATGGTATGCGAAAAGGAACCAACGCTAGCTTTATTGCGCGATTATAGCTTGGGCTAGGGAACGGACCAGCACACATAACATCAAAAGCAAATTGCAACCATAACCGAACTGATCAGTAATGCTAAAGTGTCGGTACAATAAGATACGCATGAAGCTGAAGAAAGCAAAGCACATGCCTTCCACACGCCACACATCAATCTCCAATGTGTGCGCTCATTGCGTGCCAACCGAAACCGGGCACGCAGAAGATGGGCGAATGCATCTAACTATGTCCGCTTTGCTGTCTTTTTGAGGCCACCCGACCCACACAGCCACAAGCAGCCCATATGATGGCGATCGTGCAACATTGCCGCGGAAATCTGTCAATTTGACGTACAGAGCTGAACGCAGGGGTTTGTATTGCGGCCCGTAATCAAAGTCAACAGTGAACCGCTCATTCGGGACTAAACAGCATCCGCCGCTCAGTCGTGGCGGTGCTTCTGGGTGGTAATGCTGCCACCGCTACTCGCGGGGATCGAGGAAAAGACAAAAATAATAATAACAATAAACGAGCCACAAAACGACACATCAAGAAGGGGTGTCCGTTCCCCCGAGGTGGCCTATGTGTAACATATATAGTTTTTTTTCCTTCACTGGTCTCCGGTCTGTTCGCTTCTCGAGCACCCCGGGTGTGAACAAAGTACGCACATAACGAGGCAGCGAGCATCATCATCATCATCACCACCGCCATCGGTTTGTTCGTTTCCGCCCGGGTTGCGCATGCAATTGTGTTTGTGCGCGCTGTCGGGGCCCGTTTGGTGTGTGCGGCTTCGTTTGGGCTTTGTTCAAATTTATGCTTGACGTGTTAAGTGGTTTTCTCGGAATATTGCTCACTTTTGTTTACTTTTCATGGGTTGTACATCTTCCTTTCGGCTCTCCGCCACATCGTTGCGCCTGGTTCTCCAACCAAAACCCGTCCGCCTGTGGTGCTATTTGAACGCGCATCAAAAGAATCTCTTTATTGCTCCGACCCAAGCAGCAGCGCCATGCGATGCGGAGGCCTGAGACGGTTCGAGCCGTCGTTGTGCGGAGTTGGTGTGCGTGTGCAGCGTTCGTCGCCATCGCGTACGGCATCGGCGAGAGTTGAGAGAGCGCGCGAGAGTTCGGGAGAGTTCGGTGTACGTGAGCGAGCGCGGTAGTGTGCGTGATGCAGCCACCGAGCACTGTGATTGGTCGAAACCGGTCATTCATCACGCGGAATCCATCATGAAATTTTCGACTCGCTCTCAGCCGCAGTTCATGGCAGCAGGCGACGGTCGCAGAGCACGAGTCAAACTTTGTCTGCGAAGCTAAACGGTTCGACAGTGAACGGTGTTCGTCGTCGTCGTCCTCGCGTCAAATTCCGCTACGATACACCGTGTGTGCACGTCCGAGCTGTGGATTACCTACAACATTGTGTGTACTGAGTGCGAGTGTGTGTATACGCGCACGGAAACGATTACGCATTGTGGAATATGATCAAACAACAAATGTGTTAATTTCTGGAAGCATTGTACCGTGTGACACGTGTGACCAGTGCTACGGCCCGTAACAAGGTACCGTTTGTGTGAGTTTTGTGTGGTGGCAGAGGTGGCTGTTTGTGGCTGGATGTCAGCGAAGGCCACAGAAGTCAGAAAGGAAAGTGTTTTTCAAATGGTGGCTGAATGGTGATTGATTGAGTAAACAAGCGCAAGCACCTAGCAAAAGCGAATCTATCTGTTATTGAAAACGCGCAACGTCTATCATCGCTGTTCGCTGTAGCAAAGTGGATGCAGTGGATTTAGAAGCCAAAGGAAGAATTGAAAAGTGACGAGTGAAGGCTGGTGAGATCAATGCAACTCATGTGAGTTCCAGCTTGAAATTTGTTTCAGTGTGACTGCTAAACAAAGTGTCATTCTGTGCTTTTGGAACGTACCATCAATCGCCGCTGTTCGTTACTCGACTATTCGATCGAGTCTTGCGTGTGCGTGCCAGAGTGCGTGCTTACTTGTGTGAAAAATATGATCACTCAAAACGATCTAACATGTGAAGGTTCCAGTATGCAATTAAATCAACCATTGGCAGTGCAATTACTGCATCACTGTTAATGTTAATGAGTTAACGCGTACAAGAGAGTGGAAAAAAAACAAAACAAACCTACCAACGGAACGCTGGAAAGTCTAGACAGGTGTGAAATAAACAAATCTACAGAAAAACTTCAGCAGTGCATATCAGCGTGTTTTGATAGTGCATAAATTTTTCCTCCCGCCAAAGACCGCCCAAATGGTAATACTAGAAGGCACCGCAATGTTACAAGTTGGAAATAATCAATATCTTCAGCCGGACTACCTTTCTCCGCTTCCGACAACGGTAAGTAGTGCTGGAACGGATAAAATAAACCTTCTAGGTGAACTGTTCGAGTTCAAATACTAAAGTTCTTCTTTCTCGGCACCAAAACCTCAAGAGGTCTAAGGCCTGCCATTTCTGACTTTCCGTGACTTTATTTACCCGAATGAGTTTTTGGGCCGTCACATGCCACAGGGTCGCCCCAAAAAATCAAATACTGATATTCAATCTCTTTTTGTCTTCTCTTTTCATTGGGATTTCAGTTGGATGCGAAGAAAAGTCCCCTTGCATTGTTGGCGCAAACGTGCAGCCAGATCGGTGCGGACCCAGGAAACATTACGGTCAAGTCGCTTGTTTCACCGTCGGAAAAGAACAAAAAATCATCGTCCTCCAACGGCTCCAGCAGCTCCAGCACCAGCAGCACTTCATCGTCCGGCAGCAACTCGTCGGCATCGTCTCAGGTTGATCCGACGTCCCACTCGTCCGCGTCTCGATCGCCGTCGGTAAGGACGGACAAATCGGACGCATCACCGGAGATTAAGCTCGCCTTCAAACCGTACGAAATGAATGTGCTAACGACGAAAGTGAACCTTAGCAAAGCGTCCTCGGTGGACGATCGTCCATCGTCCAAGATGAGCAGTGGTAGTGACGTGTTGAACAACAACAGTGTGAGCCAAATCAATAATAATAATAATCACGGTGAACATGGTGGTCGCAAGGATGGCCGAGCCCTTTCGCCCCGTGGCAGTGCCGATTCGCCAATGTCTGGCCGCGGTGGTGGTAGTGCTAGTGTGAAGAGTAACGAGAGTAGTGGTGGTGAGCATGGTGGCAATAAGTGCAGCACACCGGAAGCCAACCGTAGGGCCTCGTCCGCCGGTACACCCAGTGATCGTGAGAAAGTGAGTGGTGGCGGTGTGGGAGGTGGTTCCGGCCCTTCCAGCAGTCCATCGGCCGGCATGATGCATCCGGGTGCGATGCCGCCGTCGGCCGCCTACAAGGCGAACCCATACGGTATGAGTGCGGCCGGACTGCCGAGCCCGTCGGGGATCGACCACACGAACCCTGCCTTCCGGCCACCGTTTGCCGGTGCATTTAGTCATCATCATGCGGCCATGCTGGCAGCCGCTGGATACTCGGGGGCAGCGGCAGCCGCCGCCGCAGCCAGTGCCGCCGGTGCCAATCCGTACCTCAGCTACACGCGCGTCAAGACACCGTCCGGCGGTGAAACGTTGGTGCCGATCTGCAAGGATCCGTACTGCACCGGATGCCAGTTTTCGGCCCACAATCACCAGATGATGATGGGCAGCCAGTGTCCGGCGGGCTGTACCCAGTGTGACCACCAGAAGTATATGGCCATGGCACTCAGCTCAATGCCGCCAGCCGGCTATCCCGGCTATCCACCACCCTCGTCGGCCGCAGCAGCCGCCGCTGCAGCTGCGGCAGCGGCCGCCGCAGTTAATTCTGGTGGATCGCAACCCCCAGGCAGTGCCGGGGCCGCAAGCCGCCCGTACATGTGCAACTGGGTCGTCGGTGACTCGTACTGCGGCAAACGGTTCAACACGACCGACGAGCTGCTGTCCCATCTGCGCACACACACCGCCAACCTGTCCGATCCGGCCGCGCTGGCACTGCAGCAACAGCTGATGCCGCTGAGTGGCATCTTCCCGCCTACATCGCTGCATCACCATCATCGAGGCTACCCGAATCCACCGCTCAGTCCTCTGTCGGCCGCCCGGTACCATCCGTACGTGAAGCCCGGTGCCATCCCGACGGCCCTGCCCGGTTCACCATACAGTGCGGCGGCTGCAGCGGCGGCGGCCGCGTTCAACCCGGCGGCTGCCTTCGGCCAGTACTACTCGCCGTACGCGGCCGCCCTCTATGGACAGCGCATGGGTGCGGCAGTACATCAGTAGGGAGTAGCTACGGCAAGAACTGTGACTGTGTCTCGTGTTGCGTTTTTTGTGACCGCTCATGTATAGTGTAGCAGTTTCGAAGTACAGCGAGTTCCTCTGTTCACTCAAAGGACTAACTAGGCAAGTCTGCCTTAAGCGGAATGCGAGTAAAGCATATACAGCAGCAACTAACAACGTAAAAACCGAAGGTGTCCAATCGTGTTTGTTCTATCAACTGTGATATTAAGATTATTCTTCAACTGAGAGATGGATGGAGTGGGAAGAGAATAGTAACACATTAAATGAAGCCGAAGTGCTGTTAGTACACGCGTTAAAAATCAAGGAACATTGGAACGGCACGCAGACGATCGCTAGATACGCAGTGTGCGTTTCATCAGTGCAGTGAGACAGAGCAGGATTACAAATCACTCGTGCATAGATCACAGGTTGCACACAACACAACTACTACTGCTTGTAGGTTGTTATGGACACTCGGGAGGAAGCACACAACAAACAAATCGATATTGCAACATTGTCTACGGAAATCGATCAAATGCTGTTAGTTTGTTCAAAACAATTCTTAACTAATCTCGTTGAAAGGGGGCTGAATATGCCGCCAAACATGAGATATTTGTGTGTGTTTCTGTAAAAGGCAAACGATCAACAGCCCACGTAACGTAGTGTAACGCATGTAACGCAGGATCGAGAGATCGTTGTTTAAGATCTTTTGAGAAATTCCTTTCGATGCAGTGTGAACGAAGCTGAGTTGGAGAAGTCGAGGTTTGATCAGAAATGAAGAAAAACTGTAGTCTGTTATGACGATGTTGTTGACGGAACGCCTTGACGATCAAGTTGAGATAATTTAAGTTCAATTAAAGCTGACCAGTGGCATGCATTAGTCGAGAGTTTCAAGAGCATTCTTTCAAGCAAACCACGATCTAAAACAAAACAAACCCCCTGAGCGTTTTGTTGGTGTAATTGTTTCATTCTTTGGTATTAAATAATCTCCCAGACTTTAATTCGTGTGTGATAGTATTTGCCTATCCACTCTGCGAATTTTGCACATCCACAGCCATTGTTTCGGTTGCATTTTACAGATTCAAGGGTTTTGCATAGGGTTTACCTGTTCAAAATTGTTCATATATCATCATCTCTTAACAAAGAAATTCAGAATGCATTACCCTGTATCGACAGATGCTATTTATTATTGCCGTGTTATGTTTCTCATTTTTCCGCTATAGTTTGCCCGTAGGATCGGTCGTGAAAATTGGGAGTTGGCAAAAAGTAAAACAAAACACAGAAACCATACTTTTGAGGGGTTGCAAAACCGAGCAGCACAATAAAATGTTCCATTCTTGAGATAATAAAGCAAAATGAATCAACTGCTGAAATGAAATGAAGAATAAATAAAGAAGAAACACGAAGAAAGAAGCAAAGTAGAAAAAAGAGACGAAAAGATACAGAGATCAGCAGTGATAAAAGAAGAGCGAAAAAAGCGAACCAACGGCAGGTACGAAGAGGTGCGTTGAAATTGTAAATATCCAGACACGGTGCAAAGACGAGCAAAGACGATAAAGTGGATAAAAAGAGACCGAAAGGAAAACAAGCTCGTTTGTAAGAGAAAAATATGGAATTTATGAACCTGTAATAAATCTAAAAGGCAAAAAGGAAACAAAAAATATGAAAATAAAAGGAAACGCCACATCCTCTATTAATTACAAACCACCGATCTTCTTGACACTTTATTCCCCATGCCCGAATCCGAAAGCCCATCGAACCCAGTTAACCGGATGAGGTTGCTAATGGAAACGAATTCACGTACACGAAACCGGAATGTTGTGAAGAAAAGGAGGAGGAAGAAGAAGAAGAAAGCCAAGACAGAGCATGGAGACGGACGGCTATAAAAATGCTATGAATGTGTCGGACTTTAATAACAAAAATCCCTCACACACTAACACTACGACATGATCGAAAAACAACAAGAAGAAGTAGAAACGGAAACGAGAAAATGGCACGGACGAATGATTTTAAAATGATATCATGTTTCGTTATTTATTAGTTAATTACCAAGCCTTTCAATTAGCACCCCAGAAGCACCCCAGAAATGAATGGCTGTCGGTGCACGGCCGTCGTTTGGCAGTTGTGTAGCATCATCGTCAGAGGAAGAAGGCGATGGAAGGGGAGGTCAAATAGGGGAGCAGGCTCTTTCTCTCTCGCACACACACACACCCTAAGAGCAAGGGGGGATGCCGTTCGCTTTGTGGTGTGTGGCGGCTTACGACGATGACGCCGCGTTGTTTGTCATGTTTGTCGGAATAAATTCCACTCTCGTTTGAGCGAAACATTTGTACAGTGCTCATTGTGTTTTGTATTTGGGGTGTATTTCCGCACGGGAGAGCAGATCTCGTCATCGCTTGCTTGGGGTGTGTTTGGGGGTGTTTATTCTCCATCTCCGTTGTTTTGCACATTTGTTTTCCGAACCTTTTCTGTGCAGTGAGGAGACTGCTTCACTCATCACTTTCCGCTGGTGAATGAGAAAAGGCAGCCGACGTGGTACAGTGCTTGACAAAATGATCGCATGTCGTATTATTGTGGCGCTTATCGCTATCATTGCGAATAATGGAGCATTTATCTAATCATGTTTTTCCTGCTAATGGAATGGAATAAGCGTGGTGTTTGCTCAGAAAATTAAAACATTTGTGTAGGCAAAGCTTTTTTGCACCGCACTGTCCAGCAAATGACGAGGGAAATAAAAGGCTAAGCTACTACTAAACTGAAGCAACGAGGTTGAACTAATAAATTTTCAGTTTTTCAGACACACCATCGCTGCCAACCACATCCAACGACCGGTGGATTTTCTACCCACGTTCAGCTTGGATCTGTTTTTGCACATTGAAGGAGGCTTTCCCTCGTGCAGCAACAGCAGCAGCAGCGACAGACAAGATTGGTATGGGGAGTGCGCACATAGAAGATCTGTGACTGCGATGGTGCGTTGAGGGTTGCCTGCGAATCTTGTCCGTCTGTCTGTCCAGGCGATTACGAGTATCAAAGCAGTTGCGCCGAATCGTGTATACGCACGCAGACACATCGGTGGAGTGTCTATTCGTGCGGCGTGCTTTGCAATTTTAACAGTGTATTTTTCCGTTGGTCTGTTTTATTGCTCCAAGCGAACAAAACTGGCAGAATGATGGGGAAAAAAGAACCAACACCGAACAAAACAAAAAAAAAGGCAGCATAAAAGGGCCCACGGAAAAAGATACTTCTCAAAACCATTAATCACTCACGACAAGCAGCGGCGGCCCGGCAAGATCCCGCGATCCCGAGATGAAGTTATATAGCCGGGCAAAGGCGAACGGAAAGCAGGAAAAGGTAAATGGCGGTGCAAAAGAGAATGGCGTGAGCAGAATGATGGCGATCGGTCGGACGGTCGGTCGAAGCCGACAATACAACACTCCACACAGCGTTGGGGCATTCTCGTCCCGTTTGTCCTGTGGCAGGCGAAAACTGAAATTTATCTGTAATTATCTTCGATTATACAGTCGTTATTTTTCTCGCTGCACTCCGTTGCGTCGACTGGAGGTGATAAGAGGAAGTGCTCTTCGGTGCCGGAACCGGGCTGGATATCCCTCCCCCCACCCAGAAGAAAACTCGCAACGCAGAAAGACGCCTCTTTTGCTGTTGTTGGCTTTAGAGTGTTTTGTGCTCAATTTTGCTTACCTCCTCCTGATACAGAGAGCTACACGATTTTTAGATTTTGCTTTTCGCGGTTGTACTGCACCTCATGTGCCCTTGCTCATTCACAATTTACTCTCGTTCTCTTTCTTCATCGTCGGTTTTGTTGCCTTTTTGCCCATCTCTTCATGCCGCAATGCCTGCTTTGATCTGATAAACAGGGTGTTTGAGCGTGTTTCTACTGCGGCTTGTTTACCGTTTGTGTCGGCGGCAGGCACTGGTGTTAAGACTGAACGACGCAGCGAACGCGAGCACATGATTGAATAATGTAAGGCTCCTGATTTAAGTCATGTTTTCTGCGAGTCGTTAGGAACTGTGATATGATTTACTTCCAAGAAGCAGCACCAGAGTTGACCATAATAACACTTAATGTTGAGTAGGGGCCCATTCACGGTGTCCTTAAATTAGCGGTATCACTGATGTTTCTATTGATCTTAATTGTATGCAAATTTAAGGCCTGAACAAAAAAGGGCCACATTGAATCCCGTGTTGCAGATATATTTGTTAAACATTGCTGCATCCCACTTAGCAGGAATCATAGAATTGAGAATCATAGCAATAAGCCAGCTGATCGAGACTCGTATATTCAACAGTTCAACGGTTCAAAGCAGCGTTTGATAAGAACATAACTTTTCAATGCGTAATGGAACTTACATTGTTTCTGATTTTGCTACAATGTGTGGCTGATGATAAGGAAATTAAATACACTCACGCAAAAGTTATTCTCCTGATAGCAATAAGGAGTTTTATAAAATTTTCAATTTTCGTACCGAAAAGGTTTTTATGAGCTTCATCAGATCAATTTACGTTAACGTTAGCAATTTTGTTATATTTCAATGTCGACATGCAAGGTTTGTATAAGCAAAACGTAGCATTCTTGAAAAATGCGTATAAAACTCTTACATGTGCTTCTACAGGTTTTAAGTTTTCAAATTCTTTGGTCAAAATGCCCAAACAATATACCGGCCAATAAAAATTATTTATCCGAAAAAAAGAATGCATTACCATCGCCAAAATACTTCTCAATGTTGAAACAACTTTATTGTAAATCGATACCTTTTATTTACTTAGTTTAATTTTTATTTCGTTTCAAATTTGACTTATTTGCCTGAGTTAACTGATTGATTTTAAATTTAATCTAGAATTCTCGTTGGATTGATTAAATATAATTATTTTTAAAGAGGATTAATTTCTTATCAGTTTATGTTAAACATATTCACAAATTTTGAGCTAGAAAACGTTTTTCCGCTTGACATATCCGTCATACGTAGTACAAAGTAAGAATTTTAAAATCCGCTAAGACAAGTACTAGTGATTAGTAGCTCCTCTTAAAATATTTTAATATTCTCAATCCTGATATTTTCCGAGCAACGTTGTATTTTTAGAAGGCACTCTAATGAAAACCTTGTAAAAACGTCTATGACCCTGATTCTTTCTGATTTTGAAAGATCTGTAAATCCTCCCTTGAAGAAACTTAAATAAACACAGGTGTTTTGCTGCAAGATGCAACCCTCAATTTATGAATCATTTTGCATATTTTGTTGTACCGTACGGTTAAATTAAAACATGATAAACCGTATCTAAATCAAATATAAAGCTGTAAATAACCGTAACACCGAATGTTTCCATTTTTGAAACAATGTCAAACAATAAACGGCCGGATCAGTTAACATTTTACACAAATTTCGTGCGCTTGTTGTCCCTCTGTCGGTCCTATTTTCAACACCGCTGCCTGTCGGAGAGCAGCGAAAAGTAATGACCGTCATTTTTAATGGTGCCCATTTTCGAGTCATAAATAGTACTTATAAAATTATACCCCATTTCAGCTCGGGCTGACCAATTTACCCACCGTCAAAAAAGACATATCGACCGCCACACCGGTTGACGGGTTGATTCGGGTTTCATCGTTTTTTTTTTGTTTTGTGCACAGTGGCTTTTTAGCTGGGTGTAGGCAAGCGGTCAAATGCTGCTTCTTTGCAAGCCAACGGCAAGCCCCTTTACTCGTTCTGTTTTCGTTACGTTCGGAACTGCCGCCGTTGGGTGTCACTGCCGGGCTAGAGTGTAATGGTGGTATCATATTTTCTCAGCATCGAGCGAAAAATCCAATTGAAGGAAACATAAATCTTTCTTTGCGCCAACTTTCCGCAACCGACCGTGTTCCCGTGCTGCGTCTTGCGTTCCTCCCGAGTCCCGTCCTGGTTTGACATTTCGGTCTGACTAATGTTCATCGACTACGAACGAACGAAACGGGCGTAAAAGCTGTCTCTTGGGTACACAAAGAAGCAGGTAGGGAGTGGGATTTCCGGGGGTTGGATGTGTGAATGTGTATGGGGTGAACAGGGGGTTTGTCGTTGTGCTGTCACCGCGTGTCACTGAGCACATGCATGTGGGGGGCTCTCCTGTCTTTGGAGCAGGGCCCTTTGCCTCCCCAGTCATGATGTAGCGTACAGTGTAAAACGCAGAAACACATCAACCAAACAGACAAGCTTGACAGGCAGCGAATTGCGCTGTGTAAGCCAAAAAATGGCTGGTGGCAGTAGGAAAAATTAATCTGTCTTGAATTATTATCGGACTTTGCGTCAACGTGCAAGGGAAGCGAGAGTAGGTGGGAAGGCAGCCGCAGTGCAGAAGTCAAGCGTCTGTCTTTTTAAAAGCCAACCCAACAAATCCCACTGTTAAACGAAGACCAACTGTATGTGTTGAAAGAGAACGCCAGCAAAAGGTTTCACTCATTGGATGGCAAAAGGTAAGTAATTTTACAGTGTTTCTACGCGATCGTGTCGACATTTCGGCGAGCAGCTCGGTGACGACGGCTGAACAACACATGCGTCAACTGCAAAACCATCAACGCTGAAGTTTCTACTGAAGTTTATCTCAGTAAGCAACAAAAGGGTACTTTCGTATGCCCATACGCATACTACTGGCAACCGAAGTCTATCTAGTGATCATTATCGATACGATACAGGGGAAAAGATATAAACTGGGACGATGTTAAAAGGATGCTTCCGAAGAAAAAGGCACTAATTCTTCAATATAACATGATCCAAGTAATCATCTTTATTCCATAGTGCGATCTGATGTCTCAAGAGGTGATGTCTTTTATCTGGCTAATCTAGTTTTTGCAATAGTTAGTTAAGGTTTCCAAACATTCAAATATTGTCGTTTTTAAATTTAATCATATTTTTAAAACAATTAAAGCTTATTAAATTAGTGTTAACTAATCGTAAATGTATTTGTTGGATAAGTAATTTTTGACCAAAATTTTCGTAAATAAGGCTAAGAAGAGGAAGGAATGCTTTGAATATTTATCATATTGACTTCAAACCAACTGGGGCTAATAATAAATTAATAAACAAAGCAATAAATTTACGCCTTATCATTCGCCCTTTACCTAAATAGTCAAACCTATGTAACAAATTCTTCACGTAACAGCAGATATTTTTAGTTAGAACGGCCTGACCGTATCCACTTATTTTACCAAGTAGCTGAGAGTAGTAGGATAGGATTTTGGGACCATCATGTCCCGTAACTAGCATATTTAAATGCTACGGTAATACCCCTTTCAACGAGTATAATCTCGTAAAATGCGTAAGTAATGTGCTTCGAAGTTCCCGGAACTCAATCCCTTTTGCTGGTCGATGCCGTAGTCGAATCATTGAAGAAACATTGACATGATATGGAATGATCAAAAGTTGCTCAGTTAAATGCTATCAGAGAATCAATTGTTACTGTTCTTGTGTCGCGGGGCAGTAACTCAGCAACTTGTGGCAGAACTTGTGAAGTTACTGATGCTAAAGACAAAGTTTCTGTAACATCAGATACAAGCTATCGTACATCTCCTGAAGACCTTCTTAAGGTTTGTGTGGTGCTTATTTGCTACTGCGTTACTCTCTCTTCTAATTAATCCTATAAGCTAACATTAGTACTAATATTAACTTCGTACTATTTAAAAAATATGAAATCTAAAATGAACCCTCTTTCGAAAGGTAACATAATATAAGTAAAATAAAAGGAAATAAATTTTTATCCTCCGTTATATGTGAGGTCACAAGTAAATTCACTTCGTATTTTGTTATTGTTCCCCCCGAATTTTTCAACATATTTGCCTCACTATAACACGTATGTTTTACCACCAAGTGATTATTTTAATTAGATTTGCTGTCTGCCGTTACGCTTTCAATGGGTTAGATAGAATCCACTGAAATGAGCAAGTAGATAATAGGGAAATGTGTGCTGTTGTTCTGCACGGTTTCGTACGATCACATTAGATTTCTTGCATTCCTGAGAAAAGCGTAAATTAGGCTTAAATGCTTATATGCGAGACTCGAGCAGCGATGGCCATAAATTACCGGGACGTTATGCTTTGCGGGTTTGCATGTCCGTGCACGTCTTCTAAAAGAATGAGATTGTAAATCCTTCACACGACGAGCAATAGCCGACGTGAAATTCTGGTTGGCGAAGAAGCAGGAATTTTTATGTGCCCCAATGTATCAGGTATGCAGCATATTTCTCATTTTTGCTTTCGAAAAGCAGTGTGATTTGTTGACATCGTTGCCCCCCTCGTGTCTTTGGACGTTTGGCAGACGGTGTTTCGCGATATTCGTCCTATCTGTCTTTAAAATGTTGCTTAGAGTCTTAGTTGAAACAGCTATTACCATTACCAGCGTAGATAATATGAGCTTAAGGTAATCTCATTTATGTGCGACCAAGGTTTTAACTCTTTTTGCATGTCTATCTTTACTCGCTTTTGCTCTACGCGTCCCATCCCGTCCCGTCGTGACATGGCATTTGCGGAAGGGAATCGTGTGAGCAAAGCTGCCAACGGACAGCCGACTGAATTCGGCCTGTCATCTTTCATTAAATTGCCCCTCCGGCAGCATCTCATATGGCAGGTCTCACATGACTGGTGAGCACACGTCATCTCCATCCATCGTGGGCTGTCGGCTACTGTTTAGAATTTACATAACAGAATGATTTAATTTAGGCCCACACCCGTCCCGTAACGGTCGATCGATTGATCAGCGGCGATTGCATTGATTGATTGAACATTCCTTCAGCATGTGCGGCGGTGCGGCACGTACACGACGTGTTTCCAACGGATGGAGTCTGACAAGTTCGAATGTTGGATCAAACTATACAATCGTTCCCACTGGTTCTCACTGCGAGTAGTAGGCATTCCTGTGGATGTGAATGATGGATCGTGAAAGAGCGAAAGAAGCAAACCGTACCTCTGCCAGCTAGAGGTGACTGTGTTTGAGCAATAGAAAACGTATGAGAAAAGGTACGCAACCATCAAACGTGTCACTTTCTGGGTAGAAGGTAAAGCTGTCCTTCGCGTGAGATTCATTGGAAAAAGGAATAGCGAAAACGGTTCGAGCACGAACACGAAAAGCGTTGGCGGTAGCAACAACGGTTCGAAAACAGACATATGATATGCCCAAGCAGACTAGAAGGGGCGAAAAGGTATGGTTAGAAGCAGAATGAAACTGTAAATGAAATGTGACATCAACAGCTGCTTTAGTTCTCTCACTGTCTATCTTCGTTCTCGACGTCTTTCACGCCGTGTGTTCAGGCTTTTTGCTTCAATTTTCCTCGCAACATCCATTTCTTCGACCCCTAGGCCAGAAACTAACCTCCGTCAGCGCTGTATGGCAGTGTTGGTTTTGTGTGTGTGTATGTATTTTTTACGTTCTTTATTCACTGCATCAGCACTGGTGGTGGTACCTTGTCCCGGAATAAGCGAGTAGTGCTCATGCCATTCCTCACGACCCTTCCCATTGCTGCAGTGCGTGCGCACTAGAGGAGAGCTGTCACTGTTTCTGTCTGTGCTGAACGTTGTTGCACGTCGTATTAATTTTAAAAATTTTAACTCATGTCACGAATTATGAGCTGATGATATGCTCGAAGCTGCGCGACTTTCCAGTAGCCCGGTCTGTCAGCGAGTGGCGGTTGTGCGGGGCTCCCTGTCGTGCGTCCCCCCCGCACCCACTCGTGACCGCTCGGTCGAGATGCCTTTTTGTGGCGTTGAAAAGAGAGTGTCATTTTCAAATTAGGAAACATAATAAATGTGTACGATGCTGGTGAAAAGATGCGAGGTGCCATGAACGAGATTGCACGGGTTGCCGTTAGCATGGCAAGCGGTTGACAGGGAAAAGCAAAAGGGACACATGGGTGATGGCGTCAAGGGAGCATACTTTTGCGGCGACCAGTGTTGTGCGAGAGCGAATACGATGTTGAATAGTGTTAAACTAGTATTCCAGGAATTTTGAATCACGCAGCATGCTGGGTACGAAGGTATTAGGTATGGAGTTGGAATCTCGCCGCTAATTAGTACATCAACTTTATTGTTTAAGGAAAATGCCACTTCGGTTGGTAGCATATTTTACAACGACTCAATGTTGATTCGAATGCAGTAGCTTGAGTTACACAAAAATGGAAGGTTCATTTCGGAAAACGCACGTTACTAGATCGCAGACCTTTACGTTTATTGTTTCCCATATAGCGCACAAATCGTAGATGACCCTATAGTAATTTGGCTCAATAACAAAAATATAATGATGACACCGGTAATATTGCAAAGTGTTTTTGCTATGGAAAGAATTATCAGTCAGTTTGCCTAATATTTTCGATTCTTATCTTATTGTTATAATTTATTACCTTTTTAATTATTTATTTCCAAATTTCATGGTAACACAATGACCTGGATCGTTGTATACTTTAATTAAGATTTTAACCTAGTTTTTTTCTGTTGTGGCGGGTGTAGGATTCTAAAATTCAACTCTTAAAACATTGAGTAGTGAAGTTGAAATCAAAGTGACGCATTGCCAATAATAGGTTATTGTGCGGTGCTACATTTCTGTAATAGTAGTTGGGTTCTAGCTGTTGCGAATTACGTGAATTTATTCAAAATATCAAGTCTGCAGTTAATCGGCTTAACAACACTAGGATAGAGACGAGGAAGGGCAAAAGATTGACTGGTAACAGTAAATTTGTCAGGTTTTTTGTCTCATGTTGTCTGTATATGGTAATACAAATATACAAACATAAAGTATTCTTATGAACTCTGAACGTTTTTAATCTTTAGAGTTCTGTAAGTTGTTAAGTAAGTTAGATATGTTTTTAATGTAATATTTAGTAATCTTATTTTCTATTTATTTAATTTTTTTCATCATATTTGCTTGTTGTTGTTTATTGATTTTCTATTTCCAGTAATGGTATCATTTGTGGGTAGTCAACTTTCTACATTCAGATGTCACAATAGTACGGGTATAACGATCAACAGCTTTTTATCGTAGTGAGGTTATGTCCATTCTAGGGCAGTTGTAACCGGTACAAGCTTTCGTCGACCGGGGAACGAATAAGCAGCGAATTAATTAACCAATGAGGTACGCAAATTTAGTCTTACCGCAAACACGTTTAGATCCGTAGATGGTACTGATATCGGTGTTTACATTATACCCTTGCTATCGACTAATTGACGGGTTTTGCGGTTCATGCTTGCCTACGATAAATCTTTCACAAGCGAATGCATTTTATTACCTTGTTATGTGTGAATTGAATGTCGTTCAATTACGGTTTCAAGCCTCAACGATGAACCATCCTGTAAAACTTGTTTTTTTTCTTACCTCTTAATACCCATCTCATCCACCCGTCTGCTTTTGCCTTGCATGCTTTGGTTTTCCCCTGAGCGAGACGACGCTGTCGGGCAATGCAAAGGTGGAGATGTAATAACCTTCCGTGAAACACTGTTGTTTTCTTTCTGGTCGCTGTAGATTATAACATCCACGCAAGATCAAGCCGACGTGGAAACAGCAGCTTGCTAAGATTACATTTGACAGACTACAAACGCAATCCTTCATTTACGCTGACATGGCTGACAGCTCGGTGTCTGCGAATGAACTGTGTAGAGATTTTTTATCTGCGGTTATGTCGTACCCTTGTCAGAAAGTGTAGAGGTGATTTTTTCTGTGCAGAGTGGCTGGTGACTTTGGTATGTACTTTTTTATTTAATCGTTTAGATAGTTTGTTTGTTTAAGTATTGCATAAACTTTTGTCATGTTAGTGCTTCTTTTGAACATTTTACTATCACATGCATGAGAAATCCACATGTATTGAGCACAACGAGAACAACGCAACGAATGAAGTGTAATATTTAGATCCTGTGTACGGAAAAGCACAAAGTAATGTATCCAGGCAATGTAAGTTATATTTGACATTCTATGTCAGTTCTGAAATTAAAATCTTCTTCAAATTAAATCTGAGAGCTGAAAATATTCTTTTTTATTAAAGTAATGTAGGAAGGAAAAGATCCGGAACCTTTTCTATTTTATCGAATTTGTAATCTTTTGGATCTTGGTCTGGATCTTCATCTTGGTCATAATGAAGTTAATTCTGCATTATCAATTGACCTATTTTGGGTAGATCTGTAAATGTATGAGTTGAGAGTTTCACCTCTTTTCTTTTCTCAAGCCCTTTTTGATCTTGTAAACCTCACCTGCCAGTATACTTTAAACTAAAACCTGTCCTGCCAGTATACTTTAAATATACCTTGCCAGTATATTTTAAAAAGGAAGCCACCATTTGTATCAATAAATGTGAAGGGTTCTAGATCTACTTCACGACTACATCTACTGATTTTACGGATTTTACTTCCGACTTTGCACTTGTGCTCGAAAATTTGTCACAATTTTTTAAATTAGTTAAAATAAGTTAAAATTAGTTAATTAATCAAAATTATTTGAGCCATTTTTTATAACAAAACTGATTAGAATGCAACTATTGTCCAGTAACCAAGTGTGTTGGGAATTTCTGAGGGCAAGCCACTACAAGTCTTTCCTTTTGGAATGTAACTGGAACAACGTTAGTTAAATGATGTCGTAGACGTTATCTGAGTTTCTTTTCGAATTGTGATACAATGCACCATAGTTAGCTCAAATCAATATATGAATTTTGAATTTATCACATGAATCGATAAACGAGTGCTTTATGATTCCCACATTTTTCTAATCGTTCGTTCTAATGACACAAAAGATCGTGCTTCGAATGACATCACTAAAGGCTCCCTTTTTATGGATTACCTACGACTCAACAAATATGGTGTATTATAATAAGTCATCCCCTAAAAGATCTTTGCATGAGAAAATCACTATTTTGTTGTTTTAAACCATCTTGTACGACGCTTTGAACCATTTCTACAAACGGATGGGATTTGCTATCGATCCAGTTGTGTAAAAATCGGTATATCTGTCCAAAAAACTGTATAGTGTAGCTCCAGTGAAGTGTAGTGCGTAGTGGGTATTATTATTTTTTTAGGAGTGCTACTTCAAGTAAGTGACTGTATAACAACTAAAAACAAATATGCTTGGAAATGATTCAAACTAATCATAATGCTCTTACGCTTTCAAAATTCGACTTCTTATATTGCCTACAATAATATTAGTCACATTAGTAACATTGTGTTGTTGGAGCTGATTGCATTGCCTTTTTATAAATGATTGTAACGTTATATATTCGGACACTTAAACAGTTTATATTTCAAAAGGTTTCATGTCATTAGATTTCACTTCAAGATGACTTTAATGATGGTAATGAGGGCGCGAGAGCTGTATGAAGAGCTGCATTCACAGCATTACGCAAAAGGCATTCAACGTTCTCATCATGACAACGGTGCGATAGAGGCGTTCAGTACCTTTTTCCCGTGCAGCTACAGTATGAAGTGGAATGATTTATTCTCGAGCTATTTGTGGCAGCATGCCATATTTCAATAGGAAATTATGATCCAAACAAAGACTTACCAATTATGCCCACTATAAAAATGATAAACGTTCCATTTTTCGCTCTGCCATTAGCTTCCTTCTTTCTTCACCACCAGTCGGATCCCTCTTTAACACTCGTACCTGAAAATAATCTCTATTAATCTTTTTGCCTTCATCTGTCTCACTTGCTCGCTCGCAGTGTATCTATCTGCCTATCTAGTTTACTTCTGAGGTATATACAGGGAACACAAACGCCAACCCTCGTACTGTTTCGAGGTTTTCGGTATATGTAGAATCAACGCCAGCATAAGCCGATCAGATTGTTATGATTTTCACTCTCCCTGGACCGACAGCGTATAAACGTCGCTCTGTCGGTTCCTGTTGAGCTTTTCCACCATCGTGGTTGACGATACAGTGATGGACGTAACGTATTGCGTGATAAATATTAGTCAGTAATTACTTCATCGTAGCTTCACAGAAAGGCTCATTCGTTAGCTTGTAGCACGATTTTCAGGTGGTATTAAAATGATATTTTTAAATGGGATACGTAGATCAGCTAGCAAAAAAGGAATGCATTCAATACGGTTCCACAAATGGCACGGGGTTTCATGAAGCATAAATTCAACAAACATCTCTTCGCTATTATACCCAATTTGCGTTACCTTTTTTCTTACCACATTTGTATCAAACGATTATTAATTTGCCACGCTACACAAAACTCATGATTGGTAGTTATGAGGTACGCACTGTATTACGTTTTGCGTAGAAAGTGCGTACACCAGTGTGAGGGGAGCATTGGGAAATTTATCTCTTTCGCTCCTTCTACTGGTATGATCCCAGGCAATCCATCTTCCGTATTCCACCATTCATCCTGCCGAAGAGGAAGTAACAAGCGGAACCAGCGCCGAGCAGGGATACTACCACGAATGGTTGAAGAGAGAGAAAGAGAGAGAGAGCGAGAGAAACTGGCATGGACATGCAATGTGTAGATCAGGGCAGGGTAGAACGTGAATACAAAATTAAGGCGAATAAATCAAATCGAAATCGTATATATTTCATCTTCGGGTGGCAGATATTATTTATGCTTTTTCACCCTCGGCCGGCGGACCTTACCATTACCGCCAGTGTCCCGGCGGGCCCGTGCTCTGTCCCGGGGCAGACGGAACAGGGCTGTCAGTATGAGCATTATGAAATAATTATCTGTCTATGTTAATCTATCTGTTTCGCTCCGCTTTCATTCTGCCGCCAGCAGACGAAGCCTGTGGCAGAGGGTTTTTGCGGAAGGCAGCATTTGAAGGCGTGGATCATCAACTTGGCAGGAGTGACAGCAACCCGACCAGCAGGATAAAAACGCAACGTGGTTCCATCAGTTTCGGAGGGGAGTTTAGGTATCTTGTGCAACGGAAACATGTCAACAGTCACGGAAAACAACAGACATGCTGACACGGCTTAGAGGCAAACTGGGGCTGAGCCACGGAACCCATCAGCTCACCTCTCACCATCAGCGCTTTTTTTTCTCCACCATCCACCGACTGACTAGCGATGACGAAGATAAATGATACCGTGGACCGGTGACAGCGCGCCCATCTCGGCACCGCACATGAGGCACAGCAAACGGCACCAGAGCGCGAGACACATGGAAAGAAAGTCCGTGCCATGCTTATCGTTACTAAACCGTTCTTTACAACAATTTCTGCGCTCACGATTTGCTCGCTGCGTGAAGTAGCTGTTCACTAACTTGTTCGAATAATAATTGCTTCAGTTAACAATATTTTAAATAGACTGCTCAGACGTTGCATTTGCCCGCAGATAATTTCGTGCTCTGTGCGTGTACGATGCGAAGATTAATGTACTTTGGTATGCTTTGTTTTTTGTTTCCTAATGTCAGCGATATAATGTTTCATTTATACAATCATTCAAATGCTATCAAAAGCAATACGGACGGACCGTTCCTTTCGAGTAACAAACATTGCTATCAAACAAAAAAAACCCTCAGGTACGTGACTGTTCGTGTCGCGTGACGCAATGACGAAATATAAGATGGGTAAATGCTGGGCTGCTTAATGTTATCGTGCAAATGATTCGGCTCTTTATTGACAATCGATCATGTCGATTAGGAAGCGCAGCGGGACAGTTGACAGTTGATGCAAATACCTTGTCTCTCCGCGGTGCGGGGGTTTAGTTGCTTTATTCAGACTAATTTCCATGCACCATGTGGTTTTTTTACCTTCGCTTTCGTTTCTGGTTCTGGGTTTCTGGACGGGTGTTGAAAGTCAAAAATGCGGTTCAAACCTCGTGGTATGGCCCTTGCTTAATGGCAGTTGACAGTGGCGTCATCGGCTGCCACCAGCGTATCACAAATTTACCAACAATCAACCGCTAAGAGAGAGAGAGAGAGAGAGATAGAGAGAGAGAGAGAGAGAGAGAGAGAGAGAGAGAGAGAAAAAATCAAGCAGCGAATGATTTTCACATCACACGCCATCGGACCTCGAATTGGATCGTCATAAGCGTTTGCCAGCGAATTGGTAGAGAGGGACCGGTTATGCGGTATGGGAATGATAGGACAAAAAACAACCTGAAGGTTAATCAATTATTATGATTGATGAGCCATCGTTCGGGAGAGGAAATTGCTTTTATAATTAGCGAGATTTCTTCCGTTCTCCCCGTGAACAGTGAGCGAACCCCCACCGAAGTGCGGCGAGTTTAAACTGTGTGCGCAAACAAAGCATTGGACAGGGATGAGGACTGTCGAGTGAACAGCAAAGACTTGGCTCGTAAAACCCCAAAAAGGAGCCGATTGGCATCGGATCGCACGGGCACTATTACAGCTAAGGTAGCCGGTTATGATCGCCGGCACGATGGCGGTACGGATGTGGTATCACGACCATGATTAAGTGAAATTTTATATAGCACAAACCTTTTCGTGCGACCACCGAGCAAACCGAGGCTGGTGGTGCGGCAATGCCTCGGAGCAAACGTTTCACCACACGACCGGACCCGAAGGGTGCGGCAGCAACATCATGTTGACAGGCAACTGTCATTTATTTCCACGCCCGGCATCCCGAAAACGGGGCACGAATGTCCTTCTGGCTGACGGGTGTGAATGACGGAACAAAAATATTCACCCAGAACTTGGTGTGCAAGGATGTCGGGTGACATTTCTGTGTTTGGCTCGTCAGCCCGGTAGTTGGCCCAAGGTAGTTGATTAGGTTCATAGAGTATTCATCTTAATAATATCCTCAGCTCGCTGCACGGGAAGATGATGGAACGGTTTTACGCTGTCAAAAAGTGTGCCGTGACATTGCTCAGTCAAGTATGGCACGGAGCAGACACTGATGACGCTCACTCCGCCCGTCATGGTTCCACGGCACCGTTGACGTCTGCTTGATTGAAAATCAACTCCGGGAGGGATTACTTAACCAATAATGGTCGGCTAAGAGGATCAATATTGTACCCCAAACCCAATGTGCATGTGCGGAAGAAGCGTGTAACGAGTTGGTTGGCAATCAAAAACTGTCTTGATGAATTACCTCCTATGGCTGGTGCGCGGAACGAACGGATGGTGGTGATGTGGTGCGTGGTTGTGGTTTCTCAGCCACATTGGCACGGCCTTCTCCACCATCCGTCACGTATTGCCAGTTTCTCTGGCTCCAGTTCCCTATCTCGGGCATTCGGGCCCTGAATGAAGATTGATAGAGTTATTGTGAGGTAATCGTAGCATAGTTTTATCATTGTTCAATCGATCAATATGTGTTTGACGGGATAAAAGTAAACTTCCACCTTCCCTTCCTCATTATGGGTATGTGTGTATGGCAATGGTGATTTTTCTTCAACCACAGGAGACGATCAGAATGTTCATTGTGCTGTGGGGCAGTACTGCAAACAGTGAAGGATTGTGTCACGAGTGATTTATTGGAAGTTATACCGATAAGATCATATTTAATTTTTACTTCCCTGCGTTGTATAGCTAGCGTTGTTCCAGTGCTCCATTGCACGGAATGCGTGGCTGCGACAACAGAGTACAAGTAATTGAAAAGAGCCATAATTAATTTTCAATGGTACCTGGAGATACGAGTTGAATTAGATGAAGCAATATTTTCAATGCATTGTTGATTGTAGTTTTTCTGAAGTGTTTTAGAAAATGATTATTTTAAATATAGAATTTTAGAATAGTAAAATAAATTACGCACTCTACACCATTCCCCACCTCTTAATTCCCATGATCTTCTTTATATTTCTTGCCTTTAGACGAAAAAAATGGATAAAATGCCTCTTCTATTTTGGAATACTTTTCAAAGCTATTTTGCTTCTGCTGCGAATGAACAACTTCTTTTTTGTCGTGCAACTTCTTTTTTGTCAGTTCCTGAGGCTTCTTCTTGGAAGAGATCTCATCATATCGGGTTCCTGCTAAAGCGCTCTAAAGCTACAGTCTTAGATTGACATTTTTGTTTTGTTTCGTTAGAACGGCCTGGCCGTATCGACTTATTTTACCACGTAGCCGGATATTCAGTCCTTCGGGGATTGGTCCGGACGGGATTTTGGTCCGGTCCGTTCGTGTGAAGACCGGCTCCGCTACCATCATGCCACCGGGACGCCCTGATAAGACTGACGATTCTTCTTCTTACAGAGTTTTAAGTCCTCGTAGCAACATCTATCCAGACCTAACCGATAACCGTAAGGCATATGTTAAAGAAGGCTTTTGATTACTGCCATCTCAAAACGAGGGAGTACAGGCAGTTCCCGAGATACGCTATTACCCGCGGACCGCTATAACCCGGGAAAAATTGGCGTATCTCAAATTTCCGCGTAAATCGAATCCTGGTGCAATTTCGTTTATACACAGAGTCGACTTTCTTGTCTGCACTTAATCTATTCCGCAATTCAGACGATTTTAGAAAAAAATCATTGAAATAAGCTAAAAAAATTAGTTTTATATGACAAAGAAAGGTATTTTTGATCATTTTTCATCTTTTTGATTAGATTTTGTGCTATAAATTAGCTGTCAAATCAGCTGTCAAATTTCCAAAAACCGCGTATCTCCGAATCCGCGTGTACGAGGAACCGCGTATCTCGGGGACTGCCTGTATTCGAATTGTGTGCTACTCTGAGATGGGAGACACTGTTAGTAGACAGCCACACAACAAGCGCAGCGTAAACAAGGTATTTCAAAGTAACGCACTGTCGACGTGTCTCAAGTCTTGTTCTCAAAGAAACATAATGCTCGAAACCTCGAATCTCAAAACATTCGTATCTTAGGGTGTATTCGTATCAATTCGTGTGTCGAGGTACCACTACTTTCGTAAATTATTATGTTTGCTTCCAAAGAGAACCATATAATCGATGTGTAGGCACACGGAGCACGAAATGCGTTCTGATAGTAACTTCTTCTTTATTCACGGAATAACGAAACACGTGATAAAAGACACATTTACGAAAAAAAGGAAAATTTTCTTCAGAAAGGTTCGCCTTCGCTCAACCTGGCTCCTGTCCTCAGCTGACTGACCTTTTTTTCGTACGCAGCCGCGTGTGGCTACGCATTTCCCCTTTTCTCTCTTTCGCTCTCTCTCTCTCTCTCTCGCTATCCTATTCAGCGATCCTGTCCACTGAGCGACTGTCGGACTCCACACTTCCGACGACCGATTTCGCCCCGTTGCAGGGTTCGCCTTCGTGTAATCCTAACACGATGTAATTTAACATATAACATTTTTTAAAGACATTTTCGGTCGAATGGAACCTTTCGTGAATTACTCTTTAGCAGACAGATGCACTGTTTCCGTCTTTTGTACACAGACGAGTGACAAGATGTCCGATAATAAAAGGTGTTGATTTATGATTGCATGATTGTTACATGGGTTTGTCTAATGATGAATATCGTGAAAAATTCGTATGATATCTTGATCGTCGTGTGATAATGCACAAGCTTAACCATTACCCTTGAAATGAACGATGATATACGGCTTTAGTGAGAGCGGTAAAAACACAAATTACAATTAAAAAACGAAACGCTCCTACCCAAGTTTAATCGCGCATGGATAGGATCTCCTGTTATGTATGTTGTTAAATTATTTCCCATTAATGTCACGTTAATAGCCATCAACAACGTTTCTGGGGTGCGAGACCGCAACAATTTTTCGGGGAAATGTTATCTGTCTTTCCCATCACAGCTAGCCATCACAATAAGCCATTCTACTGCTGAACCGTACAGGGTGTTGGAACCGTTTTGATCGCCCAATTCGCTTCTCCTCTACCCATGCATGCCATGCACGTTTGGAGTTCGTTGGTGGAGTTCCGTGGTGGTTTGTTATGAGTGAGATGAAAAGGAAACACAGTTACCTTACGCTTTTCAGCGCAGAACAACAGTGCTGAAAAGGATGATAAAAATGGCAAAGCAAGCATACAGAACAACGTGCTGCAGGAGAGAAAACAATGATTAAGGGGCAAGAATACATCGGCAGGAAGTCGATCTTTACCAGGCCGGTGTGAAGAACGGGAGGCATACATAAAGTACGGTACCGGGGCCGGGGGTCAGATTGCAAGGACTCATATTTCGAAGGACGTGCAAGGAATCAATTCCAAAAAGGGTGCTGCAGGCCTGGGCCCTGGCCCTGTCCTATCGAGCGCTTCCTTCCTTCGAGCGCCCCTTTCCCGCTGGTCCATGCTGTGCTTTAGAAATGTTACGCCATGTTAGTCGGCGGTAGAACATATAATAGTGTAAGGGGGCAATAAATTATATTGATGGTTCTATTTTCTCGATGGCAATGAAGATCGGGCTGAATGAATGGTATAAAACGGGCAACACAAAAAAAAAGCTACGACAGAACGAAACGAAACACATTAAACAAAATTTATTGACTGCTCATGGTGTGTTGGTTGGCTTTGGGTTAAGGGAAACAGGAAAGCGAATCGTTTTGTTTCTTGTGTTCTTTTCATTGCACTCTCGCTTCAATGGGACCGCTCGGGAGGATATGCTCCGTGCCTAGTAGTGTTTGGTTTTCCTGCACAGACGCATAAAAAACCGACGTGGAGGGGAAACCATAAGGAAATGATAAACAGAAAACGATAATGATATGGCTAGGAGCCGATTGTTAGATGCGATCAGTGGCATAATCGTGAACTGTTGAAGGAAACAATAATGTGCACACGCTCGGTTACCGGGAGTGGAACCACCAAACCGCACAAATAGGGGTTTCCACACTAAATCACGCTTCATATGAGACGCTCTGTGGAGGATCAATAGTACTTTTCCAACTAATATTAGTTGGAACGCATAGAAATAGCTAAAACAATAGACTTTCTTGTTTATTTTATGAATAGCAGTGTACACTATTGATGGAACATTGAGCACCACAGGGGAAGCCGTAAATTATTGCACATTTACATTTGCACGAATAGCGTCGTCACACTCTTTAACCGAAAAAATATTATTTGTTTCCATGACATTTTAATTGTGTGCTCCCATTCTACCTCTGAAATCTGAAGCATTCGTTAGTGCAATCGGTTTAGAATGCAATAAAAAGATGTATGTATATATTATTTGCTGTACGTTTACAAAAAAAAACGACCATTACTCACGTAAGCCGTACGTACGAGTAAAGGCGAACCGGGTGTTTTGCTGGAAATAAGCACCGGAGGGGTTGGGTCGGGCGTGCAACTAACCGGGACGGGACAAATTTATGGTCACACTAAATCAAACTTCTCACCCAATAGATATTAAAACTCGACACACACCGCATTTCCAGGGTATCGGTAGTATTTCTGGCCGGTATCGGGAGGCGAGTGGCCCACCATGGTGGTGGTGGTAATGTCTATAAATAATGGTCGTTTCTACTTTTTTTTCTGTACGCTTTTCGTGCCCTCCACAAATCCAGCTACTACCACTGCTCCACCCTGCACAGTGAGTTCCATGAGCGGGCCCAAATGGCTTAGTGTACGTGTGCAGTGGCCACTACAGCGCGGAGTCATAATATTATGTGATCGCGTTTCGTCTTCCCATAATTCATGCGCCGATAACCGACTACGCTTTCAGTTCTGCCAGGGGAGCAGCAGTAAGGCGTTGTTCGTTACAGTTTTTTTTTTTGCTTTCTGCTTCTTCCTTTTCTTCTTCATTTTGTCTCCCCATTTTTCTGCACCATCATTAAGGAAAATTTATAGGAATGCTTTCACGCTTTCTTTCTACTTTTGTTGGCGGCTTTTTAACACTTTTATCGTGTCATTTGATAGGATTTGGGCGGCAGATTCAGCTGCTCTGCTGTCCTGTGTTGCAATATGATCGACGATCGGTTTAAAGCACGCAATAACGTTTCTTTTTTGACAGATAGAGTGAATCACTTTTTGTAGGAAGGAAACCCCCCAACTATCATGTTTACAATTAACCTAAAAATATTTAAATCGCCATAAACTTTATCTTCAATGAATATTCCTTATTAGGTCATAAAACGCCCCTTAAACTTTACACTAAAACATTGTTGATTTTTTTAAATAAAAACATAACTTGCAACAGCATAAACTTGCATAAAATATGCTTTGACCAAAGTTCAGAGAAGAGAGAACAAGAAGATGATAAATATTCATTGCACTTTCTTCTCACGTTTGTGCACATTTATTTAACTGAACCAAAAGAAAAAAAACCGCATGAATACCGAAAGAAAAACTCGAACGAAGCTGCACACAGCAAGGAAGCAAAAGGTCGCACCGAGGTATGAGAAATGGACGAAAACAGTCATCATACTTCTTAACAAATCTCGACGATGAAATGAATAATATACCACTTAAAGGTCTGAGTGGTTGGTTCCGAAATTGAAATCAAACCATAATTGGACCGGTAATTAGTGTCAATAACTTTCCCGTCGCGGCAATTTCAGCGCGTTCCGAGCGCGTGAGTCGTCGATCGCGCGGCATGGTCTGGGTTTTGTGGAGTGTGTGGGGAGGACAAAAAAAGGGTCCCGTTGTGCGGTGCCGCGGCGCAACAGTGATGCTGAACGGAGAAGCGCTTCAATAGGACACGAAGTCGCATCTCGGTTCCATCTTGATTCTTTCGTTCTCACTCAGACGCTTTTCCTTTTTATCATCTCTCACCCATTTGTACCTTTTTTTCTCGCTCCTCGGCGATATTTATTGCAGGCGGTTCGTTAATAAATAAAAATAATAAATGGATGAAATAAAACATTTGTTTTGCTGCCTCCTGCGGTGTAATTTTTCATCTGTTCGTTTGGACATGGCGGCCTGAAAAAGGCCAGATCGGTGGTGGTAGATCGAGATCGACACCTCCGGATCAGAAAGAACTGGCTGTGAGTGTGTGTGCGCCACGGCGAAGTAAATGTTTGTAATGCTATCTTTCTTTACGATACCTCGGAGGGAAAAGTTTTCCAGCCGGAGGACTGAAGTCAGTTTCGTGAGCAGTTCCATTTCGCTTCGTGCGTCCGAGATCCCGCGATCGGCTCGAGCAGTGAATGAACGAAACGGAACGGACGGAAATAGTCTGTCCTGAAAACACACAACTACACTGAACGGTGAACCCATGGTTTCATGGCTATAAATACGTATATCTTTAACTGGTGACACCAATTACATAGGTTTAATATGATGATATCCATAAAATGTGTCATCTTCTGGCCTTTTCCCTTTTGGTGCGGGGCGTCAGTGCTGCATACGGATCGGTTCGAAAACGGAATCGACTCTGTCGTCGCTGTCGTTTTCGGGCACTGGCACAGCGGGTGGCGAGCGTGACAATTACCGGGTCCGGGGAAATCAGACAGCATTACACGACGAATGCACTGCCAGCGTGATGCTTAGCGGGCTGTGGTTCGGAGTCAACAGCGGGACTGTGCGCCGAGGTGAAAACACATCATAAACAGATTGGCTTCACACACTGGTAATCTCGTGCCATGGGTCGGGAAAGACCACTGTATGCTCGCAAAAGAGCGGAATCAGTTTTCCAGGGCTCTTTTTCCAATTTCATGGATGTTTATGCTTGTTTGCTTCGTTTTCGGTTAGTTCTTTTCTACTGCGCTGCGCTTAACTGCGGAAACGTGAGACCGGCTGAGGGTAGGCGCTTCGATGTTCTACTGTCAAACGTTGTTGGCATTCTAGTGAGTTATTGGTCTAAGGTCACCTGCTGGGAAATTTCATGTTCCGTCGCTTCCTTCCCCCATTTAGTCGGCGCTGTGCTCATTTATCATCAAGGCATTAGTTGTGCATGTCCGACTGTATAGACCTTTCGGGGGGAAAAATGATATGGAAAAAGTTGAAAAGGATTTAAATCATGCACATCAGCTTTAATAACAACAGTAGCGAGGAAGAATACGGTGACTAGGGTTGTCCTTCGGTAGCAAACGCAACAAATCAATGGGCACAACAAAGAAGCAGAAAAGTGTTATATTTATGGATTTGTTCCGGCATCAATTGTTTTTTTTTCTGTCCTATTGCGTAGAATCGAAAAATTCAGTCGCTTTCATATCATACATTATTCAATATTTATAACCATTGATAGTGCATTGCTAATCTGTAATATATTTCAGTGTTTTTAGCGTCGCGTATCAATCGTTAAACATCGTCTTTAATACGTGATTATAAAAACTAGCAGTTTCGGCAAATAATGCTAGAGTTTCTGTTTAACCAACTAACGTAAACAACATTTTACAAATAGATCATTAGCATAAGCCAAACACCGCACCTATGCTTTCTCACCGGAACACAGCCGAATGTCGAATCACTCCTTTACTGGTACTTCCACCGTACATAAATTCGGATAAACTCGCCAAAGTTCGTTTGTTTGTTAGGACACAATAGGTTTGACAAAAATGTTAATTCCGAACTTAAAGGTGAGACGTTCGACATTGAGCTGCCTGAGATTTTAGCAAAGCTAACGAAGTGGATCATAAATTGATTAACCTTTTTTTGCTTCCTCTGCCGCCAACGGCCAATACCAACGGCGAGCATCGCTTTATCGGATGCGTGCTTATGGGCCGTACATTTCCGAGCAAGATTTCATGTGCATGTAAGCGTGCTTCTAACATAGCGAACTGGTGGCAGCGGCTGCTGGTTGTGCTGCACCGTTAAACCATGATCACGCTGCTGCGGCTGCTGATGAAGGCATCATGATTCAGGATTATTGACTGTAAATAATAAACTTTATGAATATCATCATTTCCATTTACCCGACACAGCTGAAAGCGTTTATGATGCAGAGATTACTATAAATTTCCACCGACACAAACCGTCCAACCGACCGGCCGGCCGACCGACCGAACCGTCTGCGCCTAGCACCGACAGCATCGCCACTAACACCGACAAACTGTGCGATGTTCCGGTTCCACGCCCCGCCTCATGCTGATGCCGTGGCTAGGCGAACGTAGCTTCACGGCACGGCATGGTGTTCCTCACGCTGGTTTTATCCCGTGCCTGTCGTGTAGTGGCTTATAACGTTTTTCGGTGTCACAACACGGTACAGGGACACGCAGCACAGGCCAGAAACAGCACCCCAACGGCGGACTTTTCGGGGTGGTGAATATGAGAAAGCTGATTTTAATGGATAAGCAAATTAAGGAAATGCCGGATCGTAAATCATTTCTCATCGAGCAATTTATTAAGTGCCCATTTAGCGGAAAGCTAAACTTCATGTTGCGCAAATTCGATGGAAAGTGGTTGAAAATGGGACGTGGAAGGTGCTAAAGCAGATCATCTGGTTGGCTTTTTTGTTTTAAATGTTGCTACCTTTCGTCGAAGCATTCAAACAATCTACAGCAACCTCTTGAACAAAAGTTAAAGCTATATTGGGTCAATCATAGTATATTCAAGCAGAAAATATATCACATGAAGATATAAACAATATATTAGCTGCTTAGTTATTCTTGTTTTGTTTGTTTGATATTGTTTTTTACTGGTGAATTACTTCTTGTTTATTTTCTGATACCATTTCTTTAAAGAATTTGTCTTTTATTCATTTAACATTTTCACCTGGTCCGTTCGGAACAAGCGGAAAGGAATTTCTTAAGATTTAACGGGCAAATCGATAAAATACTAATAACATTGTTCCGATCTCTCTACGAAACGCTTGTACCAGGCATGTCGAACACGTCGCCTAAACTCTTCCATTCAGGCCCGTGAAGGATTTTTTGAACTGAACTTCTATTGCTGCTGTGAATGATATGACTTGAGACCCATTTAAAAAATAAACGATAAATTTTAATTCTATCGTTTTAGTTTTGCATATAAACTATAATCATTACTCGTAATATGCGGAGAATTCGGTTCAGAGAAATCCATGTAATTCAAATTTCCTTCAAACATTTAACAGAACATTTAAATTTAATATTTTTTATTTTTTTATTTAAATTCCATTATGACGGCAATGCCGTATTTTCAACACCGCTTGTGTTGAATGAAAATAACAAATTTTTGTCACAAGGCATTTCCTCCTTGCGATTTACCTTATCCCGGGCATGCTCGGTTGTGATGGTAGTTGGTGTATTTCGATGTTGTTTGTCTATCGTTGTTGTATGTGATACGTCTGTTGTCCTATTGTTTTGTGTGATGGTATTGATCCGGGACTATTGTTTTAGTTGTTGTGATGCATAGTGGTTTATGTGTTGCATCTATTGTACGTGGTGTGGCTGATGGGCGATTGCGCCACTCTTCACTGGAACAACTTGGCACTGTTCGACTTTGGCCGACCCTTAACGGAACTAGAACAAAACAAGACAGCAGATGGGTTAGAGACAGACTACAAGTATACACCAATAAGTCTGCCTCCCTTTCAGTGGTGTTGGCGTTGTCCTTGGAGGTGACTGTTTCCTCATCGGCTTAAAGTGGCACTACATAAAACAATTATCCACAAAGACAACAAAAAACAAAAGATGGACTACGAAGGGATATGGGAACAATGGAAATTAAGGACAGGAATCAAAGGATAAGTCCGTTATCTCGCGCAAAGCAGTAAATGAGCCTCATAAACTTGAGGTCCCTACACCCCAAAATGTCGCGTATTGGAGTACCCGGGAGCCTTCCGATTATCCCGGCCGCATCCAACAAGGAAGGTCTGGCGGTTTTAAAATTAATATGTCTACGATTATTTAAAAAATTAGAGAAATATAATATCAAACATTTAATAGCTAAAAATGTAACGTGTTATTATACATACAAAACTACATTGACTATAAAATGTATATACATGCACATGTCTTCGAATCTGCATTCGTTGAGAGCTGCATAACTCGGATTAAAACTGTATGTTTAATTCAAATCATATCTTACCAATACACTATAAACTGTTAAGGGCTAGCGTCCTAGAAGAGCTTTTTAAAAGGTTCATGGAAAAATTTATATAGGAGGGACGATTTTAAAGGAACAAACAATAAATATAAAAAATTCTGACTGGTTCATTGAACCCATCCTTGCACGGATTTCGATTACACGCACACAGAAATATTTCGGGAATAATCGAATTCATTTCATTTCGTAGTAATTTCGATCGAAAATGCTTGAAGTCTAGAAGTGACTTAACAAACGAAGGTGAAAATCAGCTAATCAGCAATGTTTATTACAGTTTAATGAGGTTTAACTATCTATCTAACTTCAGATAAATAACTAATTTAATCCTCATTCCACGTCATCACGACAACAATAAGTGTTATATATGCGAGCCAAAATGAGTTTGACACTACTGGTTTATATATGTATCGCTCAATTGCTCATTTCAACTGTTATTTTTTTCTTTTCAAAATTTAACCAAATGCGTGATAAATCTTTTAATTGAATAATACGTCATGAAGTTCTTTAATAATCAATAAATATGATTTTAGTAGTATTTTAAAATCGTGGGATGTCTAGTTCATTTTTAGATACATAAGCATAAGTTTCAATTGTTTTAATTTTTTGTGAATGTTTTCAGCGCAATATTAGTTTTTCGCCGGATAATTCTTAGTATACCTATGAAAATATGAAACATAAATATAATAAATTTGAGGTTTATAGTTTTTAACTAAAGCCATCTTAATTTTTTGCTTCGATAATCGAATTGTCAATAAAACTCTGCTCTCAAAATGAGCTTGTCTGTTTTATTGTTGTTCGTAAAGGAAATCGTTGTGGCGTTCATTGAAACAGCTTTACGAACAAATTAAATACTAATAATAATGACAATCCTAACAACGAAGCTGAGGTCAGTTAAGTACAGTGACCAACGATGAAGGATATCGTTACCAACATCATTCGTTGGAAAGTTTATGGATGCCTTCACATCACTTTGTCACATAGTTAGGCACACAATTTATAGATTAGAAATCCAAAGAAGCCCATGTTGTGCATGATAACGGACCCTTTCGATGATGCTCGAATGTAAAGCATCATCCGTTATGCTGATTTACCCATTATTTCCTCAGACACGTAACAGAAAGATAAAGACACCATGTCGAGCGACACGACATCCCCGAGTGAAATCAATTTAATTAGTCAGCAAACTCCATGGGACATTTGCAAAACGGCAAGCGACCAAATATTATCCAAAAATGTGTGGCGAACCCCATTCCGCAACACACCTTCGCGCCCTCGTGCCGTTCTGGACCGATGCTCGTTTGAGAATAATAATTTGTGTAATTGGATACTATACCTGGGCCACCACCGCTCATGCCTATTGGATGCTATCGACGATGTTGTGGGTTATAGATTTCAATCGGCAATATTGAATTATGGCTTGATTTCTATCAATCCCATTGAACCGGTAGGATGCATGGGACGGATGGGATCGTTGATTATATTTCTTGGGTTAGTGGTTAAACTTGTAGTGCACGATGGCATCATACTGGTTCGGATCGTTTTGCATCGGCTCAACTGGTTTGCGGCCTCGCCAGGAAATGCTACGAGTCGTGACGGTCGTGCGGTAGAGCCGCAGGAGTGTAAATCAAACATGATGTGCTCATCAGCGCAAGGGAAATAGAATATCGCCTGCTATTACGAAAGCTGTTAACTTTATGAACGATTTATGGTAATGAAGCATTAATTTACAGTCATTTGCCCAATCAGTGGCGATACAAAGTGGAAATATATGTATGACAGCTGAATAAATTGTACAGCATCATGTAAAATGTACCGATAAAACATGAAAACCGGGCTTGATTTATTACAAACATGCAGTGCCATTTTTAAACTGCTCTGATCACGTAGAGCAAGTATCTCACAACTACTACCGAAGAGTTCTGTCTCGACCGTCGATCCGTGCAGACGTGTTTGATAGTACCTGCGACTTCAAATTCTTCATACCCGGATAAGTAGAACCACTCTTGTTTTATTACGTTGGTATTGGTGTTAGAAGAGGAATACGTTAGCGTTTACCGTTTGATTGGACACAAAGGATTGTTTGTTAGAGTCTGTTGAGAGACAAAGTGATCGATTGTTTGAGAGGGCGAAAGTGAGCGTCCAGAAATGCCTGGGCCTCCTGTCCCCGAGGGGAAACCCCCATTTACGAACAAAAACGAAAGGCAAATACCGGCTTGGCTAGACACAAATGGAATAAACGGTGAAATGAAATTTCTAGTTTTGCAAGCAACAGAAAACAACGTGTTGCCGAAAAATCCATTTGTTATCGGGAAGAGTTTGACAAATTTTGCCGGAGAGCTTCCAATACCTGGAAGCAGATTTGACAACGGATCTAAGTTACTAATCAAAACACGCTCGATACAGCAGTTTAAAAAATTGCAAGAGCTAAACTGCCTAATTGATGGTACAAAAGTTAGCATTCTACCGCACAACTCGCTAAACTCTGTTTCGTGTGTTATCGTCGCCCCTGACCTCCGTGAGATTAACGTTGAAGATATTTTGACCGAACTTAAACCACAAAATGTCCAAGAAGTGAAACGTTTCACTAAAAAAGTATCAGGCGAATATGTTCCAACAAATGCTCTGTTGTTGAAGATTGAAGGCTGTAAAGTCCCAGAATACATCCGTTTGGGTCCAATCCAGGTACGTGCTAGACCTTACTATCCAAGACCTATGATCTGTTTGAACTGTTGCCAATACGGCCACACCAAGATCAGATGCAAGTCTGAAACAATTTGTGGAAGTTGTGGACTTAGCGTACATGGTGATTGCACTAATGCGACTTGCTGCAAAAATTGCAAAGGCCAACACAACGCTTTTGATAGAAACTGCCCAGTCTACAAACAGGAAGAAGCAATAATAAAATACCGTGTAGATAACCAAATTTCCCACAAAGAAGCAAGTGAACTCGTTAAAAGCATGCACAGCGTACAAAACCGTTTGAGCTATGCCCAGGTTACAGATAATTCTTCTAACAACGACAAAGACACGATTATTGCCAATCTTACAAAAACCATAGAAAATTTAAACATGCAGATTAATAAAATGAATGTTACGATACAAAATATGAGCCAACAATTAGCTAAACAAGCCAGCATAATTGACAACTTTCAAACTGAAACTGACACAGAAGAAAACGACAAATCTGAAACGGAAATCATAGAAACGGAAACTGAACAAACAGCATCATCTACCGCTGGAAAACGCAAACGCGGCGTAAAATCCAGTTCAAATTCGTCAAGTGAAGATATTTCTCTCCGCACTAAGAAAACACACTCAAATGCCCCTGCTACTGTTCGCCAAACTTCCCCAGGTTCTTCCCCTGAAAGAGGTACAAACTCAAATACGAGACAAAGGAAAAAAAAACACTGAACTCAAACAATCGCATATATGATAAAGTTTAATCTTACACCCTCTCTCCCTATTTGACTCTCACGTATACCAATTCTCATAATTCGATCGTACAAATACTGCAAACAGCAAAAAACCCACTTTTGCTCTATCCTGGAATATTAGAGGCCTAAAAACGAATATTGACAATCTACGTATTCTTTTATCAAAACATAATCCTGACATAATTGCATTGCAAGAAATACACAATCACAAACTTCCAAACAGCACTCCCTTTAACAATTACAACTGGCATTTCACTTTCTCTCCTTTTACATCTTGCCATAGCACCTGTATAGGTGTTCGTAAAAATATACCTTCCAAACCATTATCTCTTAATACACCTCTCACGGCAACAGCCATACAAATAGATTATCCGATAAACGCTTCAATTCTTTCCCTATATCTCCCACCAAATAAATACAATTCCGATGAATTGTTAGAACTTGTCCCTAACCTACTATCACAGGTTTCAACTTCTGTTATCATCTTGGGTGACCTAAACGCAAGCCATCTTAGCTGGGGCAACCCGCGAAATTACAGCTATGGTCAAACGCTACAGGCTATATTTTCCACTAGAAACTTACAACCTCTATTCAACTCCACTCCCACGAGATTTTGCTCATACAATGGGAAAGGTACAACTATTGATCATGGTGTTGTGCCATCTGCGCTACTCCAACACTTCACTTTAAAAATAGAAACAGATAGTTATGGCAGTGATCACTATCCGCTACTTATACAACAAAATTACCACATTCCCAACCCCACACCCGATCCTCATTGGAAGTTCGAAGATGCTGACTGGGACCTTTTCCAATACCAAATATCCCGACAAATCCCAGCCGATAATCCTCCCGATGCATCACAATTCTGCCACATCATACTAAAAGCGGCTGAAGCTAGTATTCCACGCACAAAGGGGCTTTCGAATAAGCGAAACGTACCCTGGTGGAACAAGTCTGTGGCAAATGCTATAAAAAACCGCAGGAAAGCACTCCGACAGTTCCGAAAAGCGAGTAAAGACACAAACAACTTCTTTATTCCAGTGCTTGCCGAAAAATATCGTGAAGCAAACATACTTGCCAAAGAAATAATACGATCGGCCAAAGCTGATTGCTGGAAAAGATTTGTAGAAGATCTTAACCCGTCCATTTCCAGTAAGGAAATGTGGAAACGTGTAAATACTGTCAGCGGTAAAAAAAGATGCTCTCCTCATAACACCATTCTACAAAAAAGCTCTTCATTCCATTCCGATCCAAAAACAGTCGCAGAAATCTTTGCTGACCAATTCTATAACAATTCCGCCACCGCAAAATTCCCCTCCAACTTCATTAAACGCAAAATATCCACGGAAAGAAATCCTATCAATTTTCCCAACCTAAACCACCTGCCATACAATAAATCTTTCTCTATTCAGGAACTAAACTGGGCTTTGCAGAAATGCAAAGGCAAATCTGCAGGACCTGATAATATTGCATACCCACTACTACAACACCTGCCCCTAGATGGCAAATTAGCGCTGCTAAACATCTACAATAAAATTTGGTATGAAGGTATCATCCCTGATGATTGGAAGTTGGGACTCATCGTCCCAATTTTAAAACCCGATAATGATCCCTTAAATCCTGAAAGCTTCCGTCCCATATCCCTACTAAATTGCATCGGAAAAGTTCTCGAACGTATGGTAAATCGCCGACTGATTCAGGAATTGGAAGATCGTAGTCTTCTAAGCCTGGAACAACATGCTTTCCGTTGCGGACGAGGTACGGAAACGTACTTCGCTGCTTTGGACGAGATACTTACAGCTGCAAAAAGGAATGACTTCGTGGCTGATTGTGCCGTCATAGACCTGGCGAAGGCCTTTGACCGCACATGGAGACACGCCATCCTGAAACAACTGAAAAGTTGGGGTTTCGGAGGTCGCCTAACGACTTACATTCAAAACTTTCTTACCAACAGGACCTTTAAAGTAAAAAACTCTAATACACTATCAGACTCTAGATCCCTTGAAAACGGGGTTCCACAGGGAGCCATACTCTCTCCAACTCTTTTCCTGATCAGTACCGAGTCACTTCTCCGGTCCATTCCCTCTCACACCAAAATCCTAATCTATGCAGACGATATAGTACTAATCACCTCCTCCCACTCACCCAAACTATCCAATCGAAATCTACAAAAGAGTATATACAGCATCCAAAATTGGTCTAAATCCACTGGATACGAAATATCACCTAACAAATGCAAAGCAATACGTTTTTTTCACTCCAATAATAAAAGAAATAAGTCACAACTGAAACTTACAATAGAAAAAGTGAACATTCCAACAGTCAAAAACATGAAAATTTTAGGAATCACTTTAGATTCTAAGCTCACATTCACCAAACATTGTACTATTCTAAAAAACACAGTTAAAAACAGAATCCTCTTGTTTAAAATGCTCGGATGTGGTCGGTTCCGTTCTTCCCGCACTATCCTTATTACCATCCTTAAAACATGGCTTTTACCTAAAATACTTTATGGTATCGAAATAATATCGCTTCAAAAAGAAACCTTCATTAAAAAATTAGCCCCGATTTACCACACCGCACTAAGATGTGCCACAGGTGCATTTATAACAAGCCCGATTGACTCACTCCTTTGTGAAAGCGGTCAGCTCCCATTTCAACACATTGTATCAAACAAACTAATCAACATAACTGGCAGAATATTAGAAAAAGATTTGAAAGCGGAATCTTTAATCCATAGAACCAAACAGCACTTCTTCCAACAAACTGACCAACACATACCCGACATCATTAAACAGGTTAGATATGGACAAATATCATGGCTCGCTAAATCACCTGCAATAGATCTGGACCTCTACTACAACTGCCGAAATCACACTGAATCCTTTACCCGCCAATATTTCTATAAAATGATCAACAATAAATACAAATTTCACCATCAAATATATACCGACGGCTCAGTAAAAAATGAAAGTGCGAGCTGCGGTATTTTCTCAGCCACATGTAAATGCGCAATAAGACTCCCGAACAACACCTCAATCTTCTCTGCTGAAGCAATTGCCATCCTCATAGCTGCAGAAGAAGACACAATTCTTTCTAAACCTAACGTAATATTCACTGACAGTCTTAGCGTACTCAAAGCGTTAGAAAATGGTAGATCACGTAATCCACATATCCAAAGACTTGAAGACCTAAATACCCAAGCTAATATCACCTACTGTTGGATACCAAGTCACATTGGAATAAAAGGGAACGAAACTGCTGACCAATTAGCAAACAAAGCCCGTGAAGAAGCAAATAGTCAGAATACCGAAATATCAAAGCAAGATATGATAACCTGGGCCACTTCAACTATAAAAAATACCTGGTACAAATACTGGGACGTCCAACACCACAGACTACTAAGACTAACCAAATCAAACACTCACACTTGGGAAGATGTAAAATCCAATATAGATCAAAAAGTACTCACACGCCTACGCATAGGACATACAAACTTGACACATAGATACCGACTCTCCAAATCAGACCCTCCACTTTGTTGCTATTGCGGAGTAACAATCACCGTACCCCATATCTTAACTGAATGCTACGGCTACACCATTCAACGCAACAAATTTAATATATCTAACAACGTAGACTTCATTCTGTCCGATAACCCTATAAGCCAATCCAACCTGCTTAAATTCCTTAAAGCTACCGACCTTTACCACCAAATATAAAAAAAAAGACAATAACACGAGCCATCTACAAACAAGAGACGAATGTCGCCGCAAGTCGCAAAGTCTCTATAAGCAGAAACAACAACAACTACTACCGAAACCAATTTTTAATGGGGAACTATGGGGAATATTTTTTTTGTATCTAATTTGGAGAAAATGTGGAATGTACTACTGTGTGGAATGTGTTTTGAGAATTTGTTGTCACTATTTTAAATATTATGCACCAAGTAATATCCTCTCGGATCTTTGGAATTCACTTTATTACGGCTTCTGTCAGTAATATATTTCGGCAAATAGTTATAGTATATTTTTTTCGTACTAGGTGACTCTTGTTCGTCATATATTTTGATAGATACAGTCTGATATTTTGTGACACTTTGAAGGCCTGGATCGTTCATTTCTGGATTAATTTGAGTGTTTTTCATCTGTTGCTGGACTGTTAGCCCAGAGGACGGTTGAACGATTCGAACGGAAATTGATACGGGGTCGGGTTCCAGTCGTGTAAGGAATCAGAATCTTTACCACTGTACCCGCGGGTTTCTCCTTTCTATCTTATAAGAAACAGTTTCCTAATTACAAATCCGGGTTCGGAGAAATTCAACGATTCCGTCCTAGTGAGCCATTTCGTTGGTCTTGGATAGAATCATGTGGATGACCTAAATAGACTTAACGATCTGGGTCGTCCGATGTCATTTTAATGACATGACAAACCTACCGATGAGTCAAACTCGCTGCACAACAGTGAGGTTTCAGAGCTCGTCATTGTATCGTATACACACATATGAGGCCAAAATTTGTTTTGAAGCTTGCACGTAAACTTTCTCAATCTCATCTCAGAGGAAAGACATTTCCTGAACTGACCTTGAGATACTGCCAGTGTTGTTATCGGTGTTGATCTTTGATCCAAGCTAGCTGAATTATCAGCAGGGTCGCTGATGATGCACTTTTAAATAAGGGATTTTGCCTCGTTAATCTCCAACCCCAAGGATATCCGTCGCCTGATCGATGTGTTTAGTAAGCATCTGGTAAACTGGAAAGTTTAGCTAATTCAATGATGTCTATATCATCCTATGCTGTGATTAAATATTATTAATTTTTTGTAGAAATTAGCACAGTCTGTATGTCTTTTTGCGTACTTATCCATCCTGCACATTTGTTTATACCTGTTGGAAATAACGTTGGTTTTGTCTTTCAAATCAATTTCAACATCAATCTGTTACTTTACTTAAATGTCTTTGCTTACTGATGAGATAAAGCAATATTCTATTTAATCCATAAGTACAGTTGCTCACCATGTAAAAGAGATTATTTTACAACTTTATCGCCCAAAACTATAAACACATAAAAACCTATTTTTCAATTTCAATGCTATTGGATCCTTTTGTTCCAAAAATCAACAGATGTGGGTACTTCAATTTCCGTAGTGAATTTCAGTTCGGAGTAATTGGATAACAAGTAAAGTTGCAAGGTAGCATGTCCAGAAATATTACTGCATTATGTATCCCTTCGATCCTCACATAGAGTACTTTGAACAACATCGCATTTCGTTTATTAGTTTACAACTTTTCGATTTTGAAGTAATGAATTTCCAAACGACACTAAAACTCCTCTTTATTGTAGCAATACTCGCCACCACCATCAATCATGATAGCACGTTATCACAATCAATTTTCTGGCCACATTTCGTGCGCCATTGTGACCACATAACCTTTTGCTCATTTATTTATCTGCTTTTTACCTCAAGCACACACACCTTTCGGAATAAGGTCAACTATCCTTCGACTGTTT